>NW_015164181.1:2533141-2559473 GCF_001447785.1 Gekko japonicus | reverse complement strand
CCAGAGCATCAATGCCGGCTTCACAGCACCAGAAGCAAAGGTGAAGTTGAGCTCTTCGTTTCATCCTGTCAGCATTAGAATTCTCCCCCCCCCCTCCCGTTATCATCTTTGAGGCTGCACTAAAATCCCAGGGGAACAGATGGCACAGCTTGTGTTCGGTAATAGTACATCCCCAAACATAACCTTGTTTATGACTGTCTCCTGCTACCACAAGGGCGGGGTGGTTTTTGAGAGCTTCCCACGCTGGATTTGAGGGTGGGGGCAGGGGTCTGCTGGTTTGTTCAAAATCCAGCACTTTATCAAAACTGTTCACGGTTGTTACTGGTGCAAAATATTTTTGTCCCGTGCCCTTCCTTTAAAAAAACAACAACGGCTTATTAAAGTTGAACGATGCAAATCTAAAGTGGCAACCCAAGCACGTCTGAGACAAGCGCCCTCAATGCTACAGAACCTAAAACTTTAGGTTCACGAAACCGTCCTCCAAAAGCTGTAAGGCAGCAAGCATCAAATGCAACAGCAGAAACAAGTTTCAGAGGGTGGGCGTGTGGGTGTGCATTGCATCCACAGGCATTTCTTGTTGACACCCCTCCCACCTTCTGAGTAGGGTTTCCATTTCTCCTCTACTTGCGGCTGACGAAGGAAGCGTTGACTCTCGAAAGCTTCTACCCTGAAACTCTTGTTGGTCTCTAAGGTGCACTACCGAGCTTGAATCTAACTGTTCAAAATGTATCATGGTGGGTAGCTGCATTAGTCTGTCTGTAGCAGCAGAAAAGAGCAAGGGTCTTAGGATGCATTAACAGAAGCATCGTGTCCAGATCACGGGAGGTGGTAGTTCCGCTCTATTCTGCTATGGTCAGGCCTCACCTGGAGTCCTGTGTCCAGTTTTGGGCACCACATTTTAGGAAGGATGTTGACAAGCTCGAGCGTGTCCAGAAGAGGGCAAGCAGGATGGTGAGAGGGTTGGAATCCAAGTCTTATGAGGACAGGCTGAAAGAGTTGGGTATGTTTCGCCTGGGAAAGAGAAGGCTTAGAGGGGACATGAGTGCAGTCTTCAAGTATTTGAAGGGCTGTCATGTAGAAGATGGAGCGGATCTATTCTCTCTTGCTCCGGATTGCAAGACTAGGTCTAATGGGTGGAAATTACAAGGGAGTCGATACCGGCTAAATATCAGGAGAAACGTCCTAACTGTAAGAGTGGTTGAGGAGTGGCACAGACTGCCTCAGGAGGTGGTGGATGCTCCTTCGCTGGATGTTTTCAAGCGGAGGCTGGACGACCATCTTTCAGGCATGTTGTAGGGCTACCTTTCGGCTATGCTCCTGCAGAGTGCAGGGGGTTGGACTAGATGACCTGCAAGGTCCCTTCCAACTCTAACGTTCTATGAGTCCAGCAGCACCCTAAAGACTAACAAAATATGTGGCAGGGGAGGAGCTTCTTCAAATACAGACACTTGCTCTTTTCTACTGTTCGAAAATATGTTTTTCCCTGCATTGGCCAAGATAATTTTTTTCTCCAGGTCCGTCCCTGTATCTCAAAAGTCCTTAAAAATCACACACACACACCGCCCATGGCAATCTACTCTTAACCAGCTTGCTGCTGTTACATGCAGACCCATTGTCCAGAAGTCAAGTCTGTGAGCTGCCCCTTATGGTACTAGTTCTACACACCAGAGGCTTTTGTGAGAACCTGGTGAGAACTATGGAGAAGTTTCAAAAGCTTTTTATTCAGACAGGCACCCCTAGCTGTTTCCTTATGTCATGATGATGTACATGATTTCCCTTCTTTCTTTCCAAGAAAGGAGTCACTGTAATCGGCTGTGTGAGAACTACCATGAGAAATGGACCAACATTTTTGTGTGCCTGAGGAGACTGCTTGCTGCATCTCTGTATGATTTACTGCTCTGGTCTTCTCCTCTTTCCAATCCATCTTTCCTGAGGGCCTTCTTTTGAAATTTTAGAGTAAGAGTGGCTGTTCTAGCTTGTGCCTTGATATACTTCTAAGTGGCTACTGGATTTAGCTAATTGCATCTTCTCTTCTAATGGTCAAGTGAGGCCTGATCTGTGGATACTTAAATCTACAAACTGGGGCCACATTGACATAAACCAGGTAGTTCTACAAACTTGGGAAACACCCCAAGACTGCAGAAAAACCTGAAATTGTTAAAAGAAAAATTACACTGGAGGAGTTTAAATCCCCCTAAAAACAAAAGGCATGGGCAGGCGACTCACTTACCTCCCATCTTTTGGTGGGCCTGGCAGTGTCACCGTTGGTGATGGGGTGGCTGGGAGTTGTGGTAGGCCTGGCAGTGTCGCATAGCCAGGAGCCACTGCAGGCCTGCCCTGCCCTAGCCCCATTTCGTCAGCTCTGGGAAGCTAAGCAGGGTCAACCATGGCTAGTATTTGGATAGGCGATCCCCAAGGAATACCAGGGGCATGACACAGAGGCGGGCAATGGCAAACCACCTCTGAAAAGTCTCTTGCCTTAAAAACAAGTCTAGCTCACCAGCTAGTGGTGCATAACAGTAAAACAGCTACTGGCTGCCAGACAATCTTAGGATCTCTTGGCTATACTACACACATTGCCATATGATAATTATTGTTACTGCAGGCCTGTCAGTGTCACCAATGTTGTGTGAGGGGGGACATGAAGCTGCAGCAGGTCTGGCAGCAGTTTGGGGGGGGGAGGAAGCTAAGAGGGAGTTCCCCCCATGAGTATTGTGGGGCCTTACTTGTATGTATATAATTTATAGAATCTGTTAAGTCTGGTGCTCAACAAATAGTCGGAGAGTGATCTCAGCAAAAACTCAAGTTTAATTTGCAACACGAACACTTCTCCAACACGGTACAACATCTGATAGCCCGAACAGCTTGTCCATAGTAGCTGCTCGGTATTTAAATATTTCCCGGCTAATATAGCCACGCCTACTATACAAGTAAGTAACAACCAATACGGTTGAGCGTATAAGAGCCAATCACCTTTGTTCCCGCTTACAGCTTGCTTGAACGTGATTGGACACATTTGCCTTGGGCTTGAATCCCTGCCCAAGACGAAGCTTAATATTGCTTCCCTATGAGATATTTCACATACATCTTACAGCATTCATGGCAGCTTCTGAATACATTACAGAATCTTTGTAGACATAATAAAAAGCTTATATGTGTGGGTGTAGGCATGCTTTAATGTGTTTACTTTATCTGTATTCTGCTTTAAAGAATGTACAGATTTTTATATTAAGGCTGTCTGTGAGAGGTATTTCTGAGTTAATGCTTGTGATTGTGAACAATATTCTATGGCAGATTCCCTGATGGTTATAGACCTCCCAGGAAGCGAACACAAAAGATGTTGGGATTATTAATTCAATAAATTTCTGCTCCCCTTTATTGCACCATTGGTCTTTTTGCCTCTCCCCGCCCCCCTTCAGTCATTCGACATACAGAGAATTAACTGGTCTCAGAGGAGGTTAGCTGTTATGTCCCTGAATGAGTCACTGCTACCTTCTCAATCCGGACTCAGAACCTGTGACTCATACCAAAAAAAAAGGAGAGAGAACTCCTGCAAGGGCACATAAAAGCAAAACTTTATGGGTGTAGGAATGCAGTGTATCTCTCTTTTTTTTTTTGGTATGGGGAGGGGGACCAGAACAGTAGAACTTGCTTCATGCTCCCCCACCCCACTCCCAGGGCAAGCCATTGACACTCCAGATGCACCAGAAGGAGAAGACAGAGGAAACCTGGTGTGAGGCAAGTACAGAGGTGCTTTATCCCAAAATAGGCAATGAGTCTAAACAATCTTTGCAGGTTGTCACTTCATCAGGCAGGCGTTCAAGCAGGAGCCCCGTGTTGATAGCTCTCTGTGGGTGGCTGGAAAAGCTGCGGGTAAAAACTGTGATTCAGCACCGAAGGACATCTCTCTCTCCCTCTCTCTCAGTTTTTATTCCACTCTTCCTCCTGGGAGCTCAGGGCAGGATGCGTGGCTCTCAGCCTCTTGTAGCAACCCCGTGAGGTGGTCTAGGCCTAAATATGCTTGCCAATTTCCAGGTGCCACCTGGAGGCCTTCCAGAATAAAAGCTGATCTCCAGACGAAAGCAGTCAGCCCCCCCCCCGGAGTAAAACAGCTGCTATGGTGGGTGGACCCTATGGCATTATGCTCTGCCCTCCCCAGACTGCACCCTCCAATCACCAGGAATTTCCCAATCCGGCGTTCGCAATCTAAGGAGTACGGTATTTAACTGCAGAGATCTCTCTCCTCCCCAGACCCTGCCCTCCCAATGAGCCACCCCCAAAAAGAGAGCTGATAGGCCCATAGTCACCCTATGAGCTCCATGGGGGAGTGGGGAGCTGGAACCCAGTGTGGTGTAGAGCGGCAGACTCTCATCTGGTTCCCCATTCCTCCACATGCAGCTGCTGGTGTGACCTTGGGTCACTCACCGTTCTCTCAGAGCTCTCTCAGCCCCGCCTACCTAACAGAGTGTCTGTTGTAGGGAGAGAAAGAGAAGGTGATTGTAAGCCACTCTGAGACTCCTTTGGGTAGCGAAGAGCATGGTATAAATTTTAAAACCAACAGCTCCTCCTCCTCCTCCTCCAACTGTCTAATCACTGTAAACCACAGGCTTCCGTGAACAGAGCCCTGCTGGCCCAAGGTCCAGGTATTCCAACACTGTGTCTCCAATATTGGCCTGCCAGATGGTCCCAGGAAGCTGTCAAGCTGGGTGTGGAAGGTAACAGTCCTCTCCTCCTGTTTGCCCCACCCGGCAGCTGGTTTTCAAAGATACACTGCCTCTGAATGTGGAGGTACCATTTAGTAATCCAGATAGCCCTTGACCATGGGCTTACAGGCTGAACAGAATTTTCTGCAGTAGAATGCAGCTGCATCAGTGAGTTCAAATGGAGTAGATTTTATTTATTTTTTAATTTATTTAACCTTCGACTTCTATCCCGCTCACCCCCTAGGGGCTCTGAGCGGCTTACAATTCCAATTAACCAATCTAATCTAGGGCCACATATGTAGGGAAGGTGAGAAGCCTGCCAGGCACCCTTATCCTGTTGTAGCAGATCTTCTTATTGTGAGGGGACAGTCCGGCGGCGACACTCCTCCGGCGCAGGTCTTCACTGTTCCGCTTTTTCCAGCTGTCGCAACTCCGCCTCCAGGCCTGGACCACACTGTGCTTCCGCGCATGCTCGCAGCGGCCTCTGTCCAAGTCAGGCTCCGGCCTGCCGCGTCGCTCCGCCTCCGCACCTTGTTGGTCCGGCCTCCTTCGTTCGCCTCCTCGCCTCGCCAGCTGCCATTTTTCTCCGTCGCCGCCGCCGTTCATCGCTCTCCATTCTCTGCTCTCCGCCATCGCTGCTACGCCAGGGACGGGTGCCTCCCCGCTCTAATAGCAGGTACCCATTTTATCTACTTGCCCTTTAACGGGCTTTCGAACCACTGGGTGGACGGGATAGGTAGAATTGGGGGTGCGTATTCATTCCTACTCTCAGACAGGCTTACAGCTCTATGTTACTCTCCCCCCCCAACCCTGTAGCGCCGTAAGGCTAGAAGTGATTATAAATCCATAGGGCTATCAAATGAAGCAGGACTTCATTTTGTATTCTGGCCGAAGCTTTTGGGAGTTGATGTTCCCATCATCAAATGAGAGTCACAAAAGTTTCCGCCAGAATAAATATCGGCCACTGGATTTGTTTCACTTTAACATTTTTCACATTCACTTTTTATTTCTATCCCGCCTTCCTCCCCAGTCGGGACCCAAAACAGCTCACATCGTTCTCCTCTCCTCTGTTTTATCCTCACAACAACCCTGTGAGGTAGGTTAGGCGGAGAGCGTGTGACTGACCCAAGACCACCCAGCAGGCTTCCATGGCAGAGCAGGGATTGGAACCTCAGTTTCCCTAGCTCAGCACTTTAACCACTGCACCACACTGGATGGCTGTGGATGTTTTAAGTGTGGCATGTCTGAAGTTCCCCATTCTCCCCATTCAGATAGACTGCTCCTGCACAGAAGCTGCTACCCAAACTTCTTCTGCCTAAAGTGCAACCTAAACTTGGCAGTCTTCCATAGCCGCCAGTAGGTGGAGCATTGGGTTTTATTTTATTTTTTTTAAGAAACTCAGCTTTGTGGAGTGTTCACTGTAAAGAAGTACAAATATGTGATTTGACATTGCAGTGCTGAAAACCTGGGGCAGCTAGACAGTTGCCCATCTATTTCTGCGTCCTGTGCCCGGATCTGAAGTTCCCCTCTTATGTTTAACAGAACTGCCGTGTTTGTCTTGAAAGACGTTGATTGTGTAAAATAAGGAGTCTGTTTCATGGTGCCGCTGGACAGGAATATGCTAATAAATGTGTTTTTGACACTAGGCAGGGACAATTCTTGGCTGTGGGTTTACATGTATTTTGACAAGGGAAAAGGACAACATTTGTCTTCAGGTTCCAGGCCCAGCACAGCAGTAACAAAAAACCTAGACACTAAGTTTCTGGCTTGCCTCTCTGCCCTATGTTTTCTTTATTTGTATTTATTCCCCATGTTTCTGCCAAAAGTGAGAGCTAGTGTGGTGTAGAGGTTAAGAGTGGCAGATTCTAATCTGGAGAACCGGGCTCATTTCCGCATTCCTCCACATGAAGCCAGCTGGGTGACCATGGGCTAGTCACAGCTCTCTTGGAGTTCTCTCAGTCCCCCCAAATAATTCTTCCTTCCTCCATTTTCTCCTCACAAGAAGAATCCTTTGTGGTCAGTTAGGCTGAAACCGAGTGACTGACCCAAGGTCACCCAGCGACCATCCTTGGAAAAGAGGAGATTCGAACCTGGTTCTCCCAGATCCTAATTTGATACGTTGATGGTTACACCACTGCAGCGGGAGACAGTGTGACCAAAGGCAGAGGAGGCCTGGGTTGTGGGCTCACCCCTCACAGCCTCAAGCCCTTTAAAAAAGGTTAACTGTTTCTCCAACACTCAAAATGGGTCTTAAATTGTACAGAAAATCATATGGCACGTGCACATTCAGTAGTGACTTCCCTGCAGCTCTTGTGATGAGAAATTGTACCTGCTAGAGTTCACCTTCTGTCATGCTTTTTCAATATCTTCCTGTACTTATGGTTGCTTCAGCTGAAGAGTAAGCCAGGAACCGAGGCTGCCAGCTGTCCAATATAAAACTGACTTGGTCTGTTGCTGTGCTTTGAACAGCAATCGCTTAAATAACTAGCAGAAACCAGTGGGTTTTCCCCCCCAAGATGAGACCTAAAACTAGATCTCTTGTTAATTAGCTGCAAATCAAATGCCTGTTAAAGGAACAGTTATGAAGTCTGGCTCAACACTTGGCAACCCAATGTAGAATCTAGTTCAAACAGTGCTGGAAGGAAGGAAGGAAGGAAGGAAGGAAGGAAGGAAGGAAGGAAGGAAGGAAGGGTTTTTATACCCCACTCTTCACTACCTGAAACAGTCTCAGAATGGCTTACAATCGCCTTCCCTTCCTCTCCCCACAACAGACACCCAGTGAGGTAGCTGGGGCTGAGAGAGCTGAGAGAACTGTGACTGACCCAAGGTCACCCAGCTGGCTGCATGTGGAGGAGTGAGGAATCAAACCTGGTTCTCCAGATTAGAGTCCTCCACTTTTATGCACTACACCACAGCTGCTCAGAAAGAAAGAAAGAAAGAAAGAAAGAAAGAAAGAAAGAAAGAAAGAAAGAAAGAAAGAAAGAAAGAAAGAAAGAAAGAAAGCTGTCCTGTACTGGCTCAAGTGGTTAAGATGCTGAACTGCAGGCTGTGGAAGGTCGGTAGTTCAGCAGTTCAAGACCCGAGTTGCCGCATGATGGAGTGAGCTCCCGTCTCTAGTTCCAGCTCCTGCCAACCCAGCAGTTCGAAAGCAAGAAATTGCAAGTAGATAAATAGGTACCACTTCAGTGGGAAGGTAACAGCGTTCCGTGCACCTTGGTGTTTAGTCATGCTGGCCACGTGACCACGGAAACGTCTTCGGACAGCGCTGGCTCTTTGGCTTTGAAATGGAGATGAGCACCGCAACCCTAGAGTCGGATTCGACTGGCTTTCGAGCAAGGGAACCTTTACCTTTACTTTACTGGCAGTATACGTAGGACAAGCAATATTTTCCTGGTCATTTGGCAACCCCATAGCGATACTGGGAGCCAGGGGAAGGAAGGCTCCCAACTGATGAGAAAAAAACAACCTTTGTTGACTCTTGTTCCTTTTAGAGAGGTTTGATTGGCAGAAGTCAGAAGATGATGCTTTGTATACTAAAAAGCTAAGCATAAGACTTTTTTGCAGCTGCAGATCAAACTTCGGTTAAAAGAACCTTCAGCTCAAGGAACAGCCGTTTCCAAAGGTGGCCACCTTCGTTCTGCCACCCTCCTGTTTTAAGAAAGCTGTAGGACAATCTGGTGGGGCTGTGAATTCCATTAGACCAACCCCTCTCTGCGTTTTCCTCCTGTGATTTGAGCAATGCACAGACTGTTGATTAAGCTGCCTTTAAAGATGCAGGATCAGGGGCTCGTAAAAAGTTGGCAACCTTCTTCACACAGATTTGGTTCCCCCATATTCCTGGGATTTCTAGTTTTCTCCGAAAAGGGTTTGTCCCAGGCTCGCTGATCAGCTGCCTAGACTTTCCTTGCCTCCCACAAAGCTGTTAATAATGTAATGGCATCTGTTTTCTTTTGGACAGAACATTTCCACCCTCCCTTAATCCTGGGTTCAGCTTATGTGCTTGTTGACAGCTGAATGGCTTGAGGTCGTAAAGCAAAAATGTCCATTAATCCTTGGGAGGGAGGCCAAAATCCACCACAAACTGGTTTGCATTGCGGTAAATAGCTACTAAAAAGTCATTGATGGCATGAGAAAGGTGCCGGGAATAATGGCTCGGAAGGGGGAATGAATGGGGGAAAGCAGCCCCTAGGAAGGCTGGGGAGAAACTGTGGATTGTGGGAGGAATTATGGCTTTGCCTATTGAAAGCTGTGGGTTCGAACTTTGGCCTTGCCAGTTCAGTCTCAGACAGCAGGCACTAGGGGATACACTTTATGTATTTTCTTCATTTATACCCTGCTCTTTTGCCCTAAATCAGCTTACAACATTCTCCACTTCTCCATTTCATCCTCACAACAACCCTATGAGGTAGGTTAGGCTGGATAGGTGTGACTGGCCCAAGGCCCTATTTTAGAACAGAATGATTGTCCTGCCCAGCGCTTTGCCCCAGCTGGGCTGAGCGCTTTCTAGGAGCGATTCTGCATTGGCTTTCCCCTCTGTTGTTTTACGAGACCCACACTGGGAACAGAGATTTCCCTCTGCATTGCATGCTGCTTTCTCTTTCTTCGATCATTGGGTTTTATGGCACCGTCTGCGTAGATTTATGGCCATTCAGGGGTGACTTTGCAATTAGTACGCGCTGCCCCGAGGTATCTGAATGTGGTTTTTGAGCTGCACTTTCCCCTCTCAGTTGAGAAATGTGAATGCTAGATGCAGGGCCGCTCTAGGTGTGATCAAACTCACAGCCACTTAAGAGACCCAAGTCATCTTTATTTCCCTCCACATACTATTACTCAGGGGTCATTTCGTAGAAAAAGAGCTAGGGGAACTCATTAGCATAACTCATTAGCATATGCCACACCCCCTGACATCAGGGGCCCAGCGGTGGACCTGCAAGGCCAGCGGGAGTGCAAGGAAGCCCCGCCAAGGCCCTCCCTGGCCCCAGGCAGGCAGGGGTGGGGAGAGGCAGGGAGGAAGCAACTTACCCTCCATCTTCTCCTGCCTCCTCCTGGCTGAATGAGGGCCGGAAGCGGGGCTGCTGGAAGCAGGGGGCGGGGCTTCGTCATGTGCCCCTCCCCCCTGCACCTCACCCGGGGGAACTGCGTTCCCCCGCGATCCCCCCTGAAATGACCTCTGCTATTACTTACAGTTAACTCTGCCAGGGGCAGTACAAAGATTCAGGAGGATCTTTTTATAAAGGTCATAGTTAATGTCTGTGAGATTTCGGGTAGGTTCCACTGCAATATTGTTAAGTTTGCCAACCTCCAGGAAGGGCCTGGAGAGCTCCTGCTACTACAACTAATCTCCAGACTACAGAGGTCAGTTCCCCTGGAAAAAGTGGCTGCTTTGGAAGGTGGACTCTATGGCATTGAACCTGGCTGAGGTCTCTTCCCTCCCCAACCCTGCCTTCCCCAGGCTCCACCCCCCCAGAGAGCCAGTTTGGTGTAGTGGTTAGAGCACAGACTCTAATCTGGGAGAACTGGGTTTGATTCCTCACTCCTCCACTTGCACCTGCTGGATGACCTTGGGCAAGCCATAGTTCTGGTAAGAGCTGTTCTTGAAAAAAAAGAGCAGTTTCTGTCAGACCTCTCTCAGCCCCACCTACCTCACAGGGTGTCTGTGGTGGGGAGGGGAAGGGAAAGGAGATGGTCAGCCGCTCTGAGACTCCCTTGGGTAGTGAAGGGCGGGGTATACATCCAATCTCTTCTTCTTCTGCTTCAGATATCCAGGGACTTCTCAGCCCAGAGCTGGCGACCCTAAATTCTATACAATAGGCTGCTTCATTATACAATTTCTCAAATTTTGTAATTCAGTGTTGTTTCATTGTTTGTGCTTTGAATTACACCATTTCATTGCATTTGTTTGTGTACTGTATCCGTTTTCAGTGTGTTAGAAAGAAGAGGATTACAAAATCAGAGCAGCTGTTGCATTTTTGATTGTATGTATAACACTGCTCTGATTGCTGTTTTATACATTTGTCTTAAGAGAGTTGGACTACAAATAAAATAGGCAAATAAATAAAAAAGTAATCTTTCCTGTTAGCAGGCTACTGGGTCCCACTCAGTGCAAGGAAATTTCATATTTTCAAACTGACCTGTAGCACAGCCCAGTGCATGTTTATTCAGAGGTAAATGCACTGCAATCTTAAATGTGTATTTTCTAGGGCAAACTTCTTACTCAAGTAGGGTACCCATAGGGTTGTGCTGCACAGCTGTAATCTTGTGCACGCTTCCTTGAGAGTAAATCCCTGGAATTTAACTGGGATTTACTTCTGAGTAAACATGCCTAGGCACAAGCTATATGTCAATTTCATTGAGGCTGTACTACCTCCAATTATACCCTCCTTGGATTAGTTACTGTATATATCCACATTCACTGTCTCGTAGGGCATTTAGTCCAGAAGCCCAATCGAACATAGTGAGTCACCGAGTACAGAGCCCACTTGTGCTAATAGTGCTCAGAAGGAGAAAAATCATTTCCCGGGTTTGAATTTAGATTTCAAAAAATTAGCATTAAAAAAAACCACACTAGATAGAGCCGTCTTCTCAACGGGGCCTTCAATGTAATACGTTTAAAAAGGTAAAGGTTCCCTTGCTCGAAAGCCGGTCGAATCCGACTCTAGTTGCGGTGCTCATCTCCGTTTCCAAGCCAAAGAGCCAGCGCTGTCCGAAAACGTTTCCGTGGTCATGTGGCCGGCATGACTAAACACCAAGGCGCGCAGAACGCTGTTACCTTCCCACCGAAGTGGTACCTATTTATCTACTTGCGATTTCTTGCTTTCGAACTGCTAGGTTGGCAGGAGCTGGAACTAGAGATGGGAGCTCATTCCGTCCTATGGCACCCTGGGTCTCGAACTGGTGACCTTCCATCCTGGGTCTCGAACTGACCTTCCACAGCCTGCAGTTCATAGTTCTACAAACTATGAACACACAACCCAGATTTAATCCGGATGAACACCATCATGTGTGCATGCAACAGGCATTTGCGAGGCACCTCTCTCTTTTTTTGGCAGTGATTATTCCTTTGGAATAACGGCAGAGAGAGAGATTAAAAAGTATTTCGGATTGGAAGGCGCACTGCCGCCCATGCCGAGTTTTCTTTTCGCATCCGAAAAGCCAAACTCTCCTTTAACTCCCCTGCAATCCCAAACACGGTGTTTCTGAACTCCCGCTGCCTTTTCTGAACAAAGCCAGGCTCACGCTGCACACGCCAAAGCGGTCTGCCGTGCAGTTCTAGGCACAGTTCCCGCTAGGCACAACCGCGTTTACTCCCAGGTAAGCGTGCCTCGACCACCGCAGCCCTAAAACCCCGACTGCGTGGGCAGTTGGCAAGCGGTTCGGCCAATCGCCGCGGGAGTCGCTTCTCTGACCACGCCCCTCTGCGCTTTCGGCTTCCTGATTGGCGGAGCGATAAAAACCGGGCGCGAGAGCTGGGCTCCTACATTCCGTAAACGAAGTCGTGGGAACGCGACGCGGGAAGCCTCGATTCGGGTTTCGCCTTCGGGGGGCTCCCGGAATCGGTGCCTCGTCCTGGGGTCTCTCTACAAGTGAGCGTCGCCCCCTGGCTCATCTGTCCATGCCGTAATTCCTCCTGCTCTCGCAGCCAGGCTGGGATTAACGATGGCCAAAAGGAGTTCTTTGTTCATCCGAATTGTGGAGGGGAAAAACTTGCCAGCTAAAGACATGTAAGTAGAAGGAGGGGGGGGGGATTCCAAAATCCCAACAAGGAAGGGTTTCTTTTCCTAGGTGCTTCATTCTCTCTACTTTGTCAAATAGGGGGGAATGTGCTTCCTATCTGTCTTGTAGTTTGAGCTTTAGGTGTGCTTACTCAGAAGTAAACCTTGTGATTTCACCAGTATTTAATCTCCCGTAAAGCGTGCGCAGGGTTGCTGGCCTTTCCCCCTGGCTTTCTGCATGTTTACGTTCAAGTAGACCTTGTGGTTTTCAGTGGCACCGCTTGGAATGTAGTCTTCTGTGTATTGACTCGGGAGTGGGGTTTGCGCACCTTAACGGTACTTACTCCAGTGTAAGTGGGGTGTTTCTGTTCATGGCTTTTAGCTCTGGCAACCTGCCGTCCTGCCCGGGCGCTGTTGGGGCTTGGTTTGGTTTTCTGCCTATAACTTTCCCTTTTCTCCTACTGGTGTAGCTCAACTGGTGGTGTCTAAAAACAGCCCGATCTGTGTTCTTCTGCTTCCTTTTTGGGGACAGGAAGAAACAATCTACAGATTTCACAAGGCTGAGACATGCTGTGCCAGTGCCCAAAATGGATTTTGTTTCTTTTCCCCTTTTTAAAGCAGGGTTGGCATTTCAGTCATAACACTTGGCTGTAGCGTTTGCGGTGAGCATCCTACGTCCACTCCCACAGCAGCCCTATGAGGCGGGACAATAGGCATGTTTCTCTGCTGCCGGTGGGGAAGGTGAGGCTGAGAGTATTGCTATCTCCCACCAACAGTTAAATTAAGCTGAACCACGGCTGAACTGAGAGGTCTCCTGTTTTGTGTTACCCCACCTCTGATTGGAAATGCTTTCCCCCATCCTCTTAATCCAGATGGCATTGCATTCTTATCTGTTATGGTATTAACAACCAAGGGCAAGGTTGGAAGGTGGCGAAGAAGTCTTTCTCCACTTCAGTGTGCTTACCTGCCATCTGATGTCCCTAAGCTCTTATTAAGTGCCCGGCGTGAATCTTGCTTCTATGATTGACTGGCTGAAGATTTCTGCCCTTCCTTTTGGCTTTGAAGCCATCACTGTGGCTGAATAATTCCAAGGTCAAAGAAGGGGATGAACTTGATGGTAAAACCAGCCTGATTAGTAGCTGTGGCCTTTATAGCAGAAAGAGGACCAGAATAAAAGGTTCTTGTTGTTGTTGTTGTTCAGTCGCACAGTCGAGTCCGACTCTTCGCGACCCCATGGATCATCTCCCGCCAGGCCCTCCTGTCTTCCGCCGTCCTCTGAAGTTGGCTCAATTTCATGTTCGTTGCATCTAAGGTTCTTAGATACGATTAAAAGCACCACAGAACTGCAGTGAGGGTTAGTCCCTTATGTTTTCTGACTGCCCACTTTGCTATGTCTTGTGGGGAGGGGAGGCTTGGTATTCCTAGCTGTATTCATGGTGGTGAGGGGGGGTTTATACACTTTCTTAAAGCCCCCCTTCTCTTCTCTCTCCCTTTCCTTGGAGAGCCAGTTTGGTGTAGTGGTTAGGAGCGCGGACTCTACTCTGGGAGAACCGGGTTTGATTCCCCACTCCTCTACATGCAGCTGCTGTTGTGACCTTGGGTCAGACACAAGATCTTTCAGAGCTGTTCTCTCAAAGGCAGTTCTCGAGAGAGCTCTCTCAGCCCCACCCACCTCACAGGGTGTCTGTTGTGGGGAGGGAAGGGAAAGGAGATTGTAAACAGCTCTGAGACTCCTTTGGGTAGTGATGGGCGGGGTATAAACCCAATCTCTTCTTCTTCCTTCAAACGCTATCCAAGAGCTACCATTTTAGAACCCGGTGAGGTGCAGTGGTGGTTAGGGCATTGGCCTGAGACTGTGGTGAGCTGGTTTCAAAGCCCTCCTCTGACAGGAATCTTGCTGGCTGACGTTTAGCCACTTGGTCTTTCTCAGTCTAATCTACTTTACAAAACTGTTGTGAGGAAAAACTGAAGAAGAAGAGAAGAGATTGGATTTATACCCCGCCCTTCACTTGGAGTCTCAGAGCGGCTTACATACTCCTTCCCCTCCCCACAACAGACACCCTGTGAGGTGGGCGGGGCTGAGGGAACTCTGACAGAGACTGCTCTTTTTCAAGGACGGCTGTGCCAGAGCTTGTGACTGACCCAAGGTCACATCAGCAGGTGCAAGTGGAGGAGTGGGGAATCAAACCCGGTTCTCCCAGATTAGAGTCCGCACACTTAACCACTGCACCAAACTGGAGGAGAGGAGAACCCTGTGCGTTCCCATGAGCCTCTTCAGCCGTTCCAGATATGCTGAGCTGCAACTTCTGTCCGTTACTTGTGTGACATCAGAGTCATGTGACAGGAAGAGCAGGAGCCAGGAGTATGACCTCACTGGGGTCAAGGTGAGGACCACGGACAGCGACCAAGAGAGATGGGGCAAGAAACACAGGGAAAGTTCCAGGACGTGTGTCGTAGCGCAGGAGGAGCCAAGGGTCAGATCCACATTGGCCACTGAGTAACATCTCTTGCTGTTTCTTTCAACATGTTCACAAGACAGGCAGGAGTGTCCTTGCCCTCTCTGCCACAGATACCTCCAAAAGGGTGCCCCCCCCCCGAGGGCTGCTCTCTAGGGCAGGGTTCCCCATGGCCCGTGGGTGCCATGGCAGCTGCCAATACTTTCCTTTGCGCCCGCCAAGCTTTTCAGAAAGCGGACAGGGCCACTGTAAGCCATCGTTATTGGTTGCTCTCCTTTAAATGAAAGGGTTTCCCACTGGAAAATGAGAAGCATCTGGGCTTTCCTTAGTTTGTGGTTCCATTCCCCCTTCTGGATTTCTTTCTTCCCGGGAGGTGTGAGGAGGGAAGGACTCCGTTTGGCCCTGCCTCTGGGGGCAACCATTTGGGGCTTGGCTCTGCCCCCTGCGGTAGCCATTTTGGGGTGGTTATCACCACTCCCTCTCAAAATCTCTGAGGTGCCCGCAGGCTCAGACAGGTTGGGGACCTCTGCTCCAGAGCCTCTGGTGTCGCCTGTTTGGTGTAGTGGTTAAGTGCGCAGACTCTAATCTGGGAGAACCGGGTTTGATTCCCCACTCCTCCACTTGCACCTGCTGGATGACCTTGGGCAAGCCGTAGTTCTGGCACAGCTGTTCTTGAAAAAGAGCAGTTTCTGTCAGAGGTCTCTCAGCCCCACCTACCTCACAGGGTGTCTGTGGTGGGGAGGGGAAGGGGAAGGAGTTTGTAAGCTCAGAGCACTCCTTCTGGTAGTGAAGGGCGGGGTATAAATCCAATTTCTTCTTCTTCCCTGAGTGTTGAAAAGCACTGCCTCAGGGGAAATGTAGGATAACAGAATGGCAGAGATAGGCTCTCTAATGTACACAACATTACTTGCCAAGCGCCCTAAACGATGAGTGCGGTGGTCAGGGGAATTCCCTTTTGTTGTGCAACTTAGTTAGCCATGTCTCTTTTTATCAGCCATCAGCAATGTTGATTATCCATATTCATATCAGCAAGGCATAAAAACCACTGGCAGTTGAGCATGCAGTGTCCCCCCCACCCCACCCCCAAGGGAGATCTTTGGGGCTGGGCCTGAACTGGTGCTGGAACTCACCACACTTGCCCCCCTGGCCAGTGTTCCCTCTAAGCTGAGTTAGTGTGAGCGGGCTCACAGTTTTTTAGCCTCTAGCTCACACATTTTTGTCTCAGCTCAGGAAGGATGGCTCCAGAGCAAACTAATTCATGCAGCAGCCAAATCGCTTGCTCACAACTTTAATGCTGGTAGCTCAGAAATAGAATTTTTGCTCACAAGACTCCAAAGCTTAGAGGGAACATTGCCCCTGGCACCTGTTTCGAGATCTAGAGCTGTGAAGTAGAATCACCTTCCTTAGGCTTGAAGGCTGTGGTTCTGATCTGTTGAGTAAGCCCCGTGGAATAACATAGGACTGACTTCTGAGCTAGACCTGTTGAGGTTTGCTTCCTTCGTGGTAGCAGGGGACGTTACATAGAAGTGGGGGAAAGTTACACTAGGATTAAAGATGGGTTGGGAAAGACTATGAATGTATTACCAGCTGTGAATTAAACACTTGTGGTGTTCACACTGCTGTGTGCTAGCATCCTGTTGTAATCTTTGTGCTAGGCCTGTAAGGTAAGCCCGTGTTGTCATGCCCATTATGCAGATGGGGCAGTGGGAAGACTGAGGCCGAAAGAATGGCTTGCCAAAGATGTCCTGGTGAACTTGCAGCAAGACTAGGGCCCCTGCTGATGACAGCTCATTTACTGAGACTCTGTGCTACACCTGCAGCGGGGAGTTGAATGATGATTTTACTCCATGGTTCTTCCTTCAGAAGGCCTCCCCTTTTTGTCTTTTGTTTCTGCAGTCAAGCTTTCTTTGTGTATTCTTCCTGTAGGAATCATTCCAAACCATTCTTGTGTAGAAAGAAATGCCCTGTTGGAACTGGCCTAACATGGTCATGTGGGAAGGGTGAACAGATTAGCAGGTCAAGAATCACTAAATTCTATATTAAAATTGACATCTCACCCTTTCCCTTCAATCCACTTAAAGCCCTTTTCCGCCTTGGTGTAGTGGTTAAGAGCGGCAGGACTCTAATCTGGAGAACCAGGTTTGATTCTCCACTCCTCCACATGAAGCCAGCTGGGTGACCTTGGGTCAGTTGTAGGTCTCTTAGAGTTCTCTCTCAGCCCCACCTACCTCACAGGGTGCCACTGTTGTGGGGAGAGGAAGGGAGGAGATTGTAAGCCTCTCCAAGACTCCTTCGAGTAGTGAAGGGTGGGGTATAAAACCAATTCTCCTTAATTTCTATTGTCTTCACAACAGCCTTATAGGGTAGGCTAGCAGGTGATAAGGGCCAAGGTCACCCAATGTGCTCTGCAACTGAGTGAGAAATTGAACTGGGGTTCTCCATGGTTCAAAAGCTACGATACTCCCGATGGCTATTGCCCCTGCTTATTTATGGAGGTGCTCTGAATGGGTCATATACTTGGTGCTAGAATTTGTTGACCTTCTCAGAGCTCAAAGCATTTAACGATATTTCTTGTGACCACTGCAATGATGCCACCGTCATTTAAAAATGGCAGCAGTGTCCTGTTGGCAGCCATGAGGACACCGTCCCATGTGGTTTGGCCCCGAGAATCACGGTGTAACGGTGGATAGAATGTCCAGCCCTGACCCGAGAGACCTACGTTCAACTTCCCTAAACAGGTTTATTCAGAAGTCTAATTTTATTCAGTGAAGTTTACTACCCGGAAGGTGTTCTTAGGACTGTACTACAGCTTGGCCAAAGTCACTCAATATTTTATTTATTTATTTATTTTTAAATGGAAGTTAACAGTCTTGAGGCTGTAAGAGATCTTGATTCAGCAGTAAAGGCTTTGGCCTGGTGGGAGGGAGAGGTAAGCTTCCAGGGAATAGAGTTGCCAACGCTGGGTTGGGGGAATTCCTGCATACTCCTGGCCCCACTGCTGGACCTCCTGATGGCATCTGGTATTTTTGGCCACTGTGTGACAGAGTGTTGGACTAGATGGGCCATTGGCCTGATCCAGCATTGGCTTCTCTTATGTTCTTATGTGGAGCCTTGGGAGGGGGAAAGACCACAGTGGGGTATCAGAATCTACCTTCCAAGGCAGCCATTATCTCCAGGCGAGCTGATCCGTTGTCCGGCAATTCATTGTAGTTTTGGGAGGTCTCCAGGCTTCAGCTGGAGGTTGGCAACCCTTCCAGGGAAATTACTAGCTCTCTTCCAACTTCTGTAACCTCTCTGGGACTTGAACGGGCCAACTTTGCTATCTCCCTCTTTAATTTTAATCCCCACCCCCATTTCACAGGCCCTTGAGCGACACTGCTTGGAGTGTGCTCAGTTTTCCCCATCTAGTTGCTCCCACCCCCATTTTTTTGTTGACTTGCAAAGTCATTTTTTCCCCCTCTCCACACAGCTGGGGAATCCCCTGGGTATGACTCAACCCTGACCTTGTCTGACTGTGGCAAGGTTTTGCTCTTTTACCACTGATGTGGGCTAACCTCTTGCTTGATGGTAACAACATGCCATAGAACAGAAGGCTGATTCTGGAGTTGCCAGCCTCCAGGTGGGGCCTGGAGATCTCCCAAAATTACAGTTGATCTCCAGATGACAGAGATCAGCTCCCCTTGAGAAAATGGCTGCTTGGGAGGGTGGACTCTATGGTATCATGCCCTGCTGAAATCCCTCCTGTCCCCAAACCCCACCTTCCCCAAGGCTGCCCTCCCAAGTCTCCAGGAATTTCCTAACCCAGAGGTGGCAACCCTGTGTTTAGTGGCAAACTTTAAAAGACTTGTGATGCAAAATTCATGTGGGTATCGGCAATGGGCAGAGCCAGTTTGGTGTAGTGGTTAAGTGTGCAGACTCTAATCTGGGAGAACTGGGTTTGATTCCCCACTCTAGTGGGGAGAGCTAGTTTGGTGTAGTGGTTAAGTGCGCGGACTCTAATCTGGGAGAACCGGGTTTGATTCCCCACTCCTCCACTTGCACCTGCTGGATGACCTTGGGCAAGCCGTAGTTCTGATAAGAGCTGTTCTTGAAAAAAGAGCAGTTTCTGTCACCTCACCCGTGTTAACTACTAGTCTCTGAGAGCCAGCTTGGTGCAGTGGTTAGGAGCATGGACTCTAATCTGGGAAAACCGGGTTTGATTCCCCACTCCTTCACATGCAGCTGCTGGTGTCACCCTGGGTCAGTCACAAGTTCTCTCAGAGCTGTTCTCTCAAGAGCAGTCCTCGAAAGAGCTCTCTCAGCCCCACCTACCTCAAAGGGTGTCTGTTGTGGGGAGGGGAAGGGAAAGGAGTTTGTAAGCCGCTCTGAGACACCTTTGGGTAGTGAAGGGCGGGGTATAAATCCAATCTCCTCCTCCTTCTTCCTCCTCCTCCTCCTCCTACTTCAAACAACAAGGGGAAAAGACTAGTGTCACAGGAGTCACTAGTGTCACAGGAGTCTACTAGTGGAATTTGTATCTTTGGGACATTACTACTTCAGCAGCAGCCTCTTCTTTAGAGTAAAGCTCTCAGAAGCACCTGCCTGGGTTTCCCTTGCTTTGCCGTCCTGTGCTTTTTGTGCAGGAGCAAACAGGTTCTTCCTGCAGGCACCCCCCCCCCCCAAGTTCCTGTCCGCTGGCTCAGAACGTTCTCTTTGCACTTACCCACTAGCAGGTAAATGTCTGCAGCTCGAGATGACCTAGATTTGCCAGCGGTATCCTGGGAGTGCTAGAAAGGAGCAGGCTTGCCAGGCGTGGGCTTGAACTTCTCCTGCTGCCCTTTCCTGAGGAAAGAAAATGCTCTGATGGTGTAAAGTGGAGGAGATGTTTGTTTGTCTTTTCTTTCTCTACCTACAGGGACAATGGCTGTTGAAGGCTAGAGAGGCTTTGGCTGGTTGCTGTTGGGTGTTTTGTCTGTAGCTTTTGGTATACCAGGATTAAAATGGCTGCTGAGGAAGGCTGAGGAGGGTTAAATTGGAGGAAAGAAGACAGGGGCCTGCCTGTATTTCAAGAACCATCCCCTACATCAAGTTCTCCCCTCATAAAATTGTGATGCTAATGGTGGGGAAGGAGGGGAACGCTGATGTACGTTGAGAGTTCCACAGGAATGTTGTCAAATGTTAGGACAAAAAAGAGCACCCTGGCAAAGGTAGTGTGGTGTAGTGAGTAGTGACTAGGAGCTAGGAGACGCGGGTTCAAGTCTCCAGCCATGGAAGCTTGCTGGGTCACCTTGGGCCATTCACACCCTCTCAGCCTAAACAACCCTCACATGTTATTGTGAGGGTAAAATGAGGGAAGGGTCAAAGTTGTAAGCTGCTTTGGGTTCCTACTGGGGAGAAAAGCAGGGTATAAATACTCAGGGATCATTTCGTAGAAAAAGAGCTAGGAGAACTCATTAGCATAACTCATTAGCATATGCCACACCCCCTGACATCACCGGAAGTGTGCCATAAGGCCACACCCCCTGACATCACTGGAAGTGTGTCATAAGGCCACACACCCCGCCCCCAACGGTCCTGGCTGCTGCCGCCGGCCTTGCAGCTCCACTGCTGAGCCCCATGAGGGGCCTGGCGGTGGACCTGCAAGGCCGGCGGGAGTGCAAGGAAGCCCCGCGAAGACCCTCCCTGGCCCCAGGCAGGCAGGCAGGGGTGGGGAGAGGCAGGGAGGAAGCAACTTCCCCTCCCTCTTCTCCTGCCTCCTCCTGGCTGAATGAGGGCCGGAAGCGGGACGGCCGGAAGCAGGGGGCGAGGCTTCGTCATGTGCCCCGCCCCCGTACCTCACCCGGGGGAACTGCGATCCCCTGTGATCCCCCCGAAATGACCTCTGTAAATACTTAGGTTGATGTCAAGAGGTTCTGGAGGGAGAATCGAGGGCACCATTCATGACCTATGTTCCCTCTAAGCTGTGGAGTCTTGTGAGCAGAAATTCTACTTTGTGAGCTACTGGAATTAAAGTTGTGAGCAAGCCATTTGGCTACTGAGCTAAGAGAAAAATCTGTGAGCCAGAGGCTAAAAAACTGTGAGCTAGCTCACACTAACTCAGCTTGGAGGGAACACTGTTCATGACCCTCTGTGGTTTTTAGAACCAGTATCTGACCAGTAACAGGGAGCTGGCACAGATGGTTGAAATCTGTTCATAGCTCCCCACCCCTGTCAGGCAGTGGCCACAGTTTATGCGTGTTCTTTCCTTTTTGAAGCATATCAGTTTAATTTTGTGTTTTAGAAGTCAGAATGATTTAACGGCAGTGAGGGCAGAACAATTGAAATCCGAGCAACTCAACACAAAAGATTGGGCTGGTTTTCCCAGGGTGGTCAGTGGGCTGGTTTTGTGTTGAACTGCCAACACTGGCTTGTTAAAAAAAAGAAAAAGAAAAGCCAACCCCTTGAAAAATGCCAGTGCTGTGAGTGACCGATGGGAGTGTAGAAGAATTGAACAGCTGAAAGGAGCAAAAGCATACATTCTGACCATAATCTCCGGTGGAGTTCTGAACTGGTTTCTTTTTTTCTGGCGTCCGGCATGATCCCAAACAGAATGACACCCTTTTAAACTCCATTGACTTCAACCGACTTAGATGGGCATAACTGCGATAAGGGTGGCATTGCCAGTATTGGCGCCCTGGTGGGATGCAGTTATGCAGTGGACCCAGGCCCTGGCAACAGCAGAGGAAACCGGCAGAGACTGAGAGGGAAAGAAATTTGGGATTGTAGCAGAGAATCGATGAAGATTTCCAACACTTCTGCATATCGAGTTGGCAAAGACCAGTTCTGTGCTTGGGGATGGAAAACAGATCATGTTGTGACGCCTTTGCACAGATCTGTGGTGTGGTCATGTTTGGAATACAGTCAGGGCTCTTTTTGTAGAAAAAGCCCAGCAGGAGCTCATTAGCATAATAGGCCACACCCAACAGCAATTATTAGCATATTAGGCCACACCCTGACAGCACCGCTCATTAGCACATTAGGCCACACCGCCTTGTTACCAGAAGTGTGGTCATCCAGCCACACCCACCTTTTGCTTCTTATTCTCTTTACCTTGTTTGTTGTCAAAACCCAGGGCTTTTTTTGTAGCAGGAACTCCTTTGCATGTTAGGCCACACTAGGGTTGCCAAATGTTAATTTCTTACCGGCGGGGGATCTTCTTCCCAGTCAGGGAACCGGTTGCGAAAGCGCGCGCAAAGCGCGCGCCGCCAGGACGTCACCAGAAGTGGCGTCACACGCTGGGCGGGGCCACGCCGTTTGAGGGGAAAACAAAGAGTTTTCCTCTCAAATGGCTGCCATTTGAGGGGAAAACTCTTTGTTTTCCCCTCAAACGGCGTGGCTCCGCCCCCAGCGTGCGACGTCACTTCCGGGTGACGCGCACGCGGGGGTGGGGTTTCCCCCGGGCCCCGATTCCGGCGCGCCGGGAATCGGGGCTCCAAAACGGGGGATTCCCCGCCCCCCGGCTGCATTTGGCAGCCCTAGGCCACACACCCCTAATGTAGCCAATCCTAATGAGTTTCTGCTATTGGGTGTGGCCTATTATGCTAATGAGCTCCTGCTGGGCGTGGCCAACTCAGGAGCCAGCTGGAACTCCGTTCTTTAGCGTTCCTGCCCAAAAAGAGCCCTGCGTGCAGTTCTGTACAATGGACTTAATAAAAGTGATTGAGGTCTGAGCCAGCAGGGCTCTTCTGATGTTCTGCTTATCCCTGAACTTGCTTGTGGCCTTGGGCAATATTTCCTTTGCCATCTGTAATGGGGGAGGGAGGATGACGATGAGGAATTTGGGCTTGGCTTTGGTCATAAGGTAAACGCACTTTGAAGCATGCGCAGAGTCCTCTTTGGAGAGGGGAGTTGTGTGCGTGCTTGACACACTGGAAGTCCCAGGTCCAGCCCCCCAGTCAAAAAACTCTCTGGTGATGACAGGGGTCTTTCTGAGCCCCAAGAGTCATTGCCAGCTATTGGGGGGGGGGAGCTGCTCCCTGTGCTCTCTTCGTTTATTCCTTGTTCCAGGATTGGGGGCGGTGGGATTGATGTGTCCTGCAAAATCTCTTGCAGTTGAATCCTTGGCTGTCACGAGCAAAGGTCAAGCTGGGAATCCTCTGCCAGCACCCGTCCACCCACGCCTGGCCTCTGGTTACCGCATCTCTCTGTGGTGATCACTAATTTAGATGCTCTGTCATCGAGCGCCTGGCGCGAGTCCTGTGGGGATGGCTTTGTTTGGAATCAGTGGAGAGTCCAGCCCTCGCTTGGTAGCGGCTGCAGGAGTGACAGCGTTCCCTTTCCCGGTCCCCTTCTCCAGCCTACAAATGCCCCCAGGTCATTCACTAAAGCTCCCTCTCTCTCTCTCTCTCTCTCTCTCTCTCTCTCTCTCTCTCTCCCCCCCCCTCCCTCTTCACGGATTTCCGTTTCTCTTCTCCTGACACTGGAGCCCACTGGCCCATAAATCCACTGAAAAGAGCATTTTGTCAGGTTGCCCTGCCCCGGTTAACTGGGTTGGCTTTCCTTTCCCTCTCTTCATACACCTGTTGCTGGTTTGGGGCCTAGAGAGGGGAGGGGGAACGGTGAATCTCTGGCTTAGGTGGCCTTCAGGAAAGGATTAGAGCCCTTCATGGGGAGGCCAGACTGTCAGTTGGGAAGGATGAGTAAAGGGGGGATTCCATGTGCAAAGGCAGTGTCCTCCTCCCGCCTCCCATGACAGTGTAGAAGGGTCGCCCTTATAGAGTTTCCAGCTCTTGGTTGGGAAATTCCTGGAGATTTTGGGGGGAGGGGCCTCAGCAGGACACAGTGCCACAGAGTCCACCTCCAAAGCAGCCATTTTCTCCAGGGGAACTGATCTTGGTCAGCTGGAGAGCCAATTGTAATGGCAGGAGATCTCCAGGTGCTACCTGGCAGTTTGATGCAGTGGTTAGGAGCCCGGACTCTAATCTGGGAAAGCCGGGTTTGGTTCCCCGCGTCTCCACATGCAGCTGCTGGTGTGACCTTGGGTCAGTCACAAGTTCTCTCAGAGCTGTTCTCTCGAGGGCAGTTCTCGAAAGAGCTCCCTCATCCCAACCTACCTCACAGGGTGTCCGCTGTGGGGAGGGGAAGGGAAAGGAGTTTGTAAGCTGCTCTGAGACTCCGAGTGAAGGGCTGGGGTATAAATCCAATCTCTTCTCTCCTTCTCTGCTTCTCTGTAGCATTGCCAGCGTCCAGGTGGGGCCTGCCTGGCGATCTCCTGGAATTACAGCCGATCTCCAGACAGAGATCAGTCCCCCTAGAGAAAATGGCTCCTCTGGAGGATGGGCCTTCTTCCATTATATTATGCTGAGGCCCCACCCCCAGAATTCTCCAGAATTTCCTAACCCAGAGCTTGCAACCTTGGGTTCAAGTTTCCAGTGAGACAAACATCCGCTGTGGGGGGCATTGGGGGGATAATTCATGTTGCTTCCCTTTCCCCCCAATTACTGATCCCCCCCCCCCCCAATCCTTTGTAGTTTTTAACATAAGAAATATCCGGGAGGGCCACTTAACCTGCCGTGTTTTTACTGGAATGCCGTCTCTGGGTAACTGGAGACCTTGTGGGTCTGTCAACAAAGCATAAGGCCTTTGAGAGGGAGGAAATGATTGGTGATGTGACCTTTTGAAACTGTTTATTTAATGCTAACAGCCAGAGACCTCTGAGGGGAAAAACATGTTTTGTTTGTGGCTGAGAATTCGCTTAGTTTATGTATTTAGGGTATGTGTGTGTGTAAGGGAGAACGGATTCCTTTAAAATGCTTTCTGCAAAAGTTTTTGTTTTCTTCTCCCCTTCCCAGAAGCAAACGCTACTTTTGGTTTTATAAACTCTTATCTTTTAAGACCTGCATGCAACTTATGTGGTGGGAAGGATGAGAAAGGTCAAACCAACTATGGGCGCCCTGTAAGCTTAAACCAGCTTGCAGCTTCATGTTTCCTTGGAAGCAGGTCCCTCCGAACGCAGAGGGACTCACTCCCTAAAGTATGTGTAGGATTTCAGGTGTTCTCCCATGAAGTGAGAAACTGGTGCATGCTTGTTTTTAAAAAAACACAAAAGTTGGTACTGTGTGGACAGGAGGGCAGCAAATGTACACTTCTGTGCTTAAGGACCGGCTTAGATCCAGGTCAAAAACTACAATGGGAAGAGGAATAATCAAATTCTGTCTGTCTAATTCCACCACCACCCCCCAAAAAAATCTGTCTCATTCTTGAATCCTCCAGGTGACTGTAGCAAACTGCTTTCTCCTGAAAGCGGTCCATTCTCTGCTGAGTTGCGGAGGTCAGACTTGTACTTCCAGCTGTGCTTCATTCTATCTCCTGCTTTTCTGTCCAACGACAACTGCCAAGATCACACCTGAAGCTATCTTATATGTTCAGAGGGCATCTGTGCTGGTATGCGGTAGAGTAGGTGGATTGGAGTCCGCTAGCACCTTCGAGACCCACAGGATTTGGGGGGGGGGGGGTATAAGGCTCAAGTGGTTAAGACGCTGAACTGCAGACTGGAAGGTCAGTAGTTCAGCAGTTCGAGTGCAGCACCCCAGCTCCTGCCAACCTAGCAGTTCAAAAGCAAGAAATTGCAAGTAGATAAATAGGTGGGAAGGTAACAGCGTTCTGTGTGCCTCGGCATCTAGTCATGCCGGCCACATGACCACAGAAATGTCTTCGGACAGTGCTGGCTCTTCGGCTTGGTAACGGAGATGAGCACCACATCCCTAGAGTCGGATTTGACTGGCTTTCGAGCAAGGGAGACATAAGCTTTTGAGAATCAAAGCTCTCTGGGTGTCTGTCGAAAGGAGCTTTGACTCCTGAAAACTTCTCCCCTCCCCAAATCTTGTTGGTTTCTAAGGTGCTGCTGGACTCAAACCTAGCTGCCTTCTACTAAATCATACCATTGGTCCGTTAAGGTCAGTCTTGTCTACTCAGACTGGCTGGCAGCAGCTCTCCAGGGTCTCAGGCAGAGGTCTTTCCCATCACCTCCTCCGGGGTACGTGTTGGGGATTGAGGCTAGGGCCTTCTAGACACCAAGCAGAGGCTCTTCCTGGTCACAGTCCCTCCCACCAAGGCATCCAGTGTTAGAAAATGCTTCATAAAATCAGAAGTCAAATATATAAAAACACAGAACTGGCAGTTAAAGCACAGGGCCAAAAGGAGGGGACTCACTGAGTGAATGCTCAATGAAGCAATAAAAGCCTTAATGGTTCACAGCCAGCATGGGGTTGTGCTTAGGGCAGGGGTTATTTCGTAGAAAAAGAGCTAGGGGAACTCATTAGCATATGCCACACCCCCTGACATCAGGGGCCCGGCGGTGGACCTGCAAGGCCAGTGGGAGTGCGAGGAAGCCCCGCGAAGGCCCTCCCTGGCCCCAGGCAGACAGGGGTGGGGAGAGGCGGGGAGGAAGCAACTTACCCTCCCTCTTCTCCTGCCTCCTCCTGGCTGAATGAGGGCTGGAAGC
>NW_015164181.1:2527337-2531806 GCF_001447785.1 Gekko japonicus | reverse complement strand
GACCCCCAGGGTTTGGGGGGGGGGGGGTATAAGGCTCAAGTGGTTAAGACGCTGAACTGCAGACTGGAAGGTCAGTAGTTCAGCAGTTCGAGTGCAGCACCCCAGCTCCTGCCAACCTAGCAGTTCAAAAGCAAGAAATTGCAAGTAGATAAATAGGTGGGAAGGTAACAGCGTTCTGTGTGCCTCGGCATCTAGTCATGCCGGCCACATGACCACAGAAATGTCTTCGGACAGTGCTGGCTCTTCGGCTTGGTAACGGAGATGAGCACCACATCCCTAGAGTCGGATTTGACTGGCTTTCGAGCAAGGGAGACATAAGCTTTTGAGAATCAAAGCTCTCTGGGTGTCTGTCGAAAGGAGCTTTGACTCCTGAAAACTTCTCCCCTCCCCAAATCTTGTTGGTTTCTAAGGTGCTGCTGGACTCAAACCTAGCTGCCTTCTACTAAATCATACCATTGGTCCGTTAAGGTCAGTCTTGTCTACTCAGACTGGCTGGCAGCAGCTCTCCAGGGTCTCAGGCAGAGGTCTTTCCCATCACCTCCTCCGGGGTACGTGTTGGGGATTGAGGCTAGGGCCTTCTAGACACCAAGCAGAGGCTCTTCCTGGTCACAGTCCCTCCCACCAAGGCATCCAGTGTTAGAAAATGCTTCATAAAATCAGAAGTCAAATATATAAAAACACAGAACTGGCAGTTAAAGCACAGGGCCAAAAGGAGGGGACTCACTGAGTGAATGCTCAATGAAGCAATAAAAGCCTTAATGGTTCACAGCCAGCATGGGGTTGTGCTTAGGGCAGGGGTTATTTCGTAGAAAAAGAGCTAGGGGAACTCATTAGCATATGCCACACCCCCTGACATCAGGGGCCCGGCGGTGGACCTGCAAGGCCAGTGGGAGTGCGAGGAAGCCCCGCGAAGGCCCTCCCTGGCCCCAGGCAGACAGGGGTGGGGAGAGGCGGGGAGGAAGCAACTTACCCTCCCTCTTCTCCTGCCTCCTCCTGGCTGAATGAGGGCTGGAAGCGGGGCAGCCGGAAGCAGGGGGCAGGGCTTCGTCATGTGCCCCGCCCCCCTGTACCTCACCCCCCCCGAAATGACCTCTGGCTTAGGATGTTGTTGTGCCCGGATGTGTGAGACCCTGGTCTGAACGCCACTCTGCCACGGAAGCTCACAGGGTGATCTTGAACCAGGCACAGTCTCTCAGCTTTTCCTGCCTTACAGGGTTGTTGTGAAGATAAAAATAGAGGGGAGAATGCTATACGCGACCCTGAACTCATTGGCAGGAAGGGGAGAAGAAATGTATTAAATAGCTTTGGCCTCAGCTGTGGTTTTAAAGTCTGTGAGGCTGGATTCCTGAAACAATGACCTGGGTAAGAGGCGGGACTGCAGAGAGAGCAGCGCTAAGACAGTGCCCACAGATGCACATGCCTTTTTCTATCCTCCCCTAGCTTTTCTGTGGCATGCTGCACAGCTCCCACCGACTCGCCAACCTTCTCCTCCTCCCCCTTCTTTCAGCAACTACGGACTACTGGGAATCATAGAATGTTAGAGTTGGAAGGGACCTTGCAGGTCATCTAGTCCAACCCCCTGCACTCTGGGGAAGATAGCCTTGCAACGTACCTGGAAGATGGTCGTCCAGCCTCTGCTTGAAAACGTCCAGCGAAGGAGCATCCACCACTTCCCGAGGCAGTCTGTGCCACCGCTCAACCACTCTTACAGTTAGGCAGTTTCTCCTGATATCAGCCGGTATCGATTCCCTTGTACTTTCCACCCGGACAGTTGCTGAACAGCCCCCCCCTTCCTTGTCACAAAGAGGAGGAGGAGATGAGAGTGTGAGAAGTTGGCAAGGAGGGACAGAGAAGGATGTCAAGGGCAGGAGCAGCCATTTGGGCTTGTGATCCGCTGTCAGGGGGGCCTTGTGACCCACCTTTGGTTCCCAGCCCACAGATCGGGAAACACTGGATTGGATGGTGCATGGTGCTGCATCTCTGTTACCTGAAAGGGTGAGATGGGGGGGAAATTCCAAACAGCCAGGGCTATTTTGGGGCAGGAACGCACAGGAACGGAGTTCCGGCTGGCTTCAGAGTTGGCCACGCCCACTACAGCCAAAAACTCTGTGTGGCTACAGAGGGAAGGCCTGGAGAGCGACCCCCCTGGCAACTCTGAGGTGGGCGGGCCTTGGGGGGCCCTGGAAGGATCAGGGAGGCATTTAAATGCCTCCCCGTGCCTTCCCTGGCCTTTCCAAGGGCCGGCTTGCTCGGGCTCCCCGCAGCCACGGGGTGCCCAAGCAAGCCAAGGGAAGGCATGGGGTGTGACCTAATATGCTAATGAGTTTCTGCTGCTGGGTGTGGCCTATTATGCTAATGAGTTCCTGCTGGGTTTTTTCTGGAAAAAAATGCCCTGCAAACAGCCTATCAATACCTCAACTCTCCCTGTTTTCTGGATCTGGTCCCTGGGAAATTACACTCACGTGTATGTTTTCCTTTAGGGAAAGGATTTGAACAACGTTTCTGTGTGGGGTGCTGTCACTCTTCCGGGGCGTGTTGTCTTTCCAGAATCTCTGCAAAATGAATCTCGATGTGGGGAATGGATGCATCCTGTCTCTAGAACATGCGCAGGGGCATGAAGGTCCCTTCCAACTCTGTGATTCCATGAATTCTGAGCTGCTGTTCATGTTAGATTCTGTTCCTCAACCAGAAAACTAGTTCCTGAAGTGGGTTACGATAAATGGGGGGAACAGAAACATGCTGATGCAATAAAACTGTTTAAACTGAAATTCGAGGGGGTGAGGAAAGAACTAAACAGCTAAAACATGTTAGCCAGTCAGTGAAGACTAAATGCTGCTAAATCAGCACCTGAGGTAGGGGACTAGAAATGTTTCTTAAAAGCCTGGAAAAATACACATGGGCTTATATTGATTTTACAATGCTCTGTAAATGAGGCACTAGGCAAATATTTGGGGGGGACATTTTGAAGTTGGGATGCTCCAGCGGAAAAGGTCCTGCTAGGCTTGCCACCTCTGAGTTGGGAGATTCCTGGAGATTTGGGGGTGAACTCTGGGGAAGACCTCAGTGGGGTATGATGTCATAGAGCCCACCCTCCAAAGCAACCATTTTCTCCAGGGGAACTGATCTCTGTAGTCCAGAAATCAATTGTAATTCTAGGAGAGCTCCAGGCCCCACCTGGAGGTTGGCAACCCTAGCCCTGCTTCTGGTCACTGTAATAAAACAACGTACAAACAGTGCAATAAAAAAAACCCCTGGATTTAAAAATTAGTGAATGCATTGGAAAACTATACAAGAAAAGCAATTTTTTTTTCAATTTTATTTATCTATTTTGCCATTAACAAAAATACAACAACATAGAAGTGCGTTTCAATAACACTCAAAAGACTAAGTCAAAATCATTGAGAAACTAAACATTACCACTAAGAGATAACAGTACATAAGAACGTTAGTCTGCAGAAATAGAGGAGTGAGAATTACAATCATTGTCTTTTCCCATCCAGCTTTCATACTACAACTTCACAGCAATAACCACTTATGATAATTTAAGTTTGCAGGTAGTATATCATGTGTAGTGAGATATGTGAATATTGGAAACCAGATTGATTCAAATTTGGAATTGGAGGATTGAGATGAATGTGCTCTATGTACTTTGTGATTTTAGCCATCACAAATTGCTCCCATACTTTCTCGTGCCAGGCAGATAATGAGGGTGGCAAGATTGAGAAGCCGATGCAAGCAAAACAGTATAACATATACAATGAGCAATGCAGTGTGAATGGCCTAACGTTTCACAGGTGGTTGCTTTAATTTTCTGTGTTAGGTTTCCGTATTTCTGCTTTGAGAACATTTGCTGGTGGAGTATAGGTTTCTCCGTACACACACATTTTCTGCATGGTGGGTTTCTCTTTAAAAGAGCGGGGGTGGTAACCCTTCCTCCCCACCAAATAAATTAGCACTGCAGACTTTAATCAATGTAATTGTTGTAGCTTTAAACCCTCTGAATCATTCATTGGTGGGCCTGAGACTGAAAGGCACAGCTGCATGTTTTAGAAGCCATTAAGGTGTGTTCTTTTAATAATTCTTGCCTCTAGATAGTGGAGGGACCATGGCTCTGTGGTAGAACATCTGCTTGGCACGCAGAGGGTCCCAGGTTCAATCCCCAGCATCTTCAGTTAAAAGGATCAGGCAATAGGTGATATGAAGAGAAGAGATTGGATTTATACCCCGCCCTTCGCTACCCAAGGGAGTCTCAGAGCAGCTTACAAACTCCTTCCCCTCCCCGCAACATACACCCTGTGAGGTAGGTGGGGCTGAGAGAGCTCTGACAGAAACTGCTCTTTTTCAAGAACAGCTCTTGTCAGAACTATGGCTTGCCCAAGGTCATCCAGCAGGTGCAAGTGGAGGAGTGGGGAATCAAACCCGGTTCTCCCAGATTAGAGTCCGCGCACTTAACCACTACACCAAACTGG
>NW_015164181.1:2518259-2526988 GCF_001447785.1 Gekko japonicus | reverse complement strand
ATGAGTTTCTGCTGTTGGGTGTGGCCTATTATGCTAATGAGTTCCTGCTGGGCATGGCCAACTTGGGAGCCAGCTGGAACTCCGTTCCTGTGCGTTCCTGCCCAAAAATAGCCCTGGTTTTATTCAAGGTGTAAGCTTTCGTGTGCAAGCACACTTCTTCAGATACAGTGAAACAGAATTTCCTCAACCATTCCATATAGGTGGGGGGTTTAGTTGCCTGGAAGGGCCTACTAGAGTCAAGACAGAGACAGGAACAAAAATGGAAATTGCCAGTCCATACAGAGAGGTCGAGGGTGAGCAGTAAATTATCATACAGCATAATGAAGATGTTTAGCAGACTGAAGGATCAAACAGGAATAACAATCTTATATCCTTGAATCTGTCAACATCTTCGTTATGCTATATGATAATTTACTACTCACCCTCTACCTATATGTATTCTTAATACGGTGGTATTCTTTTCTATAGTAGCTACAGAGCACCGTGGTTCTTTTTTGTGTATTTAGACCACCTGTGGATTGGCAATTCTAAATGTCAGTCAGTAAACAACTAAGAGAAAAGGGGGGGATGCACAGGCTTTGTTTGAACAAAGATTTTTGTTGTTGTTCAGTCACACAATGGAGTCCGACTCTTCGTGACCCCATGGACCTCATCATGCCAGGCCCCCCTGTCCTCCGGAGTTTGCTCAACGTCATGTTCGTTGCATCGATAACACTGTCTAACCATCTCATCCTTTGTCGTCCCCTGCTTCTTTGACCTTCAATCTTTCCCAGCGCCATGGTCTTTATTTATAAGCTGTTGGAATAAAGTCAAGCCAGAGAAGGTCCCTAAGCTCATAGTTCCTAGCTGTATCTAATTGTTTACTGACCAGACATTCGTAATATTTGGGCATTAAGGACGTACTTAGAATCACGTGGCATTGAAATGATTGGCTGAACGTGACTTTGACTGAATGATGACTTTTGGTCAGTTGTTTTGATGGACAAGGAGCTGCGGTGGCTCAAGTGGTTAAGACGCTGAACTGCAGGCTGTGGAAGGTCGGTAGTTCAGCAGTTCAAGACCCGAGTTGTCGCATGACGGAGTGAGCTCCCGTCTCTGGGTCCAGCTCCTGCCAACCTAGCAGTTCGAAAGCAAGACATTGCAAGTAGATAAATAGGTACCACTTCGGTGGGAAGATAACAGCGTTCCGTGCGCCTTGGTGTTTAGTCATGCCGGCCACATGACCACGGAAACGTCTTCGGACAGCGTTGGCCCTTCGGCTTTGAAATGGACATGAGCACCACAACCCTAGAGTCGGATTCGACTGGCTTTCGAGCAAAAACCTTTACCTTTGATGGACAATGGTTATCCTCGGCCTTCCATTTTGCTGTGTGGAGCCATTCTTGTTTCCTAGCGTGGTGGTGATGCTCGTTGCTTACAGGTGGTCTTTGTTGCCCTTTGTTTGCTCTAATATTAAAATAAAAATGGGCAGGTGAGGGTTCTCTCTGCCCTGCTTCCTGTTTTTCAGAAACAAAACAAAACAGTGCCTCCCCCTGCCCGACCCCATGGCTGCTGCCGTTTGAGGCTAAGCTGTACGGGAGGGGAATCTGACCATGGGTCTCCCATGTCCTGTCTCGTTCGGTCCCTAGTCTTGGGCGGGAAGAGACTTTATTTCACACTGGCGGTGGAAAGCGCTGTCAAGTCCTAACCAGCTTCTGGTGCCCCTGTAGGGATTTCAAGGCAAGAGATGTTCAGAGGCAGTTTGCCCTTGCCTGCCTCTGCACCACGACCCTGAACTTCCTTGGAGATCTCCCATCCAAATACCAACCAGGGCCAACTCTATTTAGCTTCTGAGATCTGACACGGTTCGGCTAGCCTGGGACAGCTAGGTCTGGGCTTTTTTACATTAAGAAGAGGAGGAGGAGGAGGAGATTGGATTTGTACCCTGCCCTTCACTCGGCGTCTCAAAGCAGCTTACAATCTCCTTTCCAGGGGTCGTTTCGTAGAAAAAGAGCTAGGGGAACTCATTAGCATAACTCATTAGCATATGCCACACCCCCTGACATCACTGGAAGTGTGTCATAAGGCCACACCCCCTGACATCACCAGAAGTGTGTCATAAGGCCACACACCCCGCCCCCAACGGTCCCGGCCGCTGCCGCCAGCCTTGCAGCTCCACTGCCGAGCCCCATGAGGGGCCCGGCAGTGGACCTGCAAGGCCGGCGGGAGTGCAAGGAAGCCCCACGAAGGCCCTCCCTGGCCCCAGGCAGGCAGGGGTGGGGAGAGGCAGGGAGGAAGCAACTTACCCTCCCTCTTCTCCTACCTCCTCCTGGCTGAATGAGGGCGGGAGGCGGGGCGGCCGGAAGCAGGGGGCAGGGCTTCGTCATGTGCCCCGCCGGCCCCCGTACCTCACCCGGGGGAACTGCGATCCCCACGATCCCCCCCCGAAATGACCTCTGCTCCTTTCCCTTCCCCTCCCCGCAACCTGCGAAGTAGGTGGGGCCGAGAGAGCTCTATTAAGGAATGCTCTTTCAAGGACAGCTCTGACAGAACTATGGCTTGCCCAAGGTCATCCAGCAGCTGCGAGTGGAGGAGTGGGGAATCAAACCCGGTTCTCCCAGATTAGAGTCCGCGCACTTAACCGCTACACCAAACTGGCTCCATACACTGTAGGGTACGTCTGTACATTGATGGCGCTACCTTATCTTTTAAAGATCGTCATACAGTGATTTAAGACTTTGTATCAGATTTAATTTTTCCTACTGTTCCAGTGTCTCAGCTCAGGGTCACAGCTCCTTTTAACTGGAGGTGCCCGGGATTTATTTATTTATTTATCTCTTATTCAAATTTGTACCCCGCCCTCCCCCGTAGGGCTCAGGGCGGCTTACAGAGCAAGATATAAACAACAATACAAAAATAACAGTATATCCGCATTATAAAAACATTATATACAATTTAAAACCCATCCTATATCACATAAAGTGCTCGGTGATAACTGACTTCAAAACCCAAGATGGTGGGACAGTTCCGAACAGTTCCTAGGAGACAGTCTATAGCGTCACGATGTTCCAGATCTTCTCAGGGCCTTTCTCTGGGCCTCTTCCAATCCCCCCCAAGATGGTAACACAATAGGGGGGGCAGCGGCCCCTACTCGAAAGCCTGGTGGAAGAGCTCCATCTTACAGGCCCTGCGGAACTGCATCAAATCTTGCAGGGCCCGGATCTCCCCGGGAGCTCATTCCACCAGGTAGGGGCCGCTACCGAAAAAGCCCTGGCCCTTGTGGCGGCCAATTTTGCATCCCTGGGGCCCGGAATAGTTAGCAGGTTTTGGGCCCCAGACCGTAGTGCCCTTGGGGGAACCTGTGGCCTTCTGCATACCAAGCGGATGCTCTTCCGCCAAGCCATGGCCTCTTCCTGAGAATGATGATGCTATCTACATTTAATGAATGGATTAAATTTTAAAGAAGTGGGCTAAAAAAGCCGGGCGACTAATCCAATAAAGAAGTACGGAAGCAACTGTTCTTTCTTCTCCAGCTGTGGTGGCTTTACGTTTTCCGAAAACCCCATCTGAGCAGCCTGGAAATAACCAACCGGCTAAAAGGTTAAATGCAAACCCCATTAACTGTAAATCGAGCTCCTGCCGCCACCGCCGCCCTTTCCCAAGGCGCACATTAATAGGTGTTTATTTTTCAGAAGAATGGGCTCTCTTTTCCTTTAGTTCACAAATGATTAACAGACTCCCGGAGTGGTAGCTGCTGGGGATGAAAACTGGGTAATTTGGGCATGTGTGTTTGAGATAGAAAAGTCCCTGCGTTTCAGTGTTGCCAGTTAACCAAGTGTGCATCATTGGAAAGGCGGAAGGAATGCATTTATAACCTGTCTGAGTCGGCTGTGCCTTGCTGACCCAGGAAAGAAACTGTCTGAGGGCGTGTTGAGTTCTCCTTTGCAGCAATGCGTTCTGCAAGGCAAGCTGGCACCGACTGGTGGTGGCCCAGCCAGGAATGTGCCTCCAGCATCAGCATGGATGCTAGGGATGCCAGCTCCAGGTTGGAAAATACCTGGAGGTGTTGGGGGTGGAGCCTGAGGAGGGCGGGGTTTGGGGGGGAGAGGGACTTCAGGAGGGTATAGTGCCATAGAACAGCCATTTTCTCCAGGTGATTCGCTGCCTGGAGTCGGAGGTCAGCTGTCGTCTCAAGAGATCTCCAGACGTCACCCGCAGGCTGTAGCAACCCTGATGAGCACCCGATTCTTCATTCCAAAGTTGGGCCTCTTGTTCTTTTGAGTCTTTCCTGGAGGCAGGAAGTGTGTTAGTGCCAATGGGGTTGTGTTCTTGCTACCTTAGGGCTGTGCTGTGTGTTAGGGGCACTGGTTTCTCTCTGCCCCCACCCCACCCCTTGGTTCTTGCATAGGATTGACAGCATTATGCTGTGCATTTGTTATGGGGGCATTGAGGGTTTTGATTTATACCTCACTTGTCTCTCCAGTGGGGTCCTGGAGCAGCTTACAACATCATTCCTAGAATCTGCAGAGGCCAGCTAGGCTTTCTCCTCTTGAAAGAATCAAAATTCCCTCTTGACATGCCTTCTGACATGAAATCCCCTTTCCTAGGTAAGCTGAGTCTATTTCTGGTCACACGTTGTGGGGAAATACTCTCTGCACGTGCTCCAGGGTACTGTTTTCTTCACATCTTGGTAGTTGTTAAGCTCAGCAAATAGCTAGAAGCGACTCCTGGATTCCATGGCAGATTTTTAAACTTGTGACCGAAGAGGAAAAATTCTGCCCTTCCACGTGCAACCCCACCCCCTCCCCACAACTGCAATAGTTGGGTCTGATGTTTTGTGTTTGCTGTTTTCAAATATCTCATGTCCTATTTGGAAGGGGTGTGTGGGAAAACAGTGCAAATGGGTCTTTGGCCTCCCCCCAATTACAAAGGTCTTCTGGACTGAGACAGCGGTGGACAAATGGCAGAAAACCAGCGTGGTGTAGTAGTTAAGAGTGTCAGACGTGGACCTGGGAGACCCAGGTTTGAATCCCCCCTTGTGCCATGGAAGCCCGCTGGGTGACCTTGGGCCAGTCACACTCTCTCAGCCTAACCTACCTCATAGGGTTGTTGTGAGGATCAGATGGTGGAGAGGAGAAGGATGTAAAATGCTCCCCTTTGGGGAGAAAGGTGTGTATAAATGAATTAAATAAATAATAATAATAGACAAATGTCCATTTTGGTTTCTGTTGTGAAGGGTTTCAATCCACCAGCTGGTACTGATGATTCTTTGGGGCCTATAAATTACATAAATGTTCATTCTTTGTCTATTGTACATAATGCTGATTCATTGACACACACAGAACATTGAAAACTGCATACATTTTATGGAGACATTTCAGTGCAAAGAAGACGGCACACAGATCTGCAGGTTCCATTGGCGCAAGAGAGAAGCAGAGTCGGAGCCAGACTATTTGGATGGACTCAACAGGCTTGTAAAATGGGAGAGCGTCCTTAGACAGAGGCCTGGATCTCCCACACAAAGGGCTGATCCTGCGTTGGCTTTTCCCTCCGTTGTTTTACGAAACCCACATTGGAACAGACTTTCCCCTCTGCATTGCATGCTGCTGCCAATTCCTTTAAGAATATCAGAGAAGCCCATGTTGGATCAGACCAAAGGCCCATCCAGTGCAACGCTCCGTCACACAGTGGCCAAAAATACCAGGTGCCATCAAGAGGTCCAGCAGTGGGGCCAGGACACTAGAAGCCCTCCCACTGTTGCCCCCCTCAAGCACCAAGAATACAGAGCATCACTTGCCCCAGACTGAGAGTTCAGATTTTATTGAACCCTACACACTACATGCTGCTTTGACTTTCTTTGATTATTGGGTTTTATGGTACTTCTGCATATATTTATGGCCATTCAGAGGTGGCTTTGCAGTCAGTACAGAGTTGCCCTAAGGTATTTGGATGTGGCTTTCAGCTGCACTTTTCCTCCCAGTTGAGAAAATGTGGAGCGAATCCTAGATGAAGAATCGCCCTAATGAGGTGCTAAACCAGAGTCCCGCTTTTCCCTGCTGTTTTAACCTTCTGTGTGGAGGGTTGTTTTGTTTTTGTTTTTTGTACACAGGAACTTTGAGCTGTGTGTGTGCTTTGTGGCTGGGTGTGTGTGTTGAATTCTGACTGTTCCAGCTGGCCCTTGAACATAGGAATAACATGTGAAGGGCCTTCTTCTTCTTTACGGGTAGTCATTGAATGTTTAGAGGAAGATGTACAATCGGTGGAAGGAACCGAAAACCAAAACAGAAAACAGAGAGCCTCTTCCAGGAAGAACGCCAGATGGGAAGCTTTCTTCTGTTGTAACCAAGGCCCCCAAACACCCCTAGAGTGAAGAAACGTCATTTGTTCATTTCTGGTAGGCGTGTGGGAAAAGCAGCAACCCTCAGAGTAGCCGGTTTTATTTAAAGGTGTGAATGCATTAAAATGCTTTTATCCTACACCTTCTGTCTTGTACGGGATCTCTGGGGTTGCTCACGGTGGTTAAAAACGAGAGCCTGGTTTTCATTGCGTTTTTTTCTGTCAAGGAGCCCAAGTCGGTGAATGTGTTTCTCCTTGCCTTCATAAGAACATAAGAACATAAGAGACGCCAATGTTGGATCAGGCCAAAGGCCCATCCAGTCCAACACTCTGTGTCACACAGTGGCCAGAAATACCAGTGCCATCAGGAGGTCCAGCAGTGGGGCCAGGACATTAGAAGCCCTCCCACTGTTGACCCCCCCCCAGTACCAAGAAGACAGAGCATCACTTGCCCCAGAGCCCCTAGCTATACCTTGTGGCTAATAGCCACTGATGGACCTCTGCTCCATATGCTTATCTAATTCCCTTTTGAAGCCGTCCATGCTTGTAGCACCCACCACTTCCTGCGGCAGTGAATTCCATGTGTTAATCACTCTTTGGGTGAAGAAGTACTTCCTTTTATCCGTTCACCCAAAGAGTGATTAACACATGGAATTCACTGCCACAGGAAGTGGTGGGTGCTACAAGCATGGACGGCTTCATTTTTATTTTCACAATGTCCCTGTGAAGTAGGTGAGGGGGAGAGAGGGCGACTGTCCCTCGGCTGCCGTAGAAGTTTCTGTCTTATTGTTCATGCTTATGAGTTTATCTGCATACAAACCAAGAGGGTGGGTGGGGCGCAAATATTTGAATAAAAAACAGAAAAATGGAAGATGGGGACAACACCAATACAGAGTCCAGGAGGCGAAGAAGCAAATGAAGGTGCAATGAGTAGCCCCACCGTCATATCAGGTACTTGAGCCTATCCTGTGACCGTTGCCAATTCAAGGCTTGTCGAAGTGAAGATTTAAGTTGATGGTTATGGTTTCCTTTGTTGTTTGCTTGGGGGAGGAAGTGGCCTTAATGACTCTTTCTGAGAAGAATGGTGAAAAGTGTTTTTTGTTCCCCCTCCCTTCTTAAGAAATATCAGATAAAATCTGCCCTCCATCTCAGCAGGGGCTGTGCTGTGTCTCCAGGACCGGCTCACTCACTAGGCGAACTAGGCAATCGCCTAGAGCGGGCCGGCCCTTAGGGGCGCCAAGCTGCACCCGGCCCCGTACTCTGGGAGTTTCTTGATTATTTGTGTTTTTCATTCTTCCTAAAATGCATTTATTTTTGAAAATTAGTGGGCGCATGGGGTGTGTGTGTGCCAGAAGGGATCCTCGCCTAGGGTGCAAAATAAGCTGGGGCCGACCCTGTGTGTCTCTGTAAGTAAAGCGGTGGTGCAGGCAGTTAAACGCCTGCGTTAACAACTAAGAGCAGCCTCTATGGCGGTTCGAATACCACCGTGGCCGGAGTGAGCTCCCGGCCTTTATCCCAGCTCCCGCCAACCCAGCGGGTCGAAAGCCAATTAACAACAACAACTATGGCGAGTAGGCGAATGGGTACCTGCCCTTAGATGGGCAGGGGGCACCCACCTCTGACGACAAAAGAGGTATGGTGGTTGTGCAGACGGTGGTGTGATGTGGAGAACGATGGCGGAGTAGAGAGTGATGGCGGCAGATCGGCAGCGGCGGCGGCAGAGGTGTGTTGGCAGAGCTTGGCGGCGGTACGAAGCAGAGCGATCCCTGGCGGCCAAGGAAGACATCGAAGCACCGAGCGGCGACGGCAGCAGCAGTAGGACCCTGGAGGCACTCGACGAATGACGCGGAGGCAGAAGGCGGGGCCTGATGGACATAGCCGGCCGGAGCGTCAGGAAGCCGAGAGCCGAGGGAGAAAGCTGTCGTTCCGAGGAACATCCAAAAAAAAAAAAAAAGCCAAGCCGAGCCAGAAGAAGAAACAGAAGGAAAGTGCATATTCCACCAGGGTGCCGGTAGGAAGTCCCACCCCAATTTCAGATGTGGCCCTAGATAGGAACAGCAAAAAAGTTCTTAGAACAACATGTGAACCGCCCAGAGACCCCTGCGGGAATTAGGGCGGTATAGTAAATCTAAAGTTAAATAAATAAATAAAATAAATAAAGGCAGACATGCTGTCAGGGTTGCCAACCGGAGATCTCCCGCTATGACAACTGATCTCCAGACAACCAAGATCAGTTCCCTTAGAGAAAATGACCCTGCTGAGGTCCCTCCCCGACTCTCCTGCCAAATCTCCAGGTATTTCCCGACCCCGAGCTGGCAACCCTTCATGTTGTAAACCCCTTCTTCTCCCCCATGCTTTGCAATGTATAACCTCTCCTGTAACGACCACACCTAGGCTTGCCAGCAACCTAGAAG
>NW_015164181.1:2501986-2518213 GCF_001447785.1 Gekko japonicus | reverse complement strand
GGGAAAGAGAGTCATGCCCCTTTAACAGCAGCTTAACAGGATGTCATTTCTTTATTATTTACAATACTCATAGTCCACCTTTCTCACTGAGACTCCAGGCGAATTTCATAGCATCAGTCAAATATAATTGACAGGATGGGGCATCAATAAACAGTGCCGTAGGTTTGGACTACAGAAATAAAAAAAGCAGAAATCTAAAACGGAGCATGAAACAAACCTGCAACAAAGCATCACTGTTTAAACATGATGTCTTAAATGGTTTAGAGGCCACATACCAGGTAATGTTGTTGACCTCCACTTGAAAAGCTTCAACTGCTCATTTCCTGTACATTAAGCGCTAGTAAAGGGGTGACACAGTTTTTCTCTCAGTTTTTGGCAAACTTAACTACATACAATGGTGGTTGGGTTTTTCCCCCAGGAAAACTTGGGAGCCAGCCGGGACTCCGTTCCTGTGCGTTCCTGCCCCAAAATAGCCCTGCCTCTGAGCATGTGCAGAACACCTTTTTCCTCATCAGAGCCACTGTACACCTGAGACTGCTGTGGCAAAAAACAGCCAAGTGGGATTTGGCGGTCTCACTCATTAGAAAGTAATTGCTAGAAAGGTAGGATTGCCAGCTAGAAATGTAGGGAAACACGGCAAGGTTGAGCAAACGTGGTAAAACACCGTGCTAGAACAAAACACACAATACTGATATGCAGGGGTCATTTCCTGCAGGAGCGTACAGGAACGGAGCTCCAGCAGTAAAGAGCCCAGGGGGCGGGCACATGCAACAAGCCCTACCCCCTGCTCCCAGCAGCCCTCAGTCAGAGCAAGAAGCAGCCAGGTAAGTTGCAGAGCTCCCCCCGGCCCCCTGGTCCAAAACAGTCCAGTGGCACCTTTAAGACCAAGTTTTATTTAGGTACAAGCTCTCCCTCCTCTGTGAGGACAGATCTGCATGTCCCCCCCCTCCCAACAACGAGCAATCCAAAATAGTCCAGTGGAGCCTGAGTGGTGGGTGTTGCCTTCTGACACACTTCCAGTGATGTCAGGGGGCGTGGCATATGCAAATAAGTTATGCTAATGAGATATGCTAATGAGCTCCTGCACCTCTTTTTCTACAAAATGACCCCTGCTGATATGCTACTGTCTTCATATATTTGTTTAAATCATATGCTTAAATATACAATAAAGTCCCTAGTGTATCTTATTAATTATACTACATTGATAACAAGGACCTAAAGAACAATATCTATCTTGTAGAGGAGTCCACAGCTACAGAGACAGACATGTAGCATTGTGAGCTTTGGTTCCAGGAAAAATAATTTGCCTGAAGACGAATTTCTCGAAACACGCTGGGACCAAGATACCTTAAGGACTGCTGCCTCCCATACGAACCTACCCACTCCAGTCCTCCGCCGAGGCCCTGCTTGGGCTAATAATAATAATAATAATTTCAATTTATTAATCGCTTTCCCCAGTGGGCCCAAAGCGATGTACAGTTACACATTAGACAGGGGACTAACAATGTTCAAAGGGGATAGGGAGGACAACATATATTCATTATTTTTAATTGCACACGCTGTCACTGCACGGTGGAAACGTCTTCTGGCTTGGCTCAGTCATTTTCCAAACGGCTGCTTGTCGACCAGGCTTCAGGATCCGTATGTCACATCGCCACACTGCCACCGCCTGGCCGGAGACATCCACTGCAGGGATTTTTGTAGCCGAGAAGTTCTTTAGCCTTTTTAGCTTCCAGGTGGGGCCTGGAGATCTTTCAGAATGACAGCTGATCTCCAGGCAGCAGAGATCAGTTCCTCAAGTGAAAATGGCTGCTTTGGAGGGTGGACTCTATGGCATTGCACCCTGCTGAGTTCCCTCTTCTCCCCAAATCCTGTCCTATGCAGGCTCCACCTCCCAAATCACAAGGAACTCCCCAACCTGGAGTTGGCAGCCCTAGATATGTCTTCGTAGAGTTTCCGGGGCGGTCTAGTCAGCTTCACTGGTGACAACAGCAAATTGAGCAGGTCTTGTGGGAGCTTCCCTGCAAAGTGGTCTGGCAAGGAAAGGGGTCAGTTGGAGGCTCTGGGGCATGGATGCCTCAGGGTTCTATAAATATTCTGTTTGCCAGCTTGCAACTTAAGCCTCGAAGGGCAAATGTGCTAAAACGACCTCTTTTTATGGGCATTCCCTCCTTTCCCAGGACGCCCACGCTGTTCTTGAACCTGTCCTGGGTGAATCACTGTCTCTATTTTTGGTAACTTTATGGGTTTTTCTCCACTGAGTCAGCAAGGCTGGGTTGTTTTGAATTTTGGTCAGTTTTGCTATAGTTATCCAAAAGGGTAATTGTGAGGTGAACATGGAGGAGAAGAGAATGATGCCAGCCAGTTTGGGCCCCTGTCGGGAAGAGAGGCAGGGTCAGGGTGTAAATTAAAAGACTGGCGGTGTGAGCATGAGTCTTCCTTCGGGGTTCGGCTCCCTGTCCTGGCTCTCTGGAAGTCTGTAGTGCATATGCATGTAAAAGCATGTGCATTCCCACTAAGGTGCTATTCAGTGTACAGTGTGACATCTTTTGCGCTGCAGGCATGTGTTCCGCTATACATAACATGCTGTAGACAATCAGTATGAGACACACAGCTGCAGAGTTTTGAATACTGCAAATGGATAAGAGCCCGTAGCAGACGGTAATTGGGGAGGGGGCCTTTGGCAATAACCCAATTGGGTTTGAACATACATGAACACGTTGTTAGCCAAATTGCTTTATTTACAGCAATTGGCAATTTATAAATGGGTCCTTGCCAACTATACCAAGGTCCTGTTCCCACCAAGGGTCACCAGCAAAGGAGTTCGAGGCTGTTGTGGTTAAAATAGATGTCTTTTACATAAGAAAATAGATGACATACAAACAATACTGATGCACTCACACATTCAATCAAGTTCCTTAGAAATACAGTATTAAAATAAGCACGGTTGCATTTGCAGGTGGGGGTGATGATGGGCTATACTTATGTGTCTTCGCAGCTTGGTTGTTCCAATGAAAAATGGATGGGAAGAAATAGAAACCTAAGGGAATTCACACTTGACTAGAACCAGCCAGAACGTCTGGGTCTCTTGACTGCAGATCAAGAGATCAAAGTAGAGGCAAGGGTTGGGGATAGCAAGTGGGTCTCAAGAGGAGTAAAAAGCAGACAGGGGTTGTTGCAGGGGTTGCTAGCTAGGAAGGGCCAGGTGAATGGTCCTTACCTTTCATAGTGGGTCCATTAAGTGGGAGGTAACTGTTCCAACCTGTGGACCCACCTACCTGTTAGTCCGTCCCAAAAACAATCCTATTGGTTGCCTATAGAAGTGGGAGGTTACCTATAAGGAGTGGCCAATATTGAAATCTAAAACCTTACTCAAAGAAGGGCATCTGGGCAGGTGTGAAAACCTTGGCCGTCAGGATGCTCCATTGTAGTGTAGATGAAGCTGGCCATTCTCTTTGTGAACCAAATGTCCATTTGGCAGGAAATACCAATGCAGGAACAAAGCAGTGATGTGTCCTCTGTGACCACAAGTAATTCTGCAATGGGGGCTGTCTCTGCTCAAGTTGTTGTTTCTTACTGCTCACAATAATGGAGGTGTGTGCTTCTTCACCAGGCTGGTAACTGTGTAGCTAAAACCTTACTTACACGTGTAAGGCTTGTGCAGGCAACCTTCTATGTGTTGCATCACAACAGGTGACTTGAAGTGTACAGTTCTCTGAGCCTATGTGTGTGTGTGCACAGTCCATTGTGTGCGTAGCAATGAATATATAGTTCATAAAGCTAAATATAAAGTTCATTCTCTAACAACGTGGAGCTGTTTTATATGGAGTCAGGCTCTTGGTCTGTCAATGTCAATATGCTCTATTCTGACTGGTAGCAGCTCTCTTGGATAGATGTCTGGTTCGTTCTCTATTATCTCATCCTTTTAACTGGCGATGTCGGGGATTGAACCGGAGACCTTCTGCCTGCAAACCAGGTGCTCTGCCACTGAGCCATGGTCCCTCCCTGTGGTATATTCCATGTAAGCTGCATTTAACCCTGTGAAATGTGAAGGGTACAGGTCCCTACTGCACTTGGTGAACACGTGCTGGTTTATGACTGGTGTTTCAGCTTTCCTGCACCTGGCAACGTGTGTTGAATTCCAGGTAAAGCCTTTTATCCATTCTGTTACACTCTGCTCAAAGTAGACAGGCCCCTCTGGTGTTTTTAGATATGACCTTTCTAAGGGAGTTCCCATTTCCCCTAATTAGCTCTTCCCGGCATCCGGTCGAGGCTTCTCTGTATGCTTCCTTTGTGTGTGTGTGTTAAATTGCTGATGGCTATCCCACATTGAAACAAATTCCACATTAAAAACCAGAGGAGCGTTTCCCCCTGCACGTCCATGCCACAAAAGGAGAGGGGAGAGTTCTTAGAGTGTATAAGACGTAGGACTCACCATCCCTCAGAGGAGCATACTCTCTGTATCTCTGTGTGAGTCACTGACCTGACTGGTTCCTGATGGAAAAGCCAGGGTAGTGATTCATACAAAGTTGCTACAGGCAGCCTCCTCTGAGAGGCAGGCAATGGCAAATCACCTCTGTTAGTCTGGTGCTTTGAAAACCCTATGGGGTCGTTGTAGGTCGGCTGTGACCTGACAGCACTTTACACACACAAAAGAATTATGGAAGGGTTCTGTCTCTCTAAAGTGCAGTCGGGTTGCAGTGATTTAGGGCAACCCTGGAGGGTTTTCAAGGCAAGAGACATACAGAGGTGGTTTGCCATTACCTGCCTCTGCATAGAGATTGTGAAAGTCCTTGGTAGTCTCTCATCCAAATACTAACCAGCACCGACCCGGCTTAGTGTTAGAGATCAGACAAGATCATATTATCTTCGGCCATCCTCGTCAGAGCAGATTCTATCATTCCTGATTCAGAGAGGCAACAGATTTACCTCTTCCCAGGGCTTTTTTTTGGTAGAAAAAGCCCAGCAGGAACTAATTAGCATAATTGGCCACACCCAACAGCTGAAACACATTAGCGTATTAGGCCACACCCTGACACCACAGCTTATTAGCATATTAGGCCGCAGCCTTGTGTTGCCAGAAGTGTGGTCATCCAGCCACACCCACCTTTTGCTTCTTATTCTGTTTACCTTGTTTGTTGTCAAAACCCAGGACCTTTTTTTGTAGCAGGGATTCCTTTGCATGTTAGGCCACACACCCCTACTGTAGCCAATCCTAATGAGTTCCTGCTGTTGGGTGTGGCCTATTATGCTAATGAGTTCCTGCTGGGTGTGGCCAACTCAGGCGCCAGCCGGAACTCCGTTCCTGTGCGTTCCTGCCCAAAAATAGCCCTGCCTCTGCCACAACAAATGCAGTGAATCGTTTAGAGATGTTACAGGTAAGCCTCCACTGTGGGTGAACATTTTGGGGCTCCCAGGAGTCTTTTAGTTGCCTAATTCAGTGTCTTGCAGCAATGCTTGCATGTGTAGTCAAACAACCAGGGAATTAGATGCTCCGTTTCCAGCCTAAAGAAAAAAACTTATCTGCATTTTCTCAGCTGGTATTCTGCTTGGAGAAGCAGGCTTGGGGTTGGGTGGGCGGAGCTTGTGTCATGTGTGCTCTCATGCATTGGAGATGGAAGACTCAAACAGTATAAAAACCAGTTCTTGGCAGCTGAATGGCTTTTGTCTTCAGAGATGAGCCCCCAGACTGTTCCGCAGCCAGGATTCCTTTCCGGCTATCTTTTCATACTGGGGGCCTTGAAGTGAGAATTTTTGCGCCAGGCGCCTGTCATCTGAGATACTATTTCCTAGTGGAGTGTGCTGCACATGCAACTCTGAGCAGGTTCCTGCTTTTTCCTCCTAGCGGTTGCATTTTACTTATAGGACCCCCCCCAAAAAAAACCCTTTTTGCTCAGTTGTTTTACTTTTGGTTTGCCACTTTTCCTCTGTCCATCCATCAAGGCGCTCCAGGCGCCAGTTCCTCTCCTTGTGTTTTATCCGCACAGCCACCCCATGGGTGGTGGTGGTTAGGCTGAGAGAGTTAGTGGCCCAAGGTTACCCAGTGAACTTCATGGCTTATGTGCGGATTTGAACCCAGATCTCACCTGTTCTGACACTCCTACCTGTGATACGGTATTGGATCTTGGGAGCCAGTCTGTTGTTCCTAGTTAAGCCCGGGGAAAGGTGGCAATTGAATGCTACTTCCGCTTTTATCTCTGACTAAACAGGTTTGTCACGATTTTGGTTTCAGAAACTTGGTTAACCGGAGGTGACATCAGAAGAAAAGAAGTGCGTGTGTGGACATGACATGGTGCCTCTCTGTCATGCGGTCATCTTCAAAGCTCTTTAAAACGGTTGTCTGGCTCCACCCGAGATGAAAGTACATAGTTGTGGCCAGTGTTCCCTCTAAGATGAGTTAGTGTGAGCTAGCTCACAGTTTTTTAGCCTCCGGCTGACCCATTTTTGTCTTCGCTTAGGAAGGAGGGCTCCAGAGCAAACTGATTTATGCAGGAGCCAAATTGTTTGCTCACAACTTTAATGCCGGTAGCTCACAAAGTAGAATTTTTGCTCATCAGACTCCACAGCTTAGAGGGAGCATTGGTTGTGGACCAGTTCTAAAGCTTTCAAAGGGTGGCCACAGACAGGAATTCCGGCGAAGATCAAAGTGTGCCAGAGGCATAGTTTCCGGTGATACACAGACATATTTCTGTTGTCCTGTGTGGTCAGGCAGAAGTTGAATCGAAAGCTCTGCTGATCAAATGCTGGCTCCTTGCCCATAATCCTCTTGGTCTGGGAAAGCATGTGATTCTAGAGATCCAATCCGATGCCATTTAAAAGCTTGTGTAGCAGAGTAGCTAACGGGTTCCCTCATGAAGGGTTACCGGCGGCAATGTGCAGTTGAGAGTTCTCCTGGAATTACAACTGATCTGTAGACTACAGAGATCAGTTCCCACGGCATTGTATGCCACAGAGTCGTAAGAGAAATTGAAGTCCTAGAGTGGTCTCACCCTGGAGAAAATGGCAGCTTCATAGGGCAAACTGGTATCTATAGTATACCATAGGTTCTAGGTGAAATCCCTACTTGAATTCTCTCCTGCACAGGCACTGCCCCCAAATCTCCAGGAATTTCCCAAGTCAGAGTTGGAAACCTTACTCACATCCCCTCTAAGTTCTCTCCTCACCCCAAACTCCGCTCTGCCTGGGTGCCAGTCCCAACTCTCTGAGAATTTTCCAAGCCAAAGTTGGCAAGCCTTACCCCCATATGAAGCTCAGTCCTGCCACAAATGCATGGTGGCCTAAGATCACACAATTTCTTTCTCATTCTCGACAGCAATTAGGGTTCCCAACCACAGCTTGGGAAATTCCTGGAGATTTGGGGGCAGTGCCTGGGAAGGGCAGAGTCTGGGAAGGGAGCTCCAAGGGGGGTGATGTCACTCGAGGACTTGTGTTTCCCGTTTGTTGTTGTTCAGTCGCACAGTCGAGTCAGACTCTTCGTGACCCCATGGACCAGCTCAAGCCAGGCCTTCCGGTCTTCCGCCGTCCTCTGAAGTTTGCTCAATTTCATGTTCGTTGCATCTATGACACTGTCTAACCATCTCATCCTTTGCCGTCCCCGTCTTCTTTGACCTTCAGTCTTTCCCAGCATCAGGGTCTTCTCCAGTGAGTGCTCCCTTCTCATTGGGTGGCCAAAGTATTTGAGCTTCAGTTTCATTATCTGGCCTTCCAGGGAACAGTCAGGGTTGATTTTTTTAGGATTGACTGATTTGATCTCCTTGCAGTCCAAGGGACTCTCAAGAGTCTCCTAGATTCTACAATAAACCATAGAGCCTCCCTTCCAAAGCTGCCATTTCCTGCAAGCAAAATTATCTATGTAACCCGGACTAAAGTTGTAATTCCTGGGGGAGTCCAGGCTTCACCTGGAGGTTGGCAACCCAACAGCAATATGGGGATGATTCCAGGCTGCTTTACAAGTCTGGCCAAATGGTCTTTGCAGATTTTTCACATGTGGCCTAACATACTAACCGAAGAGGACAGCGGAATGAGCATTCATACCAAGATCAATGACGTCTCTATGGTAACCTCTTTGGCCTTCTTGAGCAAAAAGAACCTCCCCTCTTGTTGGTATTACAGCAGTGTTATTAGTAGGAAATCGTAAGAATCTGTATTCGATCCTTCAAATTATTTTGTATTGGAATATCCTAAATATGGGCACGTATGTACGCAGGAGCTGTGGTGGCTCAAGTGGTTAAGACGCTGAACTGCAGGGTGTGGAAGGTCGGTGGTTTAGCAGTTCGAGACTCAAGTGCTGCATGACGGAGTGAGCTCCCGTCTCTAGTTCCAGCTCCTGCCAACCTAGCAGTTTGAAAGCAAGAAATTGCAAGTAGATAAATAGGGACCACTTCGGTGGGAAGGTAACAACATTCTGTGCGCCTTGGTGTTTAGTCATGCCGGCCACATGACCACGGAAACGTCTTCGGACAGTGCTGGCTCTTCGGCTTTGAAACGGAGATGAGCACCGCAACCCTAGAGTCGGATTCGACTCGCTTTCGAGCAAGGGAACCTTTACCTTTATGCACACAGGAGGATGCTACTGTGCTGCAGGTCAACACTTCTCACTTAATATTCTTTATTATTTAGTACATCTTTATCCCGCTTATCAAGGAGCTGAATAGGCTGACCCCATAAAATCCCAGGGCAAAAGCACACAAGTAACCAGTTTATTGAAAGAATAGCCAACAAATTACCAAAAGTCACACAGAACCCAAAACAATAAAGCTAGCTTTTATCTACCTAACATTGTTGAGAACTCTGTTAGGTGGTACAAAAGTTACATCCAGAGGAAGGCCTCAAATTAGCATAGACTAATTGAGCGGTGGCTCAAGTGGTTAAGATGCTGAACTGCAGGCTGTGGAAGGTCGGCAGTTAAGCAGTTCGAGACCCGAGTGTGCCGCATGACGGAGTGAGCCCCTCGTTTCTAGTTCCAGCTCCTGCCAACCTAGCAGTTCGAAAGCAAGAAATTGCAAGTAGATAAATAGGTACCACTTCAGTGGGAAGGTAACAGCATTCCGTGCGCCTTGGTGTTTAGTTATGCCGGCCACATGACCACGGAAACGTCTTCGGACAGCGCTGGCTCTTCGGCTTTGAAACGGAGATGAGCACTGCAACCCTAGAGTCGAATTCGACTGGCTTTCGAGTAAGGGAACCTTTACCTTTACTTTAGAAGAAGAAGAAGAGATTGGATTTATACCCCACCCGTCACAACCCAAAGGTGTCTCAGAGCGGCTTACAAACTCCTTTCCCTTCCCCTCCCCACAACAGACACCCTGTGAGGTGGGTGGGACTGAGAGAGCTCTTCACAGAGACTGCTCTTTTTCAAGAACAGCTGTGCCAGAACTTAGGCTTGCCCAAGGTCATCCAGCCAGGTGCAAGTGGAGGAGTGGGGAATCAAACCCGGTTCTCCCAGATTAGAGTCCACGCACTTAACCACTACACCAAACTGGCTCTTTACAATTTCAGCAACATAGATTCAGGCCACTGTCCATGAAGTCTCAGAAAAAAGGCTGCTTATTCATGTGTAGCCAAAGGTGTCCATAGAGTTCTTCAGAACATTTTCTTCTTGGTGCGCACCTCCCCATGACAGATATGAACTTCGTCAGCTAGACTACATCTTCTGTTACAGCTAAGACTGCCAGGTCCTCCCTGGCTACTGGTGGGAGATGTGGGAGCAGGGTTGCCAGCTCCAGCTTGGGAAACTCCTGGAGATTTTGGGATGGAGCCTGGGGAGGACAGGAACCACAGTGGGGTCCAATGCCATAGAGTCCACCCTCCAAAGCATCCATTTTCTCCAGGGCAACTGACCTCTGTAGTCTGGAGATGAATTCCAGGGGATCCCCAGATCCCACCTGGAGGCTGGCATCCCTAGTTGCAGCTCTAGCATTCTGGAGGCGGTTTTGTTTTCAGAAGATGAGTGTGTTTTTTAAAACTGCGATACTCTTTAGTGATTTGCAGATTGGTAGGAGCTGGCTGTAGTCCTGTTGGGTTTTAACTGCTGTGATTTTAATGTGATTGTCCTTTGGGCAAATCGATTTGTTTTTAGTAGGATGCAGTTTTTTGTATCAATGGTTATCTCTGTAGGAAATAATGTAGCTGTAACCTTGTAGTTATCTCAGGAGTCAACAGCAAGAACCTTTGCTTAAGCACAGGAAATCCCACATTAAACCTTTCAAAATACAAAGGATTTTGATAGAGCGCCATAAGGTGTTCCAGAGTTCTGACAACAGTTCTGTGAGTGAGACAGGCAGTCCTTGAAGTCCTGAATGATCTTCCGTGGGGGTGGGCAAGAAAACCGTATAGTTCTAACAAGTTTGGGAAAGAACTGTCTTTCTATACAATCCGTCCTTTCCACAAAGATTTTCAGAGTGGTGTATATGGTTACTTCCCCCCCCCCCCCAGTTTGGTGTAGTGGTTAAGTGTGTGGACTCTAATCTGGGAGAACTGGGTTTGATTCCCCACTCCTCCACTTGCACCTGCTGATGTGACCTTGGGTCAGTCACAAGCTCTGGCACAGCTGTCCTTGAAAAAGAGCAGTCTCTGTCAGAGTTCTCTCAGCCCCACCCACCTCACAGAGGGTGTCTGTTGTGGGGAGGGGAAGGGAAAGGAGTTTGCAAGCCGCTCTGAGACTCCAAGTGAAGGGCGGGGTATAAATCCAATCTCTTCTTCTTCTTTTTCTTTACCCTCTCAACCACCCTGTTTGGTAATTTCAAGAGGGTGGCATATTGGTATGCAGCAGAAGCCCCCTCTCGTCAGACCTCAGAAGCTAAGCAGGGTCGACCCTGGTTAGTATTTGGGTGGGAGACCACCAAGGAAGTCCAGGGGCATGATGCAGAGGCAGGCAATGGCAAAGCACCGCTGAATGTATCTTGCCTGGAAAACCCTATTGGGCAGGGGTGTCGAACTCATTTGTTATGAGGGCCAGCTCTGACATAAATGAGACCTCGTTGGGCTGGGCCATGTGTGTTGTAAAATGTAATGCCAGGTAGCGTAGATATAAACTTTATAAAGGACACAGACACAAAGGTTTTTTTTAAACTTAAAATAAAAACATGCTTGAAACGTTAGCACTCTTGCAATATTTTGTTTAACAGTGTCTGCTAACTGACACGTTTTGCTCTGAATTATCGCATCAAAATGTCTGTGCTGTTGCAATCTTGAGTATGCTGTTCAGGTGTGCATCTGTAAGCTGCAAATTTACGATATTGCAGCAACAGCAGAACCGGAAGAAGAAGCAGAAGACAGTTCCACTGTGGGCCTGATAGAAGCCCTCCGGGGACCTAATCCGGCCGCCAGGCCGCATGTTTGACACCCCTGCTATAGGGTCATAATAAGTCAGCTGCAACTTGATGGCACTTTCCACCACCACCAAAAGACCAAGATTCGAATCCAGAAGCTTTTGAGAGTCAAAGCTCCCTTTATCAGATATCTTGTTTGTCTGGATGGTGCTACTGGACTCGAATCGTGTTGGTTAGGTTAGGCTGAGAGAGGGGGGTGGTAAAATAAAAGTCCAGTGGCACCTTTATAGATGAGCAACACTTATTTCAGTATGACTGTTTGTGAGTCACGCCTTGTCATACGTGAAGGGAAGATTGTCCTGAGAATTCTTATGGGGAAGATTAAAAGGGGGGAAAGAGAAGTTGAGGCGGAGAGGTTTGATGTGAATTGCGTCATGAATGTTCCAAGTGTATATTATCTGTGTAAGGGGAAAAGAGGAAGGTTGAGGTGGAGAGGTTAGATGTGAATACTGTCGTAAATCAGCATATGTAAGTTGTGGTTCCAAGTAATCTTTGCCATGGATATTCTTAATTTCTTTTTCTTTTCTTTTTTCAGTACAGGAAGCAGTGACCCTTACTGTATTGTGAAAATCGACAATGAAGCCATCATCAGGTAAGCTGGCCGTACTTCCCTGCCCTAAATTTAACTCTTTCTCTTCTCGCATCCTTTTTTCTGGAGCCACAAACAGGATCATCAAGGTTCAGGGATATTTTCCTTGCTTCCGACTGTGTGTAAAAGTTCAGAAAGAGTACTTTTTTAGTTTAGTTTATCCCAATTTTTAGCCAAGTTTGGCTCCCAAACCGGTTCACAGTAATTAGAGGGGTGGGGGAGAGAAATCCAGTTTTAATTAAATAAAAATTGTATCCTGGAATTCTAACTGATCTCCAGACTATATAGGTCAGTTAACCTGGAGGAAATGACAGCTTCAAGGGGGAGACTCTATGGGGAATTTCACATTACCCAGTTTCACCCGGTTTCAAGCCTGTAATGATCCGTCATGGAATAAACCGGTATAGGGCTGCCATTTCACACATGGCTTTCCCCTTCCGCTAACGAGTGGGATCTGAAGCGGTTTGCCATTTCAGACTGCACCGCTTTTTCCGGCTTTCCCCCCACCGTTTTTTGCCCGTGCGGGTGATCTCCGGGTTTTTTTTTGAACATTCGCTTTAGAGTGCTATAGCACTATAGCAGTATAACAAAACACTCCATGCATTTCAATGGGATCGATATAATGCTGTTCCGTTATAGCGCTATAACGCTATAAAGCAAACGTTAAAAAAAAAGTCGGAGACCGCCCGAGCGGGCGAAAAATGGAGGGGAAAAGCGCATTGGAACCAGGAGAGGAAACTGAGGAGTACTTGGAAGCGGTTGACAGGTAAAACGCTTCAGCCCCATTTCCTAAACGGGACAGAAGCGATTGTGTCTGAAATGACAAATATATTCCGGAAGGGAACCAGTTCTCAAACGGTTCTGTCTGAAATGACAGACCAGAAACCGTTTGGGAACCGTTCCTCTTCCGGAATATATCGCTCATCTGAAATTCCTCTATGGGATCATGTCCCTGGTGCGCTCCCTCCCCTCCCCAGACTTCACCCTTCCCAGGCTCTGTGCCTCCAAATCTTCAGGAATTTGGAGGGGGGGGCTCCTTCTGGATTTCCAAATGTTGTTATGTGTGAAGGAGAAATCCTCCTGCTGCTTCCTCGAGGAACATTTATAACTTTAAGGTGTAGACCTAGCTCTCTCAGCTTTAGCAGTCTCCAAAGGATGGCTCTTCTATGTATTTTCAGTAAGCTTCTTCTTCTTTTTTGGTTAATCCCTTCCTTCTCTCAGGACAGCCACAGTGTGGAAAACCCTGTTCCCTTTCTGGGGTGAAGAATATGAGGTCCACTTGCCCCCCACTTTCCATTGTGTCTCCTTCTATGTGATGGACGAAGATGCCCTAAGGTATGATGTCACTTCCTGTGGATTCCATTCATACTTCCTTTTGTTCCGTCCCCGTCATTGGTTACTAGCATCTTATATCGTGAAGGTATGCAATTGCTGTACACTGAACTGGACCACTGGGCCATCTAGCTCAGTACTGAAAATCGTTGTCTAGAGTTTGGGGCAGAGGAAGATCTTCTGCAACGTCTGCTCGCTGGGACCATCGGACTGAACCATTCTCCTCATCACGATTTATTTACTTCATCCATCTTGTTTTCCTTCAGACCTCAAAATCCCGTTCCCACTGTGTTCATAATCGAGGAGGGCAGCGAAGCATTTGAAGGGGGGGGGGAACTTGACACACACACCCTGCAAAATTAGCTGCTTTGGTAGCCCTGTTTGGGGAGAAAGTGAGATATAAATGTTGTAAATAAATAGATTTATTACAAATTGAGTGTCTCTTAAGGTTTTCCGGGTGATGCCCCATCTGGACATTGACACAATGCAGGCTTGTTCAGTATCAGCAGGATTGCTACATCACTGCAGTTGGAAGAATTCTTCTACACTTCCCCAGACAAAGGATGTTTTCAAAATTCCCCTTGTCTAAATGTCCCCCTGGATTACCTGGTCTTGTTTCTAAAGCGGAACTGATGCATTAGGCATCCTATACTCTGGCATTTTTTTAATTTCTGCATTTTGTACAGACCTCTGTCTACACATGCTTTGACATTGGTCTCAGTTCCTTCCGTCTTTTTTTCTGTCCCTTGGGTATGGATGTATATGTGCACATGGATAAAAACCTGCAGAAGCAGATTCTAGATGGGATTATTTGTATGGTTGCATCAAAAATCTTTTTGCATGCCGCTTTACCTTACGTTTTGTGCCGGAGCACGTGTGGGCATGTAACGAAGTTTATATGTATGATTGCATTGATTTTTTTTTTTGCATTGTTTTATCAATGTGTACATTCTCATCGGTAATGCAAAAGAAAGGAAATAGGCAAAGGAAGCGAAACCCATCTCATACTGTGCACACTCTAATTCCAAAATGAATTAGATAGTTAGCATGGAATGCAGCGCTAGAGGGGAACAGCAGACTAACAGAGGAACAGGGAACATCCGTTCATGCCAGCACTTTGCCAGCAGTGTTCCCTCTAAGCTGAGTTAGTGTGAGCTGGCTCACAGTTTTTTAGCCTCCGGCTCACACATTTTTGCCTTCGCTCAGGAAGGAGGGCTCCAGAGCAAACTAAATTTATGTAGCAGCCAAATCGCTCGCTCACAACTTTAATGAGCCAGTTTGGTGTAGTGGTTAAGTGTGCGGACTCTAATCTGGGAGAACCGGGTTTGATTCCCCACTCCTCCACTTGCACCTGCTGATGTGACCTTGGGTCAGTCACAAGCTCTGGCACAGCTGTCCTTGAAAAAAGAGCAGTCTGTGTCAGAGCTCTCTCAGCCCCACCCACCTCACAGGGTGTCTGTTGTGGGGAGGGGAAGGGAGAGGAGTTTGTAAGCCGCTCTGAGACTCCAAGTGAAGGGCGGGGTATAAATCCAATCTCTTCTTCTCTTCTCTTCTAATGCCAGTGGCTCACAAAGTAGAGTTTTTGCTCACAAGGCTCTACAGTTTAGAGGGAGCATTGTTTGCCAGGCCTATATAATCTGACATTTTCAGGGTTTAACCTTTCGTGGTGGTCCGTGACAACCTTTTGTTCTCCCCCCCCCTTTTGTCTCTTTGTTCTTCTGCCAGCCGGGATGACGTGATCGGGAAAGTCTCCCTTACCCACAGCCTGCTGGCTGAGCATCCCAAAGGTGAGATTGATTCTCCCAGCAGAGGATCTATTTTTACTTTTGAGTGAGTAAACAGAGCAGAGGTGGCTCCGTGACTTTTTAAAGCCAGTACTGGCAGTTCTTCTCTATTAACTGGTGTTGAGTCAGTTACAGTCAGTGGTGATTGGCCATTCATCCCACCAGAGAGAATCCCAGTGGGCAGAGGACCCGGGGCACAGGTCCCGTGAGAAGTATTTGGAAATGCTACTTTACACAGGGAGTGATTAAAATGTGGAATTCGCTGCCGGGGGTATAGTGATGGCCACAGGAATAAACAGCTTTAAAAGGGGATTAGATAGTTTCATGGAGGATAAATCTGTCAATGGTTACTAGCCATGGTGGCTGAGGGGAACCTCCACATTCAGAGGCGCTAAACCTCTGAATCCGAGAGCCAGGAGGTAACATCAGGGGAAGGCCTCGGCCTCTGTGTCCTGTTGTTGGCTGTCCAGAGGAACTGGTTGGCCACGGTGTGAGACAGGATGCTGGACTAGACGAACCACTGGTCCGATCCAGCAGGGGTCTTCTTAAGTTCTTACGAAGGCCTCGGCCTCTCTGTCCTGTTGTTGGCTGTCCAGAGGAACTGGTTGGCCACTGTGTGAGACAGGATGCTGGACTAGTCGGACCACTGGTCCGATCCAGCAGGGGTCTTCTTAAGTTCTTACGAAGGCCTCGGCCTCTCTGCCCTGTTGTTGGCTGTCCAGAGGAACTGGTTGGCCACAGTGTGAGACAGGATGCTGGACTAGACAGACGACTGGTCCGATCCAGCAGGGGTCTTCTTAAGTTCTTACGAAGGCCTCGGCCTCTCTGTCCTGTTGTTGGCTGTCCAGAGGAACTAGTTGGCCACGGTGTGAGACAGGATGCTGGACTAGACGGACCACTGGTCCGATCCAGCAGGGGTCTTCTTAAGTTCTTACGAAGGCCTCGGCCTCTCTGTCCTGTTGTTGGCTGTCCAGAGGAACTGGTTGGCCACTGTGTGAGACAGGATGCTGGACTAGTCGGACCACTGGTCCGATCCAGCAGGGGTCTTCTTAAGTTCTTACGAAGGCCTCGGCCTCTCTGCCCTGTTGTTGGCTGTCCAGAGGAACTGGTTGGCCACAGTGTGAGACAGGATGCTGGACTAGTCGGACCACTGGTCCGATCCAGCAGGGCTCTTCTTATGTTCTTGCGAAGA
>NW_015164181.1:2437621-2501227 GCF_001447785.1 Gekko japonicus | reverse complement strand
TGGTCCGATCCAGCAGGGGTCTTCTTAAGTTCTTACGAAGGCCTCGGCCTCTCTGCCCTGTTGTTGGCTGTCCAGAGGAACTGGTTGGCCACGGTGTGAGACAGGATGCTGGACTAGACGGACGACTGGTCCGATCCAGCAGGGGTCTTCTTAAGTTCTTACGAAGGCCTTGGCCTCTCTGTCCCGTTGTTGGCCGTCCAGAGGAACTGGTTGGCCACGGTGTGAGACAGGATGCTGGACTAGTCGGACGACTGGTCCGATCCAGCAGGGGTCTTCTTAAGTTCTTACGAAGGCCTCGGCCTCTCTGCCCTGTTGTTGGCTGTCCAGAGGAACTGGTTGGCCACAGTGTGAGACAGGATGCTGGACTAGACAGACGACTGGTCCGATCCAGCAGGGGTCTTCTTAAGTTCTTACGAAGGCCTCGGCCTCTCTGTCCTGTTGTTGGCTGTCCAGAGGAACTGGTTGGCCACAGTGTGAGACAGGATGCTGGACTAGACGGACGACTGGTCCGATCCAGCAGGGGTCTTCTTAAGTTCTTACGAAGGCCTCGGCCTCTCTGCCCTGTTGTTGGCCGTCCAGAGGAACTGGTTGGCCACGGTGTGAGACAGGATGCTGGACTAGACGGACCACTGGTCCGATCCAGCAGGGCTCTTCTTATAAGGAAGTGAGTAGGAGCCCCCGTCGACACAAGAGGGCAGTCTCAGCAAGGGGGCAGGAGCTACCAATGTCGCAAACCAAGAGGAAGCTGTGGGGAGCCTGCTCCTTCTTTTCCCCCTCTGCCAGGGGTGGGGCTGGGGAAACTGGGGGCAGGGCCTTTCCCAGTCCTGTTTTGCCTCCCGGTCTGCTGCTGGTTAGGATGCCATCCTAAGAAGAGTTAGCGCCTTCTAAGTCCATCGCCCTGTTTGATCTGCAAACTGAATCGAGGTATAGCTCATTAACACCTGCTCTCCTCCTCCTCTTCTAGGGTTGACAGGGCCCCTCCCCCGGCCACTGAGAGGGGATGGGGGGGGATAGGGTTGCCAGCTCCAGGTTGGGAAACTCCTGGAGACGTGGGGGTGGAGCCTGGGGAGGACAGGGACCTTACATGGGTATAATGGCACAGAGTCCGCCTTCCAAAGCATCCATTTTCTCCAGGGGAACTGATCTCTCCTGTCTGGATATGAGCTGTAATTCCAGGGGATCCCCAGGTCCCACCTGGAGGCTGGCATCCGTGTCCTCTCTCCTGCTCCCCCAGGCCAGCGGATAGCTTGGCTGATCGGCTTCCTAGAGAAGAGGGGACGGACCCGTCACTCTGAGCTCCAGTTCCCAACACACAGCCTTGCCAACTCTTCCTCCCCCCCCCCCCAAAACCCCACCACCATTTAAAAACCCCTCAGGACTTTTTTTTTATCTTCCGATCCCTGCTTCCTAGAGCATGCCATTTCCTGGAAGAGAGCTGCATTTGACCAATGAATACAACAGAAATTTTTGGGATTCACAGCCTTAACATACCGTTTGTTCTATTCAGAACTACGTTTTTTTAAAAAAAAGATAATACAGATTTCTGTTTTTTTCCCCCATTTGGGAAAAATGACATTGATACAGGGTACAATTGAAAGGAAGAGGTGGGGGCTCAAATACCCCTCCCAGCATTGCCAGGTTCCCCCCCCCCCCCGGCCCCTGGCAGGGGATGGGAGGGTAGGGTTGCCAGATCCAGATTGGGAAATTCCTGTAGATTTGGTACCCTCAGTGGGGTACCAATGCCATAGAATCCACCCTCCAATGCATTCCGTTTCTCCACAGGAACTGGTCACTGTAGTCTGGGGATGAGCAATAATTCTGGGAGATCCCCAGGTCCCACCTGGAGGCTGGCATCCCCCCCACAAGCCTTAAAAGCTTTGCACACAGACTTGCAGGTGTTCTTTGGTGTAGTGGTGAAGTGCGCGGACTCTAATCTGGGAGAACCGGGGTTGATTCCCCACTCCTCCACTTGCACCTGCTGGATGTTCTTGGGCAAGCCATAGTTCTATCAGAGCTGTTCTCTCAAGGACAGTTCTCTCAGAGCTCTCTCGGCCCCCACCTACCTCCCAGGGTGTCTGTTGTGGGGAGGGGAAGGGAAAGGAGTTTGCAAGCTGCTCTGAGACTCCTTCAGGTAGTGAAGGGCGGGGTATAGATCCAATCTCGTCTCCTCCTCTCTTCTCTTAATTTGCACAAAACTGTTCCAAGACAGGAAGACCTTTAGGATCTTTCGGAGGCAGCCATCTGGAGTCGGCTGCTGTTTCCCCAGCTCTTTGCGGATCCATCTCGCCTTGTGTCTGAACGTGAACCTGGGCTGCAGAAAAGATCAGGCTAGAGGGGCAGGAAACGGGCAGGCAGGAGACGGTTCCTGCTGCAGCAGAATTCCTCTGGCCCCCCTCCTTTTCCCGCCCCCCCCCCAATTCTCTGCTGTCGTCTGTCTGCTGGGCTAGACAGGAGCCAAGAGGAGACGTGAGCCGCTTGCTGAAGGACCAGCCAAACGTGCAGAGGGACCCTGGTGATTCATCCTGGAGGCGTAGGAGGAGGGTCTGTCTCGGAAAACCAATCCCCACCCCCCCTCCTTGGCAGCTGCTGCTGGGCTGGTCGTACCCTTGTGGCTCAAAGTGGTCACAGCGGCTCAGCTTTCGAGCCGGGTTCAGATGCCCTCTGACGTGCACGGACGCTGCAGCACGGGTGAAGGAAAGAAAGAAGACAGATCCTTCTGCCAACAGCGTTTCGGAGTGTAGGTTCCGAGGGCCTCGCCACATGTTGCCAGGTACCCAGGTCTGCCCCGGATCCTGTCAAGCTGGATGTGCTATGGGCGTTCCACGTGGAAACATAAATCCAGGGTTTGTGGGGGCCGGTTCGGCTTGGGGCTGCGGCATGCGAGGAGGGAGGGAGGTTTCCCGCCTCCCCGTCGTGCCTCTTTCTTGACCTGAAATGGAGACACTGCTTGCCCTGCTGGAGAAATGTACTTATACGGTGGGATGGCACGGGAATCCCCCAATGGGGCAAATAGCAGCTCTCGAATTTCAGGTTGGGAAACTAGCCCCGGGCAGCAGCTGAAACCCCCGTCCCCCACACACTTCAGCCCCCCCCGTGCCTGAGAATTAAGTCTCAGAATTCTGTGTTTAGAACGTCTGGTTCCGGGACGTCAGAAGCAGTACAGTGTATAGTTCGACCTTCATGCCCTGCAGGTGACAGTTTGGGGGTGTCTGACGAAGGGAGCGTTGACCCTCAAGAGCCAATGCCCCCAAAACCTTCTTGTTCTGTAAGGTGCTACTGTTCTGGGTTGTGCGTGTGTTGGAATCGACCTTGTCTTCCCCACCACCTTTCTGCATTTGGGGAGATCCGGGGGAGATCCGGGCCCTGCGGGACCTTGAGCAGTTCCGCAGGGCCTGCAAAATGGAGCTCTTCCGCCAGGCTTTTGAGTAGGAGCCGCCGCCCTACTATACCACCACCGTCAAGACATCTGAATGGATGCATTGACGGGGCCCCAGGAAGAACTTGGAATTACATCAGAAACGCCGTGGCCACTGGATATGTACGCTGAGAATACCAGCTCGAGTCGTGGGGATACCATCTTGGATCTAGGACACTAGTAACTGGATAGAGCACTTTAGTCTTAGTTTTAATGTTTTATTATATTTTTATGTTTTTACTTATGGCTAGACTAATGATCTGGCCTCGGTTAGCTGCCCTGAGCTCACTGGGGAGGGCGGGATATAAGTGTGAAAAATAAATAATAAATAAATGTGTTGGCTCTTCTGAGCAAAGCCGACGCGTGTGCGGTGGGTGTGCAAATCGATCTTGGCAGAAGGGTCTGAGGAATGGGTGGCAGCCAGGGTTCCCTCTAAGCTGAGTTAGCGTGAGCCAGCTCACAGTTTTTTTAGCCTCCAGCTCACGCATTTTTGTCTCCGCTCACAGAGGAGGGCTCCAGAGCAGACTAACTGATGCAGCAGCCAAATCGCTCGCTCACAGCTTCATTGCCAGGAGCTCACAAAGTAGGATTTTTGCTCACAAGACTCCACAGCTTAGAGGGAACATTGGTGGCAGCCCAAACTAGCACCATCCTGAATCCCCCCTCTCATCCTAATCTGCCTTGCAGGGTTGTTCTGAGGTCAGATGAGGGGAGGAGATAAATGCATACTTCCTTGAGGTCCTTGAAGAAAGGATAACATGTAATGTCGACATTTGTTCATGGGATGACATGAAGTAGTCGGCAAGGTTGATGAGTCCCATAAGAGTTACTGCAAGGATCTATAAAACCTGGAACGAAAAATATTCAACTATATTATAGGCCTCCTTTGTATTTCATAGGTCTTCTGTAAATCAGCTACTGAGCAGGGGTAGGTCGAATGTGGTGGGCACATTCAGGGCTCTTTTTGTAGCAGGAACTCATTTGCATATTAAGTGACACACCCCTAATGTAGCCAATCCTCCAAGAGCTTACAGTAGCCCCTGTAAGAAGAGCTCTGTAAGCTCTTGGAGGATTGGCTACATTAGGGGTGTGTGGCCTAATATGCAAAGGAGTTCCTGCTACAAAAAGAGCCGTCAGACCCTTGGTCCAGCCAGGTCAGTATTATCTATTCTGACTGGAGGCTGCTCTCCAGGTCTCAGGCAGAGGTCTTTCACTTCCCCTCCTACCTGGTCCTTTTGACTAAGGATGCCAGGGATTGAACCTGCTGGGACCTTCTGCATGCCAAGCAGATATTCCACCACTGGAAACTACGGTTCTTTGCAGGCTGCTCAAGATCCGTGTCTGTGACCTATTGGTATCTTTATCAAACTGCAATTCTCAGAGGATCCATGGCAAACCGGTATAAAAATGGAAGGTCTCTCTGCTATTTGGACCCCGAAGATCTCTGTTACGGTTTCAGGTCTCCGCTCTGCAAATTGAACCCATGATGTCTGTTTGCTCACGCCCAATTTTTCCCTGTGAGATGTACGTATGTTTTTCACGGTTCTTCCTGTCTCAATAGGCATTACACATGCAGACGATATACGTTGTAAGCTCAAATTTGCATATAAAAACCATACAGCTGCCTACACAGCGTGGGCAATTGACTCTCCCAATCTCACAGCAAAAAGCGGAGAGGCAAAACATTCCACAGATCTAAAAAGAAACCAGAGGGGCTGCTCGACCCTCCTCATTAGAACGTCACTCTCTCAATTTTCTCTTTCTGCGCTATAAATATTCTTGCAGCTATGAAGAGATAACCATCAGATCAGCTCGCCTTTTGCTAGTCATGCCAAATTGGGCTTTCTGACTCATCCTGGGCTGTGTCCAGACCGTGATACCATCCCTCTTCCAAAAGTGGTTGGCTTGGCGGGAGAGGAGTTGAGTCATCATTTGAAGGAACGATGTGCACGCTACGGCTTCTGTGCTTTCGTATACATCAAAAATTAGTCTGTGACGAATTTGGCCCCTATTGAACAATTGCAAATAGCTGCCCTCAGGATAAGTATGGCGCAAATGAATGTTTTAAGCGTTTGGCTGCTGCCTGTTTGCGACTTAGGGCAGGCTCTGTTAGCCGAGTGACATTTTAACGGTAGAGAAGACGACGGAGAGATTGGATTTATACCCCGCCCTCCACTACCCAAAGGAGTCTCAGAGCGGCTCACAATCTCCTTTCCTTTCCCCTCCCCACAACAGACACCCTGTGAGGGAGGTGGGGCTGAGAGAGCTCTTGACAGCACAGCTCTGAGAGAACTGTGACTGACCCAAGGTCACACCAGCAGCTGCACGTGGAGGAGTGGGTGAATCAAGCCCGGTTCTCCCAGATTGGAGTCCACACCCTTAACCACTACAGCAAACTGGCTCTCTGGGCAAAGAGTAGGTTGTGTGATGCTTACAGTGAGAGATTTCAGTAGCCGCTGGGAGAGAGGTGGAAAACCAGTTGGTTTGCGGGGGAACAAAATAGACCGCATGCAGAGTTAGGGTTGGCAACCTCCAGCTGGTGGCAGGATATCTCCTGGGATTCCAACTGATTTCCAAGTGAGAGATCAGTTCCCCTGGAGAAAAGGGCCGCTTTGGAAGGTGGGCTCTATGGCACGATACCCCACTGAAGTCCCTCCCCTTCTCAAGCCCCGCCCTCTCAGGCTCCACCCCCAAAATCTCCAGGTATTTCCCAGCCTAGAGCAGCCCACCTGATGCAGGGTCCAGGGGCAGGAATGTTAATATGGTCCAGGATTACAAACTGGCAAGTTGAGAAAGCAGGATTGGCAAGAAGTCAGGAGGGAGAAAGGAACTGCAGTGGCTCAAGTGGTTAAGACGCTGAACTGCAGGCTGTGGAAGGTCGGTAGTTCAGCAGTTCGAGACCCGGGTTGCCGCATGACGGAGTGAGCTCCCGTCTCTAGTTCCAGCTCCTGCCAACCTAGCAGTTTGAAAGCAAGAAATTGCAAGTAGATAAATAGGTACCACTTCGGTGGGAAGGTAACAGCGTTCCGTGCACCTTGGTGTTTAGTCATGCCGGCCACATGACCACGGAAACGTCTTCGGACAGCGCTGGCTCTTTGGCTTGGAAACGGAGATGAGCACCGCAACCCTAGAGTCGGACTCGACTGGCTTTCGAGCAAGGGAACCTTTACCTTTTACAGGAGGGAGAGGGGTCGGGGAGGGGGTTAAAACATCCACTGCTTCACCTGTTGTAGCTGAAAAGGAGAGACAAAGATGGGCGCCTTCAGATGCTTCTCTGCAGATCCTAAAACAATTTCTGGCAGCGTCAAACAGACAGAGAGAGAGTTGCCAAAGTGTCTTTTGCGTGGCATTTCTGATGTGCACAACTCTTAAATTTAGTTCAACCTTGCACTATCCCTGCAAGGTGGGATGCCTCTGTTCTCACGTGGAACACTGGCTATTTAATTGTCTTTCCCCTCTCTTCCCCTTCCAGGTTACAGTGGCTGGCTGAACCTCACCGAAATTGACCCAGATGAGGAAGTGCAAGGGGAACTTCACCTCCGAATTGAAATCGTAGGCAGTGAGGCGGCCAAGAAACTGCGCTGCCAAGTGTTTGATGCTCGGTAAGAATGACTTGGGTGGGCCAGAGGGGAACGGAGCTTTGAAAGACGGCTGGGCCTAGATGAAAATGGAGGTTGGAGAAGGCTAAGGGAAACAGAGCAAGGCCTGAAGTGGACGTGAGAGTGAAAAGAATGGGGGCTCCGATCAGGGGTCATTTCGTAGAAAAAGAGGTGCAGGAGCTCATTAGCATCACTCATTTGCATCACTCATTTGCATATGCCGCACCCCCTGACATCACTGGAAGTGTGTCAGAAGAAGGCAACACCCATCACTCGGGCTCCACTGGACTGTTTTGGATTGCTAGCTATTGGGGGGGGGAGTGCAGATCTGTCCTCACAGAGGAGGGAGAGCTTGTACCTGAATAAAACTTGGTCTTAAAGGTACTACTGGACTGTTTTGGCCTGGGGGGGTGGGCTCTGCAACTTACCTGGCTGCTTCTTGCTCTGACTGAGGGCTGCTGGGAGCAGGGGGTGGGGCTTGTTGCATGTGCCCGCCCCCTGGGCTCTTTACTGCCAGAGCTCCGCTCCTGTGCGCTCCTGCAGGAAATGACCCCTGGCTCTGATTATGGCTGGTTCCAGGCATGAGGGACTCGGCCAGGTGTCTCTTGGTGGGACCACATCACCACCGGATCTCCTGGTGATCCCCAGGAAAGGGGGGGGAGAGCATCGGTTTGATAGCAGTGGCCACCCTCTCAATTGTGTCCAGTTTGGTGTAGTGGTTAAGAGTGGGGTGGACTCTAATCTTGAGAACTGGGTTTGATTCCCCACTCCTCCACATGCAGCCAGCTGGGTGACCTTAGGTCAGTCACAGCTCTCTCAGAGCTCTCTCAGCCCCACCTACCTCATTGGGTGTCTGCTGTGAGGAGAGGAAGGGGAGGGAATTCTAAACTGCTCTGAGACTCCGAGTGAAGGGTGGGATCTTCTCCTCTTCCTCCTCCTCCTCCTCTATGGGGCAGGAAGCAACAGTGGGAACACTCCAAAACAGGAGGCCTTTTGCAGCTGACTAGCTGTGGGAACTCCAAAGCTAGACTTGGCTTAGCTCAGTGATCTTTGACTGTCTTCCAACCACAGGATTCCTTGGCTAAAAAGCGGGAACGTCTTTCTGAGGAGAAAAGAATTCTTATCTCGAGCCAGTTCTTGTAGCTCAGTTGTTTATTTTTTCCTCTTCAACATTTCCATAGACGGCTAGCGTGTTAAACGTCCCCCTCCCTTGTGTGAAAGTGGACAATTGAAGCTTTTCATGGCAGGGAGGTCAAGAACATCAGCTGGGAAATAACATCCGCATGAAGCCTCTTTTCTTTTAAAGGGACAGGGCCCCCCCCCCCCCCCCCGCTGTTAGCAACTCTGTGTAATGCAGGAGGGAAGGATTACTAAAGGTACTACTGGGCTTTTTAGTATTTTAGGGAAACAAACAGACTCAAGTGGTTAAATTAAAACCAGTCCTCACTATTACCTTAAAATTCAGCCTCACGAGATAAGGTTTGAGCTCTGTATTATACCCAGTTCTCCCAGATTAGAGTCTGCGCTCCTAACCACTACACCAAACTGGCAGGACCAAGGGCCTGATTCAGTAGAAGGCAGCTTCCTGTGTATGTTCAGATTATGTTGGTGAATGATCAAAATCCCTATAATGGGAATGAAAAAGGATAAACGTGTATAGGTCTTGGAGGGAGAGCAGGGAGAGGCACGGTGTAACGGAGCCCATGATGCAGTGTGACTTTGAAGAGACTTCATCTTTTTCTTTCTCGGCTCTTTACCTTTCTTCCGGCCGGGAGTCAGTTGGAACATTAAAGTGACCTAAAGGTAAAGGTAAAGGTTCCCTTGCTCGAAAGCCAGTCGAATCCAACTCTAGGGTTGCGGTGCTCATCTCCGTTTCTAAGCCAAAGAGCCAGCGCTGTCCGAAGACGTTTCCGTGGTCATGTGGCTGGCATGACTAAACACCAAGGCGCATGGAACGCTGTTACCTTCCCACCGAAGTGGTACCTATATATCGCAATTTCTTGCTTTCGAACTGCTAGGTTGGCAGGAGCTGGAACCAGAGACGGGAGCTCACTCCGTCATGCGGCACACTCGGGTCTCGAACGGCTGAACTACCGACCTTCCACAGCCTGCAGTTCAGCGTCTTGACCACTTGAGCCACCGCAGCTCCTAAAGTGACCTAGGGCCTGATTAAGCCCCAGTGGCCCTAACTGTACTTCAGAGACTTGGAGATGAATCGAGCAGCCAACGAGATGTTGCTGGGGTCGCTGGGGCTTGGCTTGGCAAGCTCTTGTCTTTCAGTGGCTCTCCTGGGCGGTGGCCCACCAAAACGCTTCATATTGAGCTAAAAGATTTGGCTCCCATTTGAGAGACTGCTGAGAGTTCGTCAGGGTTTCCCTGCCCTGTCCAGTCTGTGCTGTGGAAAGCTTTGCACTGGGAAAGGGTTGGTGGAAGTACAGAAAAACGGTAATGCCGTGGAGAGATCAGGCCACATTCCTCCGCTGTGGGGATTTTGGGTGGTGGAGGGATTCTGCTAGTCAGAATTGCTAAGTATAGGGCAGAGATAGCTCTTTTATAGGTCAGGCTGTCTTAGAGCTTTGGGAATAACTGGCTGCACCAGAGCTTTCCAAATGATCTTGTGCAAGTCTCTTGTGAGACAGAGCACCCATCCATGCAGGAGGTACCCTGATGTGTCTCTGCACGAGTCACTGCTTTGGCCTTTCTCTCCCCAGCGTTTAATTCCCTGAGGCTTAAAGGAGACTGGTACTGAGGGGGGAACAAGCTTTTTTTTTTTTTTGCAATTTAGTTACATGTCTGAGGATCCAAACGTTGCCGCCCTTGCATTGTGCATGGTTTGGCCCAAAGAATAATCTAAGGTGAACTCTGGATTGGCATTATGAAGCTCTCTCTTTCTCTCGGCCTGTCCTCACAATGGACTTTGAGTGGGTGAGGCTGAGAATGAAACAGCTTTCTGGCCAAGTCGGGATTTGAACCCGTATCTACTCAGCATAGGTGGGTAGGAGGGCTATTAAAAATGCTTGTTGGCCAGTAGAAAATTGTGGATAGTAAAAATGTCCATTGGCTAGTAGGGAATTATGGATGGACTAGTGACTTTTGTGAACTAATCTGTAAGACTGATAAGACTGGTTGTATCTCTCTCTTTTTTTAAGTACCCATAGGTACACTTTTATTAATTTTTCTTTTATAATCTACAACAAACAAATCTACACACTACAGACACTCTACTACACATAACATATATACCAAGAGTACAGTTACATTGTATGCTTATATCTAATTAATTAATAAAAATGCTCTATCAGACACTTTCCATTCTTCTGTCTTCTGTGTTCTCAAGTCCAATGTGCTATAATTGCCTAATCTTCTATTATATTTACATTATACCAATCATAAAACTTTTCCCATGTTTTTTGAAATGCCCACTCTTTGCTTAGTCTCATTTCTAAAGTCAGTTTATCATTTTCTGCTGTTTCAAAAAGTTTATTCACAAACTCCTGTTTCGGTGGTATCACCACAGTTTTCCAATATTTGGCATATAAGATTCTTGCAGCTGTCGTCATATCAACGGTCAAATACCTATTCTCTTTTTCATAATCATCTGGAAATAGACTGGTTGTATCTCCACGGAGCTCAGAGATGCTTGCAACAGCCCTGCGAAGTAGGCTAGGCTAAGAGAGACTCTTCCAAAGGCCGCTTTCCCCCTCCTTTGTAGCATGGCCTCCCCACATCCTTTGCTCTGGAGAGCCCAGTTGGGATGTCAGCCATAATTCCTTTCTTCTCTTCCCTCTTTTCCTTCCCAGGGATTTGGCTCGGAAGGACCGGAATGGGGCTTCTGACCCCTTCGTCAGAGTTCGCTATAACGGCAAGACCCAGGAGACTTCAGTGAGTCTGGGCCGGGGTGGGGGAGAAGAAGGCGGGGCTAAACAGGAAACTGTGTGTGTCTCGATGAGAAGAAACAACGCGCTCCCCCTACACCCACAGGCTCTGCGTACTTATAGCGTCCTCTTGCCCCACCAAGGGATTTGAAGCTGGTTCCCCTTCTTTCTAGAGATGCAGGGGGCAGAAATGCTAAGTCCTTTTGGGCAGTAATGTGTTGGAAATAGTTAGAAGAAGAGCTGGATTTATACCCCGCCCTTCACTACCCGAAGGAGTCTCAGTGTGGCTTACAATCTCCTTTCCCTTCCCCTCCCTACAACAGACGCCCTGTGAGGCAGGTGGGGCTGAGAGAGCTCTCTTGAGAACTGCCCTTGAGAGGACAGCTCTGAAAGAACTTATGACTGACCCAAGGTCACACCAGCAGCTGCATGTGAAGCTGTGGGGAATCAAAACCGGTCCTGGATTAGAGTCCGTGCTCCTAACCACTGCACCAAGCTGGCTCTCAGAGACTAGTAGTTAACACGGGAAAAGCCCTGCTGGATGAGGCCAATAGAACATCTAGTCCAGCATCCTGTTTTCCTTTGGGAGGTCCTCAAGCAGGAACACAAGAGGCCAAAGCCTCCCCTTCTTTTCCTCTCCCCCAGCAACTTGCATTCACAGGCACACTGCCTCTGAACCTGGAGGTTCTGCTTAGCCGCCCGTCCCGGCTTAACAGCCCTTTGATAGGCCTTCCCCGTGCTCTGATCAATTCCCGTTAAGACAGCCATCTCAGTCAATCACCACTGCAACATTCCCCCCCCCCACTCCAGGTGATCAAAAAGTCCTGCTATCCAAGATGGAATGAGACTTTCGAGTTCGACCTGGACGAGTCGGCCCCAGAGAAGCTGTGCGTCGTAGAGGTGTGGGATTGGGACCTTGTCAGCCGGAATGATTTTCTGGGAAAGGTAAGACAGGGACGGGAAGAAGACAGACACGAGACGTTCATAGAGCGAGGAGGCCAGTTTGGAAGCGGCAGCAGTGAGAGCGGCCATCGCTGCCTGCCCTCCGTCTGGGGCAAGGGGGGAGGATCCACTGCCAAAGGGGGGGGGGCAGCTTATTTATTTGTTTATTTGTTTGTTAAATTTATATCCCGCACCTCCCCGCCAAGGCAGGCTCAGGGCGGCTTACAATATACATATGTAAATATATCTGTTAAAACCAGGGGTCATTTCGTAGAAGTGCAGGAGCTCATTAGCATAACTTATTTGCATACGCCACACCCCTTGACATCACCGGAAGTGTGTCAGAAAACAACACCCACCGCTCAGGCACCACTGGACTGCTTTGGATTGCTAGCTATTGGGGGGGACGGACACGTGCAGATCTGTCCCTGCAGAGGAGGGAGAGCTTGTACCTGAATAAAACTTGGCCTTAAAGGTGGGTTTGGGGGGGGGGGGGGGGGGCTCTGCAGCTTACCTGGCTGCTTCTTGCTCTGACTGAGGGCTGGTGGGAGCAGAGTTAGGGTGGGGCTTGTTGCATGTGCCCGCCCCCTGGGCTCTTTACTGCCAGAGCTCCGCTCCTGTGCGCTCCTGCAGGAAATGACCCCTGGTTAAAACACTGACGTGTAATAAAACACAAATTAATTAAAATCGCAGTATATAAAATTGTACCTATTCAGCCGATGTTAATGGCAGATGGCGTCGATCTCTCGGCATGAAACGGTCGCCCGCCACCCTAGTCCAGGCTCGTGCCAGGCTGTTGATCCTGATGGTGATGTTGGGGCCAGGGCCAGGATATTAAAGGCGACTCCTAATCGAAAGCCTGGCGGAAGAGCTCCATTGTACAGGCCCTGCAGAACTGTAAAAGGTCCCGCAGGGCCCTGATGTCATCCGGGAGCTCATTCCACCAGTAAGGGGCCGCCACAGAAAAGGCCCTGGCCCTTGTCGCAGCTAGCCTGGCTTCTTTAGGGCCCGGGAGGGCCAGACGATTTTGGGAAATCTGCATATTTTTCAGTAAAAACGTGTGTGTGATATTTGTTTGTGTCTTGTGGCTTTCAAACATCGGCCGCTTATTCTGTGTGGCTCTTACATTAAGCAAGCTTGGCCACACCTGAGCTAGATGGACCAAGGGCCTGACTTGGGCAGAAGGCGGCTTCAAGCGTTCAGTCATCCTTCCGCTCTGGAAACAGCCCCTTCTTTCTCACAGGTGGTGTTCAATGTCGAAGGGCTCCTGACTGTTCAGCAAGAGGAAGGCTGGTTTCTGCTCCGACCAGACAAATCCAAGCCACCGCAGGATGAGTGAGTTCCTGTCTTTCCCGGGGGGCTCACCTGTCAGGGGAGTGGAGTCCACTGGGTTTATAGCAGCAGGATGAGCTCCAGAGGCACGTCCGTGTATGAAGTGTGCAACGTGCTGTCAAGTCACAGCCAACTTGTGACGACCCTGTAAGGCTTTCAGGGCAAGAGACAAACGGAGCCGGTTGGCCCCGGGGCTTCCTTGGCCGTCTCCCATCCATATACTAAAAAAGGGCCACCCTGCTTAGCTTCTGAAATCTAATGAGCTCAGGCCAGCCTGAGCCTTCTAGGTTAAGGCAAAGACAGCTTCCCTCACCGGGAATTGAACCGGGGCCATGGCAGTGAGCTAGGGTTGCCAAATTATTTTTCGCCGGGAGTGGGGGGCTCCCAGCCGGCGTCCTCCTCGTGTGCGCGCGCGCCGCATGTGCATCATCCGGAAGTGACGTCACACGCTGGGGGCGGGGCCACGCCATTTGAGGGGAAAACAAAGAGTTTTCCCCTCAAATGGCGTGGCCCCACCCCCAGCGTGTGACGTCACTTCCGGATGATGCACACGCAGGGGTGGGGTTTCCCCCGGGCCTTGATTCCGCGGGAACTGGAATCGGGGCTCGAAAGCGGGGGGGAATTCCGCCCCCCGGGGGCATTTGGCAGCCCTACAGTGAGCTTACTGAGTCCTAACCACTAGGCCAGTGGTGGCGAACCTATGGCACAGGTGCCAGAGGTGGCACTCAGAGCCCTCTCTGTGGGCACGCGTGCCATCGCCCCAGCCAGGCCCAGACCATCATTAAAGTGTCGAATTCTCTGCCAAATAATTTTAAGTAAATGAAAGCATTTGGGATTGCGTTCCTTACTTTGTTTGGATCATCTTAAGTTAATGTATGAGTTGTTTTTTCTAAAGTAAAACCTCAGTATTCAGGTTAAATTGCCGTGTTTGCACTTTGCGATAGATAAGTGGGTTTTGGGTCGCAGTTTTGGCACTCGGTCTCTAAAAGGTTTGCTATCACTGCACTAGGCCGTCGGGGAAGATAAAATGATGTCAAGTTGCAGCTGAGTGATGGTGATCCCGTAGGAAAAACAACTCACACATTAACTTAAGATGATCCAAACAAAGTAAGGAACGCAATCCCAAATGCTTTCATTTACTTAAAATTATTTGGCAGAGAATTCGACACTTTAATGATGGTCTGGGCCTGGCTGGGGCGATGGCATACGTGCCCACAGAGAGGGCTCTGAGTGCCACCTCTGGCACGCGTGCCATAGGTTCGCCACCACTGCCGTAGGGTTTTCCAGGCAAGGCACAGACAGAGGTGGTTTGCCATTGCCTGCCTCTGTGTCGTGACCCTGGTATTCCTTGGTGGACTCCCATCCAAGTACTAACCAGGACGGACCCTGCTTAGTTTCTGAGAGCCGACGAGATGGGGCTAGCCTGGGCCATCCAGGTCAGGGCTTAGAGATGCTCAGCCTGGACTTAAAAATGACCCCACGGAAGCCACCTCCCCTTTGGGCCGACACACATTTCACAAAGGTCCTAGATGGTTATTGCAGGAGAATGGGTTGCAGGAACACAAGAGCGGGGTGGCGATTGATGTCCCCAAGGCTCTTCTGACCTGCCCGGTGGAGAATAACTTGTCAACGGGGCATCCCTTCTTCCTTCCATTTTCAGAGGCAACCTGGGAGCTTTGCACCTCCAAGTGCGGCTTCGGGATGAGATGGTGCTGCCCTCCAGCCACTACCGGCCTCTCGTGCAGCTTCTGTGTCGAGAGGTTAAGGCAGCAGCACAGGTAAGATTGGACCGGCCTCTTTTCTGTGCACGGCCCCCCCCCCCCCCCCCCCCCCCCCGTGTCTCCTTCTTTCCTTCCCAGACCACTTTGGAGTTGTTCCTTTTTTTTTTTTGCTGTCAAGTCACAGATGCCTGATGGTGACCCCGTAGGGATTTCAAGGCAAGAGACGTTCAGAGGTGGTTCGCCATGGCCTGCCTACACATCACAACCCTGGACGTCTCCCGTCCAAGTACTAACCAGGACCAACCCTGCTTAGCTTCTGAACTCTGATGAGATCGGGCTAGCCGGGGCCATCCAGGACAGGCTGGAGTTGTTACCACTCAGTGTTAGAAGGCCGAACACTCCATGTTGGGATCTGCAAACAAAAAGCAGTCACGGAGGGTTCCAGTATGGATCAGGACCAGGGCTATTTTTGGGCAGGAACGCACAGGAACGGAGTTCCGGCTGGCTCCTGAGTTGGCCACACCCAGCAGGAACTCATTAGCATAATAGGCCACACCCAACAGCATAAACTCATTGGAATTGGCTACATTAGGGGTGTGTGGCCTAACATGCAAAGGAGTTCCTGCTAGAAAAAAAGCTCTGGGTTTTGACAACAAGGTAAACAGAATAAGAAGCAAACGTTTGGTGTGGCTGGATGACCACACTTCTGGTAACTTGGGGGTGCGGCCTAATATGCTAATGTGCTATGCTGTCAAGGGTGTGGCCTAATATGCTAATAGGTGTCTGCTGTTGGGTGTGGCCTATTATGCTGATGAGTTCCTGCTGGGCTTTTTCTACAAAAAGAGCCCTGATTCAGGACCAATGCTCCCTCTAAGCTGTGGAGTCCTGTGAGCAAAAATTCTACTTTGTGAGCTTACTGGCATTAAAGCTGTGAGCGAACGATTTGGCTCCTGCATCAATGAGTCTGCTCTGGAGCCCTCCTGCCTGAACTGAGGCAAAAATGTGTGAGCTGGAGGCTAAAAAACTGTGAGCTGGCTCACGCTAACTCAGCTTAGAGGGAACACTGATTCAGGACCATTGTTCTGCAGAAAGGAAGTATTAATGCCCGGATCCATTGTGACTTCCACAGCAACTGTGTTTTGCTGCTCAGTTACACATCTGGGGATCCTCCTGTATCACTGGGCCGTTAATACTGTCATATCTTTGACCCTCTTAAATTATTCACTCTCTTGTCTGCTGACATTTTCTTCTTGGCTAAATTGAGGTTCTTTCTTTTGTTTCTGAAGTGCATCTGTGGTTTAATCATAGATTTATGGGCCAATGCTACAATGTGTTATCACTTCTCAGTCACTTGGAAATAGAGGTCATGGTATTTGAGAGGCCAGTCTCCTCACCCATTTTGCCTGTCATTTTCCCCGATTGCAGTGGTGGGCAGAGGTGAGGGGTGGGAAGTTTCTGCCAAAGGGAACTCTTTCCCCACACACAAAATCATGTTTTCATGTAACTTTCTCCTACTGAGTTATTTATGAATGTTTATGATCTTTGCAGAAATGGATTTCTCGACTTTCTTTGTCCCCCTCACAGGACGGGAAAGCACATTTAATAACCCTCATCGACGAAACCACCACTGCCGAGTGCAGACAGGAAGTTGCCATCAACCTTGTCAAGCTCTTCCTAGGTCAAGGGTTAGCCAAAGAGTTACTGGATCTTCTCATCAAGCTAGAGTTGGACAAAACTGGTACAATTTGGGAGGGTGATGTCTGCATGGTTTGAGCCGTCCCTTTGTGTTACTAGAGTATTAAGGGGGTGTCATGACCGGGGGGAGGGAGGATTCCCCAGAGCCCAAATAAAGTGACTAAGGTGGGTGTTGTCATTGCTTGTTCACCAAATTTTCACATCAGGTATTTGGATGTGGTTTTGAGCTGCACTTTTTCCTCCCAGTTGGGAAAATGTGGAGTGAATGCTAGATGCAGAATTGCCCTCTGTGACCACAGCCAAAGGCAACTTTATTTTAAAGCATCCGTATTGTAATGAACTAAAGGGATTGGTTGACTTCGGCTGTGCTGCTGTGATGTCAGAGAGGCAGGGCAGGCAGAACAGCCATTAGTTGGTTGAGCTGCTTCTACCCTAGAGAAGAGCAGAATAGCTTAAGAAAGAACATAAGAACATAAGAGACGCCAATGTTGGATCAGGCCAAAGGCCCATCCAGTCCAACACTCTGTGTCACACAGTGGCCAGAAATACCAGGTGCCCTCAGGAGGTCCAGCAGTGGGGCCAGGACATTAGAAGCCCTCCCACTGTTGACCCCCCCCCAAGCACCAAGCAGACAGAGCATCACTTGCCCCAGAGCCCCTATCTATACCTTGTGGCTAATATCCACTGATGGACCTCTGCTCCATATGCTTATCTATTTCCCTTTTGAAGCCGTCCATGCTTGTAGCCGCCACCACTTCCTGTGGCAGTGAATTCCATGTGTTAATCCCTCTTTGGGTGAAGAAGTACTTCCTTTTATCCATTCTAACCCCACCGCTCTGCAGTTTCATGGAGTGCCCACGAGTTCTTGTATTGTGAGAAAGGGAGAAAAGTACCTCTTTCTCTACCTGCTCTTTCCCATGCATAATCTTATAAACCGCGATCATGTCACCCCTCAGTCGTCTTTTCTCCAAGCTAAAGAGCCCTAAGCGCTTTAACCTTTCCTCATAGGGAAAGTATTCCAACCCTTTGCAGCAGGGGGGTCCTAACAAAGGAAGCAATTCTAGGTGAAGGAGACCGAGAGAAGAGGGTGATCCACAGGAGTGACACAGCTGACAACATTCTCTGTTGACAAGGCATTGTCTGTATATTTTCTAGCCTTGGCCCTGTGAGTTCTCAGATTTGGGGGGGAGGGGGTCTTTGGGGAAACTTTTAGAACGTTTTGCTAGTGTCCGTCAGTGTTCCCTCTGAGATGAGTCAGTGTGAGCTAGCTCACAGTTTTTTAGCCTCCGGTTCACACATTTTTGTCTTAGCTCAGGAAAGATGGCTCCAGAGCAGGACTAATTCATGCAGTAGTCAAATCGCTCGCTCACAGCTTTAATGCCAGTAGCTCACAAAGTAGATTTTTTTGCTCAGAAGACTCCACAGCTTAGAAGGAGCATTGGTGTCCATTGCTAATGGTGCCGGTCGTCATGCTCTCTTTCTTTCCCTTTCCACGCTCTCTCAAAGTTTAATCTCTGACTGGGCAGGGGGATGCAGGGTCTCTCAAGTGGGCACGGGCACAAATGTGACGGTGCCATTGAGATGACCATCTGCCATTTCACATGCTTGTGAAGCGTGTTTCGAGCTGTTAATAATGGCTTGTAGGACATCTCTCTCCCATCTCCCATCTTTTTAAAGAGTAAAGAACAACACACTTTTTGCACTTTTGTAGCAGGGAGGCTAAGTTCCAAAGTAGCTGCTTCTGCACATATAGGATAATGTGCTCTTAGTGCACTATAGCCAGAGGTCATTTCGGGGGAGATCGCGGGGGATCGCAGTTCCCCCGGGTGAGGTACGGGGGGCGGGGCACATGACGAAGCCCCGCCCCCTGCTTCCGGCCACCCCGCTTCCGGCCCTCATTCAGCCAGGAGGAGGCAGGAGAAGAGGGAGGGTAAGTTGCTTCCTCCCTGCCTCTCCCCACCCCTGCCTGCCTGGGGCCAGGGAGGGCCTTCACGGGGCTTCCTTGCACTCCCACTGGCCTTGCAGGTCCACCGCCAGGCCCCTCATGGGGCTCAGCAGTGGAGATGCAAGGGCGGCGGCCGGGACCGTTGGGGGCTGGGTGTGTGGCCTTATGACACACTTCCGGTGATGTCAGGGGATGTGGCTTTATGACACACTTCCGGTAATGTCAGGGGGTGTGGCATGTGCTAATGAGTTATGCTAATTAGTTCCCCTAGCTCTTTTTCTACGAAACGACCCCTGGCTTTAGCAGTCGTTTGCAACTGGACTTTACTGTTTGATCCTTTTAGCCAGAGATGGCAGGGATTGAATTTGGGACCTTCTGTATGCAAAGCAGAGGCTCTACCACTGAGCCAGGCCCCTTGCCTAGTGCTTTTATTGCCTTTGGAGCACGGTCTGAAGGTGACTGATGCAGCCATGCAGCTGTGGCTAAGCCAGTCTGACCCTACTGGTACTTTGAGGGGAAGTGGGAATTTTATCTGAACCCATCTGAGGTCCACAAAGGAAATGTGATAATTAAAATGAAAAATGAGCAATAAGATCTGGGCCTGTATTGCCTTTCTTTCTTCAGAATGTCAGCTGCATAGCTATGGATGGTGCAATCAGGAGTTTTCTGTGTTTCAGATGAGCCAAACACGCTCTTTCGGAGCAACTCTCTGGCCTCCAAGTCAATGGAATCCTTCCTGAAGGTACTTGCTGGGATTGGCAGTCTGCTGCAGTGAATGTCACCTGTATTAAAGCCGTTCTCTGATCCTGCCACCCACTGTCTCACCCCACCCGCCCGTCTCTCCGTCTGCTGTCCCTGTAGGTGGCAGGGATGCAGTACCTCCACAGGGTCCTGGGTCCAACCGTCAACCGTGTGTTTGAAGAGAAGAGATGCATTGAGCTGGATCCCAGCAAAGTGGAGAGCAAGGATGTTGGGTAAGAGGACCCAACAGAGAACCCAGCAGAGTCAGGTCTACTTAGCCCTGCCTCCTGTTTCCTACAGTGGCCACCAGATACCTCTGGGAACCCACAGAGTCTGAAAGCCACAGTGAATGTTGTTTGGAGGTACACTCAGGCCCGTAGCGACAGTGGGGCATCTTGGGGCTAGGCCCCCTGACTTACTGCCAAGACCCCACAACTTCCCATCCAGCCCAGGGCCCCCGAGCAGTGGCGGGTGCAAGGAAGGAGCTGGCTATTCCTTTAATTCAATTAGCCAGTGCCCCCTAAGAAATTTAAATGCCCCCCAACTTTAAAAAAAAGCCTGGCTATGGGCCTGGGTACACTGCCTCTGAACCTGGAGGTTCTATTTATTTATTTAGATACTTATACCCTGCTTTCTCTCCCCAGTGGGGAGCCAGAGCAGATCACGATATCCATTCTCTCCTCTTCCAACAGACAATCCTGTGAAGTAGGTTAGGCTGAAGGTGACTGGTCCAAGACCACCCAGCTGCAACGGCAGGATGTGGATTTGAACCTGGGTGTCTCAGATCCTAGTCTGCCAGTCTAACCCCTATGCCATGCTGGCTTTCTTAACAGCTAACAGCTCTTTAAATAGGCCTATCCTCCCATTAATTTTTCTAATCTTCTTTTGGAGCGATCTAAGCCGACAGCCATCATGAATTGTGAAGGGTGATGCGAAGGACTTTCTTTTGGTCCTTCCTGAAACTACTGCCCATCAGGTTGTTTGTGTTCCTGCTGCCCCAGGTTCTGGAGAGGAAGGAAAACGTTTCTCCACAATCTGTGCATAATAAGAAAGTGGATGTCATTTGTTCCTACATGGAACACATGAACCGAGCATGAATCGGGGAATGGGTGAGTTGGGGGCACCCATATTGCCAGGGAATCCTGCAGGAATAGGGGGAGAAGTCGAGGTCTTGACAGGTGAGTCTTGCCGTCTATCTGCCTGGTCAGGTGCTCCAGCCTTCACTGGACCCAGAGCGAAAGTGACGTGATCCAGCAGAGTGTCCACCTCCTTCAGTCCTACCTGACTGACCTCCTCGCTGCCATCGCCAAGTCCGTCGGGCTGTGTCCCGTGGTCATCCGTGCCACCTTCCGGCAGCTTTTCAAGCGGGTTGGGGAACATTTCCCTGAAGAGAAAGACCAGGTGAGTGCAGGGGGAACCCAAACCCCACCCTTGTCCCATCCATAATGGAGCCTGAAGCGTCTGAACAGGTGGAACTTCTGGGAGAGGGCAAGGAATGACGGGGGCGTGCCCAAATGATTTGTGGCACACTTGGGCTTGGGGGCAGGGATTTGAAGCGAGGTCTTGGGTCACCAGGTGTGGGAAAGCAGCATGATATAGGTGGATCTCATCAGTTCTCGGAAGCTAAGCAGGGTTGGAATTTGGATGGGAGACCACCAAAGAAGACTCTGCGGAAAGAAGTCAAGGGCCAGCCACCTCTGCTTCTCCCTTGCCTTGAGAATCCCTTGCTGGGGTTGCTGTAAGTCAGAGGTTCCCAAAATTATTTGGCCTACAGCCCCCTTTTCAGGAAAAAAAAAATTACTCAGCGCCCCCCTGGAAATCTACCTTCAAGAAGTGGACAAAAAGATGCAGTGACAAATTTGCACATAGTAAAGAAAGATGTTGTTGTAAATAAGACACTTTGAAGCTCAAAATCATAAAAGTTTTAAAATAAAATCAACCATAGTAACATTTGCATACACACAGAAAATTAAGACACGCAGAAAATCCCCCCCCCCCCCAATCCCAGGGAAGACCGGGAGAAGGCAGGAAAAGGCTGCTTTAGATAGGTTCTGGACTCTTCTTTCTTTATGCTTCCACTGCCCCCTTATTTTTATTCAACGCCCCCCCCAATTGCACCCAAGGCTCCTACCGCCCACCTGGATCGTTCCAGTGCCCCCCAGGGGGCGGTATTGCCCACTTTGGGAACCAGTGCTGTAAGTCAGTTGCGACTCGACAGCACATCTGTGTGTAGGTGTGGCATCAGGCAGGTGTACTGGGAGGCTGTTCCAGGCAATCAAGGGCAGAAAAAGGTAGAGTCCTTTGCAGGGACAGTTTTGGGCAGCTGGTGGTGGTGGGAGCCAGAGAAGCAACCGTTACAAACAAGGAAATGTTGGAATACAAAAGCAGAGGAATGCAGAGTTCAGGCCATGGAGGTCTCTGAAAATAAGGAGGATGAGTTCTTGTGGAGCCCATGAGTGAGCAGGAATCCAGCGCAAGGAATGATGTCAGCACGATTATCTCAAGGTCAAACCGCATCACCACCGTTTGGCCAGCAGCACTGGTGGCTCCCAAGTACAGTTGAATACCAGACCAGCAGTGCCCTTGTAATGATTCCTTGTTTTATATGTGTGTGTGTCTCTTTAAAAGTTTGGTTGCATGGCTGCGTGATGGACTAGAGTGCTTGAAGAGACAAGTGTGGTGTGATTGGTGAGTGACAGAGAGGGGGAGGGGTTTTAGAAAGTGTTTCTGAGTGGATGAATGGGTATGTCCTTCAGGAGTGACAGAGGTTTGACAGTTGATAAAGACTGTTGTTAAGGGAGTTGGTTCTGAGGTCTGAGGAAGGGAGACAGTCTTGTGTGTGATACAAGAGTTAAGTTCTGTGTATGAAGAAAAGTTGAATGTATAAGAAAACAAAAGTTAAATGAAAGTCTGAGTGACAGACTGGAGTGAAATAGGAAACGTATATGACCCTGAGTAATGAGTTACAAAGTTACTTGAAAAATCCCTGTCAGAAAGGGAGCAGATCTTGTGTGAGACACAACAAAATTGTTAAAATTATTCATATTACTGGTTACATTGTTCTACACTTTAATCTATGAACTGTTTCAATAAATCTTCTTTTATTTAAGTCTGCCAGCTCTGAAAGAAATAATTTCTCATGAAACACATAGACCCTCATGAGACTTAAAACCTCGACCTACCTACCCAGTGATAGAAATATTATAGTATAAAGGTTTGGAAAGCCTTAAATTTCCTGGTGGCAGCCGGATATACACAGTAAAACAAAACATAAAGAACACTTTAAAAGGGAAACCAGACCTCCCCAGATAAGGGGACGCCACAGCCCTCTTTTGGGACGTTGCCATAGCAGCGCAGGGTAAACTCCTTAGGTCTGGCTCAAGACCCTGGTCCTCTCCCTGGAGGGCCTGCCGGACAAGCAGAATCAGAATTGTGATCACAAACGGGTGACTCTTTCCATTGCTTTTGATGTGAGCTCCGCTCTGCTCCTTCTCCGCTTACAGAACATAAAGTTCATTGCCATCACCAGCTTCCTCTGCCTGCGCTTCTTCTCTCCAGCCATTATGTCCCCCAAACTGTTTCACCTGCAAGAGAAACACGCTGACGCCCGCACCAGCCGAGCCCTGCTGCTCCTAGCCAAGGTAAGGCCACCATTTCTCTCTGCTTCCTAGATAGGAGAGAGTCCTAAAGGTTAACAGATTTGATGCCACTAGGTCTAGCTAGAGACAATTGGAGGGTCCAGTCTCCCTGCCCTCTCTTCAAGCAGGGAACAGAGATTTGGAGGGGTTAAATACTAGAGAGACTTCGGGAAGGAACTCCTGAAGATCTCCAGGAAAAGCTTCGTTGACCCGGCTTGACCTGGTCAGTGGGTGGGGAATAGAGAGGCGATAAAACTCAGGGGAGCAAGGAGGAAGCACTCTTTTGTGCTGAGTCCATCACAGCAGACAGAACTCTTAACTGAGGTCTGGAGGAGGCAGCCATTAACCATGTGCTGGCCTGGAGAGCGGGAGGAAGCTTCAAGGCAATGGCGCTCTGTAGAGATCTGTAACTTCCTAAGCTGAAGGAGCCTGTCCTATACTTTAACATCTGGTAGGGCATGTATAGAGAGAAGGACAGAGGAATTGTGTCTTACCCATTTCTTTTGAATCTCTTGCTCAATCTGGTGCTTTGCTAAAAGTATGCTTGTGAACATTTTATTTTCAATAAATACTTTATGACTTGGGATGCTGATAGTGGTTCACCATCCCACATAGACCTCCACCATCTCAGAGACACTATTTTAAAAGGCTTACCAGGGGGAAGGCAGGCAGTGGGCAAATGGCTCTTCCTCCAGGGGCACACAAGGCAGCAAGCTGTTCCCATGGTGACCCGGTGCTAGGCAGCAGGAGACACAGAGGCAAGGCCTCAGAACTTGAAAGGGAAGCTGGGGGTCCTGACCCTTCCACTGGGCAGTTCCTGCAAAGATCAGGTGGTGGGGGCAGGTTACCAGAGAGAGAGAAAAGCCTCTCCAGGTCTTAGGAAAACCTTGGAGGGCAGGGTGGAACAGGGCCTGCAGGCCAGAGCAGGCCCATTCCACCACAGTCGCTGCTACCTCCTCTCTTCCAGTTTTCTGTGTGATATTAGAACAGGGGTGACCAAACTGTGGCTCGGGAGCCGCATGCGGCTCTTTCACACCTATTGTGCGGCTCCCGGCAGGGCGGCTGGGGAATCTAAAGGTCATTAGCAAACAGATATAATTGGACAAATCAATACCATTATCAATATCTGCTTTTACCACTTCTGTTATTCTTTTTGGCAGTCTCGTTTAATATTAATGCAAAGCAAATTTGCATATTTACCAGTAAAAACGTGTGATATTTGTTCATGTCTTGTGGCTCTCAAATATCTGACGTTTATTCTATGTGGCTCTTACTTCAAGCAAGCTTGGCCACCCCTGTATTAGAATCTGCTCCTCCTCCTTCCTAACCTGGGAGAGGAAAAGAGGACTGCTTTTTCGTATCCTGCTTTGCTTTGGAGAAGGCAGAAATGTCAGCTGCAGGGTTCAGCTACGAGAGATGGAAGAGCTGGGATCAGACAGAGTTCAAGGAGGATCAGCCCCAAGGGTTAAATAAAGCCTCCATGTTCAGAGGCAGTCTCTCTCTGAATATCAGTTGCTGACGAACCAGCGAGGGATGTTGCCTTCATGCCTTGCTTGTGCTCTTGAACACACGTGAAGTTGCCTGACACTGAATCAGACCCTTGGTCCATCAGTATTGCCTACTCAGACTGGCAGTGGCTCTCCAGGGTCTTAGGTCGAGGTCTTTCACGTCACCTACCGCCTGGTCCTTTCAACTGGAGATGCCGGCGGTTGAACCTGGGACCTTCCGCATGTCAAGCAGATGCTCTACCACTGAGCCACAGCCCCTCCCCGATGGTACCTGCACGGCCATTGTTGGAAACAGTACGCTGGACTAGAAGAACCCTTGGACTGGTCCTTCAGGGCTGCTTTCATTAGCCATGACTGTGAGAAGAGGAACCTCCGTGTACAGTATTGTCAGACCCCACAGCAGGCAATGAAGTACACACTTGCAGGAAGGTTTTACTTTATTGAAGCCATGAAGCACTTAGAACAGATTCTCTGTTCAGAATAACGAGTTGAGCGTTTGACAGATAGGTTAAAGCAAGTTCATAATTACACTAGCCAATAGGTATGGTTCCCGCTCCCGCCTAGAAGGCGCCCAGTGCGCCCAAACCCTGAGAAGCAACGGTTCCATACAGTTAAACAATAAGACTATTCCCACACTACATATTCATTACCGACTAAGCAAAAGCCTCTTGCTGCACACCATCTGTGGCCTTGGGTTGATAACGCGCCATCAAAGCAAAGCTAGCGTACATGGAAAGGAATGCAGTGGAGGAGATGAGCGCATGGGGTTGAGGGTGGACATGCGCACCAGAGTATACTACCGTTACCATGGCAGTAGAGGTTGTTGACAAGCGAGGGGGGGGGAAGGGATGCAGACATGCCCAATACATACATTAAAGACACATTGGCAGCTTGCTGACAAGTATTCCTCTTAAAAACCCGGTGCTGAGTGCAAGAGACAGTGGAGTGCCTGATTTCTTTAGGCCCTTCTTCTGGGCTTCTCAGAGGTCTGGCCAGCTGCTGTCGGGAAGGGGGGGGGTGCTGGATTCGATGGAGCCCTGGGTGGTTCAGCAAAGCTCACCTGGTGCTCTTCCGTTCTTGTGACCCTCGCTCCCATCTTTCAAGGGCAGACAGGAGAAGGGGGGGGTCCCAGCTGTGGCTCCACGGAAGAGCTTGGGCCACTTAATAAGTGGCAGCGTGGCCCACCGTGACCCATTTTCCCACCCCACCCATCTTGTTCATGGGCAGACGGTCCAGAATGTGGGGAATATGGATCCGGTCATCAGTTGTGCCAAGGAAGGCTGGATGTCCCCTCTGCAGCCCACCATCCAGCAGGGCGTCGCCCAGATGAAGCAGTTCATCCTCCAGCTGATAGACATTGAGGAGAAAGAAGGTGCGTGGGCCGAGGGGGGGGGCATTCCGGTTGCTGCTTGGAAACCAGCGTGGTGGTCGCGGTTAGAGTGTCGGACTAGGATCTGGGAGACCCAGGCTCGAATCCCCCCTCGTGCCTTGGAAGCTTGCTGGGAGACCTTGGGGCAGTCACGCCCACTCAGCCTAACCGACCTGAAGTGGTTGCTGTGAGGGTAAATGGACGAGAGGAGGACGATGCAAGGCGTTTTGCGTCCCCGTAAGGGAGGACAAGGAGCTGCGGTGGCTCAAGTGGTTAAGACGCTGACCTGCAGGCTGTGGAAGGTAGGTGGTTCAGCAGTTCGAGACCCGAGTGTGCCGCATGACGGAGTGAGCTCCCGTCTCTAGTTCCAGCTCCTGCCAACCTCGCTTTGGCAAGAAATTGCAAGTAGATAAATAGGTACCACTTCAGTGGGAAGGTAACAGCGTTCTGTGCACCTTGGTGTTTAGTCATGCCGGCCACATGACCACAGAAACGTCTTCGGACAGCGCTGGCTCTTCGGCTTTGAAACGGAGATGAGCACCGCACCCCTAGAGTCGAATTCGACTGGCTTTCGAGAAAGGGAACCTTTACCTTTAAGGGAGGACAGGGAGATGTAAATGAAGTAAATCAGAGCCCGTGTGGAGCAGAGGCAGGGGGCTCCAGCATGGTGCCCGTTGAGTGCCAGAGCATTTGCTGAGACCTCTCGCGGTGCTCGCCAAATGGGTTTTTAGAAAGTGGGTGGGGCCAGATGGGGCTTTTACCCAGCTGGGCTTCTGATTGGCCACTGGAGAGGTGATTGGCTGGGCAGATTTCTAACAGATGGCTTGGGCGGCCGCTGCCACCACAGCAGAAGGATCTGCGCTGCATGACTGAAGGTCGGCTGCGGCAGCCAATCTGTGGACGGCTCCGCCTCCTGCAGGAGACATTTTGCGGCTGCGCGCTGTGTCAGAACCCCAGAGGTGCCCGCAGCCTCAGAAAGGGTTGGGGGGGGGAGTCCCCACTGGGCCAGCGGGGAACCAGGTGCAAATCCCCACTCAGCCACGAAGCAATTTTGGGCCAGTTGCCACCTCTCATTTTAACTGACGGCTCACAATTGTTGTGAGGATAGAAATGGGCGGGGGGGGGGACCCTGAGTCCCTTAGAGAAAAGGTGAGATGTCAAATGTGCTACGGCTCACGTTTCTAGTCAGCTGAAAGGCGGTCAGTGGATTGGCTGGCTGAGAATGGGAGGAGCCAACCCTGAACCTCTATTCTTCCTCCCAGCTGCCCTTCCCTCTCCCACCCCCAGCGTGGCCGGTAGGGGCAGCAGAGAGAGGAGGCCATCACCATTTGCAGGGGGATCCGTTCCCAGGATCACCACAAAATGGCGAACACTGGCAGGCAGGGGTTGGGAAGGCCAAACCGCTAGATTCCCACCAAATTTAACCCGGTGACGATTACAATTATGGTGTGATGGCATGGCAGAGAAACCCGTTTGGAGGCTGCATCACATGACCGGGCAGCGAGCTACGAATAAGTGAAACTGCGAGTCACAAATCGGCGAATGGCGAGGGTTGGCTGTCCTTAGCGTCGCCAACTCTGGGTTGGGGAATTCCTGGAGATTGGGGGGGTGGAGTTTGGAGAGGGGAGGGAGGTCGGGGAGGGATGGGATGAAATGCCGTCCACCCTCCAAAGCAGCCATTTTCTCCAGGGGAACTGATCTCTGTTGTGTGGTAATTCTGGGGAATATCCACCCCACACACACTGGCAGGCTGGCAACCCTAGCTTTTTTTTCAACGCAGAGCGGAAGTTTGCGCACATTTCCATTTTCCACCCCGCCCAGATTCCAAGCTACTAACTGGGAATGTTCCTTGCAGAACTGGACTTGCAGAGGGCCCTGACCTTGCCGAGCCCGGTGGTGAAAGAGGGGCCTCTGTTCATCCACAAGGCCAAAAGCAAAGGCCCTCTCCTCTCCTCGTCCTTCAAGAAGCTCTACTTTGCCCTCACGGGGGAGGCCCTCACCTACGCCAAGACACCCAGCTCCAAGGTAAGGAGTTTGCTGGGACGGCAAGAGGAACTAGAAACTTGCCAGGCTACCTGTGGCAGGGCAGAGCAGCCACGGCCCTTTCTCCAGTGTCCACAGTCCCAGATACTTTCCCCTGCAGACAAGGAACAAAACAGCCCCCATTACTGCTTGTGAAACCCAGACAGAGGTGCAGTGTAGGAGTGGGTGGGAGTCTGGGTTTTGAATATGTGCTTTTGTTCTTGGGGTTCCTTTCCAGAAAAGCTCCTTCATTACTCTGGCCAACATCCGGGTGGCCGAGAAGGTGGAAGAGAAGAGCTTCGGAAGCTCCCACGTCATGCAGATTGTCTACAGCGACGAGGCTGGGCAGGCGGAGACCGTTTACCTGCAGTGCAAGGTTCTGGCAGGCAGAGAGGGAAGGCGGTCCCAGCTTGGGTGGGGAGGGGAAAGCTGGAGCGGCCACGGTGGTGGCGGCGGCGGTGGGCCACGTGCCATGTTAGGGGGTCCGACAGGCCTCCATCCCAAACTGTGCAAGAAATCTTGTTCATGAGAGCCTGGGCCAGGTGGCTCTGTTTTATTTATCTGTCTTCCAAATCTTGGCAGGACTAGATAGATTTACAGCTTCAAGAGGGAATTAGATAAGCATCTGGAGCAGAAGTCCATCAGTGGCTATTAGCCACAAGGTATAGATAGGAACTCTCAGGCTGGGGCAAGGGATGCTCTGCATTCTTGGTGCCTGGGGGGGGGGGGCAACAGTGGGAGGGCTTCTAGTGTCCTGGCCCCACTGGTGGACCTCCTGATGGCACCTGGTGTTTTTGGCCACTGTGTGATAGAGTGTTGGACTAGATGGGCCACTGGCCTGATCCAACACTGGCTTCTCTTATGTTCTTATAGACAGAATCAGGCTCCACTTCCTCGGACGGGGAGAGGAGTGTGCCTGCTTGCAGAGAAGCCCACTGAAGGGCATTCTGAACGTGGGCCTCCGAAACCCGCATCCAGTCTTCTGTCTTAACCACAATTAAATGTTATGTCTGAATACCTAAACCAGGGGTCCCCCACATGGTGCCACCCAACACCTTCCCTGGGGCCCACCAGGTGTTTTTAGAGAGTGGGTGGGGCCAGGTGAGGCTTTTGCCCAGCAAGGTTTCTGATTGGCTATTGGAGATTTCATTGGCTGTGCAGATTTTTAAAAACGTTGCTTTGGCAACAGCTGCCACCGTAGTGCAAGGATCTTCACGGTGTGACTGAACTTAAGCTGTGGCAATCGTTTTGTGGCTGGCTCCGCCTCCTGTGGCATCTGTTTTGTGGCCGCCATTTTGTGGTTGCACCCACCACGCTGTTTCAGAATTCCAGGGTTGCCCACAGGCTCAAAATATGGGGGGGCCCCTGACCTAAACTTTGTTTAGGAATGGCACGCAGACCATGGTTTGTGCTAACCATGGTTAAATGTCAATGGCTGCACCGAGTCTCTCCTTGTGGTTTCTAGGAGGCAGAAATTAGCTTGCCAAGCTAAACCATGGTTCCCCTCTGTGTCTGGGATCTTAACCTGGGCTGAGTCAATCAGATGATGAAACCGTCTTTAATATGGCGGAGCTATCCCCGCAGATACAATGTGCTTTGTCCGTGTCATGCTCGCTAGTGCTTCATTGGGCACCAACCCTCCTGCATTGGTTTCCAGTGCGTCAATGAGCTCAACCAGTGGCTGTCGGCCTTGAGGAAGGTCTGCGTGAACAACACGGGGGTGCTGTGCGCCTACCATCCGGGCATCTTTCGGGGAGAGAAGTGGAGTTGCTGCCACCAAAAGGACAAAACAGGTAGTGCATTCTATGCCGCTGTATTACTCTCATGAGCTGAGAGCCAATGTGGTGTCGTAATTAGAGTGCTGGGACTAGTATCGGGGAGACCCAGGTTCAAATCCCCACTCTGCCACGGAAACTTGCTGGGTGACCTGGGGCCAGTCATACTGTCTCAGCCTAACCTACCTCGCAGGGTTGTTGTGGGGATAACACGGAGGAGAGGAGAACAAAGTAAACCACTTTTGAGTCCCCATTCAGGAGCAAGGTGGGGTATAAATGAATTAAATAAATAAATAAGGTAGCTGTCGTCAATCTGTTCAGCTGTGGGAATGACCTCTAACTGCAACCCATAGTGTGGGGCCCCTAATTTCTTACTCCCCTGTACATGTCTGTCTTTTTTCTGGCCGAGTTCAGAGATCACAGGAGCCTGGTCTAAATAAACTAATTATGGTGAATGTGATTGTCCCCAATGTTCCGCTCTATTCTGCTATGGTCAGGCCTCACCTGGAGTACTGTGTCCAGTTTTGAACACCACATTTTAGGAAGGATGTTGACAAGCTCGAGCGTGTCCAAAAGAAGGCAACCAGGATGGTGAGAGGGCTGGAATCCAAGTCTTATGAGGAAAGGCTGAAAGAGTTGGGTATGTTTAGCCTGGGAAAGAGAAGGCTTAGAGGGGACATGATGGCTGTCTTCAAGTATTCGAAGGGCTGTCATGTAGAAGATGGAGTGGATCTATTCTCTCTTGCTCCGGATTGCAAGACCAGATCTAACGGGTGAAAATTACAAGTCGATACCGACTAAATATCAGGAGAGACTTCCTAACGGTAAGAGTGGTTGAGCAGTGGCACAGACTGCCTCGGGAGGTAGTGGATGCTCCTTCGCTGGATGTTTTCAAGCGGAGGCTGGACGACCATCTTTCGGGTATGTTGTAGGGCTATCTTCCGGCTATGCTCCTGCAAAGCGCAGGGGGTTGGACTGGATGACCTGCAAGGTCCCTTCCAACTCTAACGTTCTATGATTCTAATGTCATCAACTCCACTGTGGCTGTGGTCACACACACTAAATAATCCGCTTTCAGTGCACTTTCCAGCTGGATTTTACTGTGTGAACTGGCGAAATCCAATTGGAAAGTGCATTGAAAGCGGACTGAAAGTGCATTATTTAGTATGTGTGACCGCTATCTTAGTTCATCTCTGTGGGTGCAGATTCCCTTAAAAGTTCCTTGTCTTTGCGTTCAACCACTGTCAGGGCTTCATACAGCTCTTTACTTCCCCTTTACCCCTTAGGGAAGAGGATTGAAAGTGGATTGTTTAGCGTGTGTGTGACCGTAGCCATAGTTAGCTAGAGTCCTGCCAGCCGGGGTCTGAAACCTAGGTTTTGAAATTAACCCATTAGCCTGTCTTAACGGTGGTTTTGCATGCAAAATGTTTAAGGTGGCTACTCCCTGGAACCAGTCAGTGCAGGGCTCCCCATCTTGCCCACCAACAGTTCTTATGGAGCCTGCAAATGTTTCTAGAACGTGGGATCCTGCCCGCTTTCTAAAAACACTTGATGGGCACCAGAAAAGCCAATGGTGGGAGTCACAGTGCCCACGGGCACCAGGTTGGGGATCCCTGGTCAAGGTCTGATCATCTAAAGAAAACTCCCTTAAAAAAAAAAAATCCCTCCTGCCTTTTGCCTCCAGGTCTGGGCTGTGACAAAACTCGGCACGGAGTTACTCTGCGGGAATGGAACGACCCTCTGGACCCAGATTTAGAAGCTCACTTGATATTCCGGCATCTCCTCGGAGTCCGAGAGGCAATGAAGTGAGTGGCCCCTGATTTGCTGCGACGGGCTTGGGTGGCTTCAGCGGCGATGCTGCTGGCACTTACTTTGGCGTGAGCCCCACTGAGCTAGCTGGGACCGACTTCCAAGCCCACCTGCGTTCAGGCTGGGAACATCCTCTATTTGCAGACGAATGGAGTGCTTGGAATTTAGTACGTGCTGTTCAAAAAGTGAAGCTCCTGGCCGTCAGCTGGTGGTTTGGAGCACAGCAAACCCTTTGGAGCCAATTTCACAAGCGATAATGGGGCTGTTTCGTTCCTTGTCTGCAGGGAGAAGTATCTGGAACTGTTGACACTGGAGAAAGGAGAGAACTTTCCTCTGAACCAAAGTGAAGGTATGTGTCAGAACCCACAGCTTACAACGAAGTGCACGCATTCAGGAACGGTTATACTTTTATTGCAAAGCTATAGATGCAGTAACACAGGCACTGTTGAGAATGGCGGCAACTCATTGAGCATAATAGTCTATAGGGCATTCGTATGCACCCCCCCATGGCATGGGCCAATTAGCTACCCTCCCACACGTGGGACCGGTTAGGAAACCGTTAGGTGGCGAAAGCTGGGAAGCAATAGTCTCTCATGGTACATAGTAGACTTCCAGACAATACAACTTCCAACATAACATCCTCCTGCACATCTGTAGAGATAAGCATTGCGGCACAGGCAGAACAGCAGGGACAGGAATGCAATAGCAAGTACCAAGACACAGAATGAGCTTCCCAACCCCCATGGCAGCATAGCTGACAGTATGAGTCTTAAATAATTGCTGAAGAGGAGAGAATGCTGTCGGGATTGATGGACTTGGTGTTGCGTATTTGTTCCTTAGGATATTTCTACCCTGCTTCTCTCCCCGTGGGGAAGATACTTACGTCATTGTTCGCCTCTTCTCCATTTCATCCTCACAACAGCCCTGTGAGGTAGGTTAGGCTGAAAGAGAGTGACTGGCCTGAGGTCACCCTCTAAGCTTTCATGTCAGAGCGGGGATCTGAACCTGGTTGTCCCAGAACCTAGTCTGACAGGCTAACCACTACACCACACTGTTGCTGGACTGCAAATCAAGAGGTTCTTGGTATGAATCGCACTTCTGGATAGCCCCGGCAAGCCAGATCTCATTGGATCTTGGAAGCTAAGCAGTACTTGGAAGGGAGACCTCCAAAGGAATACCAGGGCCAGGATGCAGAGACAGACAATCGCAAACCACCTCTCTGAAACATCCAAGCCCCACGAGGGGTCGCCAGAAGTCAACTATGACTTCTAGGCGCACCCACGTGCGCGCGCACGCACACACACAAATATTCAGACAAAAAACCCCCAAAGTATGGACACAAATCTGACATCAAGAACTGTAACAATTCCTTGTTTTTGTATGTGTGTGTCTCTTTAAAAGTTTGGTTGCATGGCTGTGGTAGATAGACTAGAGTGGTTGAGAGAGGCAAGTGTGGTATGATTGGTGGTTGACAGAGAGGGGGAGGGGTTTTGGAAGTGAATCTGGGTGGATGAGTATGTGAGTCAGTCAGTAGTTTCAGTTACAAGTTGACAGTTGATGTAGACAGTTCTGTGTTGAAGCAGTTGGAAGTGGACAGCTGCGGTTGTTCAGTGAGAAAGAGAAAGAGAGCTGAAAGCTGAATGTATAGGAAAAAGTAAAGTAAAGTAAGTGAAATAAAGTTAAAGGAAAGTCTGAGTGTCATAACAGACTGGAGTGAAACAGTGAACATATATGGCATTGAGATAAACAAGTGTTACAAAGTTACATGAAAAGATCCCTGTCAGTGAGGGAAAAGATTGAGTGTGATACCAAAGCAATTGTACATCATTTACACATTACTAGTTACATTGTATCACTCTCTTATTTAGTATTTATTTCAATAAATCCTCTTTTATTTAAGTTTATACCAGCTCTGAATGAAATACTTCTCAGGGCCTCATAGTTCCTCGTAAGCCTTGAACTCGGTCTACCAAACTAAAAAGAGCAACAGTAGAAGCATAAAGGTTTGGAAATCCTTAAAATTTCCTGGTGGCAGCAGAATCTACCCAGTTAAACATAATAAAGAGAACTTTTAAAGTGAAAATAGTCCTCCCCAATAAGGAGGACGTCACAAGAACGATTCTCAGAAACTGATGGGTAAACATTTTAACCTCCCCTGGCTGTTCTGTGAGAGATCTGAAAGTAGCCATCCTTAAATGGCTGAATACTCGTGGATGTGTGGAATGGAAGGCAGCAGAAGAGGCATTTTAATCAGAAATTTGATTGTGGTAATGGCCTAAATGGGGGTTGTGGTTTCTTCTCACGGTGTGAGAGCTGGGAGTAAAGTCAGTTTTGGTGCCCTTGGCTTCCCCCACGCATACTCCTTCCTAGCGAGTTCCTGTTTAAATATTCCAACAACTGATTCTCCTAGCTGGCAGCTCACAGTCCCACTAGTATCTCAGGGAGCCAGTAAATAGCCTATACAAATTTGTGCTTTGTAAAATCAGAAACAAGTCTTACCAGTCCTACTCCACTGAGGCACACCAGCCTCTATGCATCTGTGCGCACAACCAGCATTTCTACACCCTGACTGTCAGACTCATGCAGTAATCCGTTCCCAACAGCTTTCATTCAAAGAAGTAAAGTTTATTGAGACATTTTGATTATGCAGCTATCTTGGCACTTTCAGTGTTAGAACTGGCCCAAAGCGCGCGAAGCACACAGATATACATTATTCAAGAAAGTCCCCTGATGGCTCAGGTCCAATCGGAGGCCAGGTAGAAACCTGCCAAAGTAACGGGCAATTATTCTCAGGAGAAAAGTACACCAGACACTCAAGGTCGAAGGCTTCGGTTACATAAAGTAAGACTGGGAATACAGCAGAAATTAAAAATTCCAGTCCCCCCTCACACCCATGGCAGCTAGAACACCCTTTACTTTGTAACACTTGTTTATCTCAATGCCATATATGTTCACTGTTTCACTCCAGTCTGTTATGACACTCAGACTTTCCTTTAACTTTACTTCACTTAAACTTTACTTTACTTTTTCCTGTACATTCAGCTTTCAGCTCTCTTTCTCTTTCTCATTTCACCCTGGCTAGACCGATTTCATCAGACCTCAGAAGCTAGGCAGGGTTGGCCCTGGTTAATACTTGGATGGGAGACCACCACGAAAGTCCAGGGTTGCTACACAGAGGTACCTCAGTTCCTGAGAAGTGTATGTGCACATGAAAGCTCATACCTTGAATAAACCTCTGTTGGTCTTCAAGGTGTCCCCACTGGACTCCAACTGTGTTCTACTGCTTCAGACCAACACGGCTGCCCCACCTGGATCTATGCAGAGGCAGGCAATGGCAAGCCACCTCTGTTAGTCTCTTGCCTTTGAAGACCCCAAGGGGTTGTCATAAGGCTGCGACTTGGCAGCCCTTTCCACTGTCGCTCTGTGCATCAGGGATTAGGGGCCAGGGGTTAAACATTGACACTCCATGCAGTGACGCACCATCTTTTAGGAATCTAAGCACTGTATGTGGTGCGTACAACCCCCTTCCAAGTCTTGCACTGCCTGTCTTTCTCCACCCAACAGAGCTGCAGCAGGTACCTCACATGCAGGGACCAAGGGACGCTCAAATTCCCAGCCCCCCGCTGCATGGCAGAGTGGCCGTGAGTGGCTCATTTCAGCCTTCGATTCATCTCTCATTCATGCTGCAGATCTCGAAAATGCCGATGGACCCACCCTGCTTTTCCGAGTGCTGCAGGATCTGGAGGAAGCGCACGACAAGGAACTCTCCCGCTTGAGGGATCTGGCTGATCAAGAGCAGAACTGCCTGGTGGATCTGCAGACGTGACTCCAGCACAAAACGAATTGTTTGAGCCAGGCCCGATTCTGCCACATCCGTCGGAGCTGCGGCCAACTTCCTGGGACTAAGTCCCTCTGGACTTGCACTCACGTGCTTGGGTGGGGTGGGACGGGGGCTGCTTCTCAGAAGGCCCAGAAGTTGGATCACTCCTAGCTTAACATATAGAGTGAGTTGTCCCCGGTGTGTTCTCAGAACTGAACTGGGAGAGTGAGTTGCCTCCGGTGTGTTCTCAGAACTGATTTGGGATAAAGAGACCCACTGGGTCTGTTTTTTTAAAGCCATCCAAGTTAATGGCCCTTGATGCCCCACGTTGTGACAGTAGATACTGGTTTTGATGGTTTTAAAACGCCATTGGACAAACTGGTGGAAGAGAGGTCAATCAGTGGGTATTAATCACACTGGAACCTTCATATCCGGAGCCAGTCTATCTCCCTGATGACCAGTTGCCATGGGGGAGGCACCTACAATGGGGGGGGGGCTTTGCCCTTTGCGTTTTGCTTGTGGGTCTTGCAGGCCATCCAGCTACATCCAATTTCCCCCCCTCCCTGCTAGGCAATGAGCAATTTTCTTTCTGTATTGTCGCATAGTTGAAGATGAATAAACAGGTGCCGTGGCCGTCTGGCTATGAGGGACAAGGGGAGAGGCACGGGTGCTTCAGCCGTGTGTGTGTGGGGGGGCACCTGCATGGAAACCACCACTCTCCAAGCCAGAGAAACTCTGAATGCACAATAAAGCATTTTTAGCAGGAGCTCCGATTCATGTCTGACTCTGTAGCCCACCACACCCACCTCCCCTCAGCCCCAGTTTCAGGGTTGAACCAGGGTGAGGTCAGTTCACTTTGCCTGATTTTTTAAAAATACATGAGACTACAGGGATCCACCACCTTGTTCAGCCCTTGGGCACTTTTAGAAGGTTGAGAACAGCCGGTGGTGCCACAGTAGAATGGCTGCCCTGGACGGGGTGGTGCCATAACAAAATGGCTGCCCTGCATAGGTAGGCTTGCCAAGTCCCCTGGGGGGGGGGAACCCCGCCCCAGAGGCCCGTTCCCCGCCGCTGGCGGATCGGGCCACGGAGAGAACCCGACCCCAACGTGCACGTCACCAGGAAGTGACGTGACGATGCCGGGGGCGCTGGGGGCGGGGCCACGGTCATCCTAGGTAAAACTCTATGGTTTTCCCTCGGATGGTCATGGCCCCGCCCCCAGCGTGCCCGGTGTCGTCACATCACTTCCGGGTGATGTGCGTGCGGTGCGTGCGGTGCGCGCACTCCTGGAATGAGTTGGGAGTCCCCCGCTCCAGCAGCAGGTAAGACTTGGCAACCCTATGCATAGGGTCATGCTAGGGTTGCTAGCTCTGGGTTAGGATATACATGGAGATTTGGGGGGAGGGGGAGGCTGAGGAGGGCGGGGTTTGGGGAGGGGAGAGTCTTCAATGGGGTCTAATGCCACAGAGTCCACCTTCCAAAGTGGCCATTTTCTCCAGGTGAACTGATCTCTGTCACCGGGAGATCAACTGTAATAGCAGATCTCCAGCCATTACCTGAAGGTTGGCAACCCTAGGTGATGTAGGTTGCCAGGTCCATCTGAAATGCTGGCAGGGGGATGAGGGGGGGAACGTTTCGGGAGTGGGAAGTGATGTCACGCGATGTGCCTACATCACCCAGGCGTGATATAGGCACGTTGGTGACGTCAAGGGGTGACGCTCTGGTTTTTGGTCAAAACTCTATGGTAAAATCAGCCTCAAACCATAGAGTTTTGCCCCCAAACCAGAGCATCATCCACCCACCCACCCCAAGGTCATCGACGTGTCTGTGTCATTTCTGGGTGACTTAGGCATGTCATGTTTATTTCCAGCGACGTAGGTGGGGTTTTTTTGGGGGGGGGGATTTCCTCCCACTGGCCGGTGGTGAGCTAGAGCCTGAAAAACAGGGCAGTCCCCCGCCCCCAACTGGGGGAACAGCAACCCTAAGGTGGCGCCATGACAAAATGGCTTCCCTAAGAGTCCAGTCACAAAATGCTGGGAAGCTCCACAAACTGTAAAGAGGTTCTGAGCCAAACCTCCTCCTGTGCTGGAGGAGGCCGCTTTCTCGGAATGGATGCAGACCTGAAAGTGAGACCTCCGGGTGGGGAGGGGGTGTCTCCTGAAGCATCGCCTGTTGAAGTGAGATGGAGGGACATTCCGTCTTTGGGGGAGAAGCAAGTGGGTGCTGGGAACGAGATCAGAACTTTTTAAGGTTGCCAGGTCCAGTTTGGAAAATACCTGGAGACTTTGGGGGTGGAGCCGGGAGACGGCGGGGTTTGAGGAGGGGAGGGGCCTCAGCATGGCACAATGCCATGGAGTCCACCCTTCAAAGCAGCCATTGTCTCCAGGGGAGCTGATCTCTGTCAGCTGGAGGTCAGTTGTAAAATTGGGAGATCTCCAGGACCCACCTGGAGGTTGGCAACCCTAGAACTTTTTTGAGAGTACAAAAATGTCTGCCTCTACAGAATAATCACTGGTCACTGCTGCCTCCCCAGGTGTAATGCTACACTCTTAGGGTTGCCAAGTCCTTCCTCATCGTTGGCAGGGGACTTTGGGAGGGCCTTGCTGGAGGGGGTGGGGACCAGTGCCCTGCATGCCTGAACTTGGAATGGTGCAGGGTGGGGGGAAAGAGCTCTGAGCCCCCAGTCTAATCAGGATTGGGCCCTTGCCGCATCTTAAAATGACTTTAAAGTTGCTACAGAAAACTTGTAGAGGCCATTATGTTTTGTTAGGCTACGTTTGCTACGTACCTCCTGCCAACCCATTTTAGGAAGGATGTTGGCAAGCTTGAGCGTGTCCAGAAGAGGGCAAGCAGGATGGTGAGAGGGTTGGAATCCAACTCTTATGAGGAAATGTTTAGCCTGGGAAAGAGAAGGCTTAGAGGGGACATGATTGTAGTCTTCAAGTATTCGAAGGGCTGTCATGTAGAAGATGGAGCGGATCTTCTCTCTCTTGCTCCGGATTGCAAGACTAGATCTAACGGGTGGAAATTACAAGGGAGTCGATACCGGCTAAATATCAGGAGAAACTTCCTAGGAGAAACTTCCTAACTGTAAGAGTGGTTGAGGAGTGGCATAGACTGCCTCGGGAGGTGGTGGATGCTCCTTTGCTGGATGTTTTCAAGCGGAGGCTGTACAACCATCTTTCAGGTATGTCGTAGGGCTATCTTCCGGCTATGCCCCTGCAGAGTGCAGGGGGTTGGACTAGATGACCTGCAAGGTCCCTTCCAACTCTAGCGTTCTACGATTCTATGTTTCTATAACCCACAGAGAGGTGGGGACGGGGACTGTCACTTCTGGAGCCCACCTGAAGGGATCTCTGTGGGATGCTCTGATATACTTTGGCAAAAATGCTGTGGTAGAAGCAATGCCAAGTGTCCTGTGTCACTGGGGTGTTAGGCGAGGACTTCCTGGTTGCCAGTAAGTCTCCCCCGCTGATCAGCCCCCTGGGATAGGGTTGCCAACTCTGCATTTGGGAAATTCCTTTAGATTTGGAGGTTAAACGGGGGGGGCAGAGTCTGGAAGGGGAGGGAGCTCAGCAGGGATGTGATGCCAGAGAAGACCTTCTGGAGCTGCCATTTCCCCTCCAGGGGAACTGATCTCTGCAACCTGGAGAGCAGCTGTGAGTCTGTGAAATTTTCAGGGCCCCCCCCCCCACCTGTAGAGTAGCACTTTTATCACAAAAGCCTGTATTCTGGGAAATTTTGTTGGTCCCCCCAAGGTGTTTTTGTTGTTCAGTCGCACAGCCGAGTTCAACTCTTCGCGACCCCATGGACCAGATCACGCCAGGCCCCCGTCTTCCGCCGTCCTCTGAAGTTGGCTCAATTTCATGTTCGTTGCATCGATGACACTGTCTAACCATCTCATCCTTTGCCGTCCCCGTCTTCTTTGACCTTCAGTCTTTCCCAGCATCAGGGTCTTCTCCAGTGAGTGCTCCCTTCTCATTGGGTGGCCAAAGTATTGGAGCTTCAGCTTCAGTATCTGGCCTTCCAGGGAACAGTCAGGGTTGATTTCTTTTAGGGTTGACTGATTCGATCTCCTTGCAGTCCAAGGGACTCTCAAGAGTCTTCTCCAGCACCATAATTTAAAAGAATCTATTCTTCGCCGCTACCGGGGCTGAAATTGTGTTCTACAGCCCCGCAACTCTTTTCTATGCAGAGAGGAACTGATAAGGAGGTCTCACTTTGACCGGTGAGCGCTCGCTTCCTAGTGTGTGCGTGCAAGTACTGCCTTCAATAATTTTAGTTTTCAAAACTCATAGGATGCGAGGACAAACTTAAATCTAAATCAGGACTGAAGGCGGGAGGGAAGCGTGCGAGACCTGTGTGGCGCCCTAGCGCAGCCTTTCACACTGAAAGCGACGGTGTCTGGTTCCTCCTCCTGGCCGCCAGGGGCGCTCGCCTCCACCGCTCTCTACCGTCGCTTCGTGAAGGCGGAAGTGGAAGCGCAAACTCCTACCCGGAAAGGGAAGTTCTTGGGAAAGGAGAAGAGCCGTGCGGGGAATTATGAACGCGCCTCCGGCCTTCGAGTCCTTTTTGCTCTTCGAGGGGGAGAAAAAGTGAGTGGAGAAGGGGAAGGAAGTAGGTGGGGACGGGAGGGAGAGGGCACCACAAGGGAGGCGCGAGAGATTGGGTGCACTGTGACCCTTGCGCGCAGGCATGTTCAGGCTCACTCCCTGGCATTTGAGGCTAAACTAGATGCCCGCAAACTTTGTTGTGCATCCATTACCTTTAATGTACATTAAAACCATGTGGTTAATGGGGTAGAGGATAAAAGGGGGGGGGGGGACACCGAAGTTCGACTGCGGTCGTGGAGTTGGAAGGCAGGTGAAATGCTCCGAAAGTGAGGCTGCTACGGTTGGACATCACGGAAGATAAAGACTATCTAGTAGCAGGTGTTGGAAAAGACTGTTCTCTAGCAAAACGGGTACTTGGTGCCCGTCAATACAGGCAGTACTGGACCACATGAATGAAGCGTCTTATAGTATAAGGCAGTTTCTTGTGTTTGCTTTTTCACCATCTACAAATTGGCCTTAGCAATACGTATGGAGAAGAATCAGTAAACCTATGAAGTGCTATTTAGCAGTAAGGCTTTACTGATGGAGTGAGGTACTTTGCATGCCGAAGGTCCCACCTTCAGTCCCCAGATGAAGAATCGACTCTCAAGTAGCAAGTATTGGGAAAGCCATTTCTGTGCCGGCTGAGACCCTGGAGAGCTGCTGCCAGAAAGTAGACAGTACTGGGCTACATGGAACAATGGCCTGACTTTGTATGAGGAAGTTTCAGAGATCATACATAGACAGAGTGTCTCAGCTTTGTTTTTAAAAATGTCTCTGACTTGCTGGCACTAATGTCTGCCCCGCAAAAAACCCAAAGCAGTCCCCAGGCCAGTTACACAACCTGAAGGAGTTAGGGTGTTCAGATGCCAAAGTTCACTGCTTGTGAGGTGTTTATATGACAGTTACTTTGGATGGTTATGCACATGTGGAAAGGTGGTAGAGTGTGCATCATAAAGCCCCCAAGCATATCTAATGAAAGGATTTCAAGGAAATACTTTTTGGCCTGAAACTCCAGGGTATCCCAGTCAAAGCATAGCTAGGATGGGTGAGTGGTCTTGCAGTTTCCGGCATGGTAAGGGAGATAGTGGAGGGGGGACATAAGTGGGAGAAAGAAAAAAAGACTGTATAAGGGAAGGCGGGGGGGGAGTGGCAAAGATATGTGCGTAAGTGCTTTCAAGTTGCAGCAGACTTATAGGAATCCCAAAGGGTTTTCAAAACAAGAGACATACAGAGGTGGTTTGCCATTGCCTACCTCTGTGTCGCAACTCTAGACTTTCTTGGTGGTTTCCCATCTGAGTAGTAACCAGAGCTGACCCTGCTTAGCTTCCGAGATCTGGCTAACCTGGGTTATTGTCACAGGCTGGGCCGAGAGGCGGGAGTCAGGTCCGGTCCGAGGTTGTTGCCAGGAGAGTCAGAGCTAAAGCCAAATCTTGAGTCCGAAAGAGAGATCGTCCGAAGCAGAGGTCAGGAAGCTGAGCAAGAGTGGGGGTCTGAGAGCAGGAGCCGAAGGTGGATGCAAGGTCAACACGGAGGTGACTTGTTGCTTCCACAGCGTGTCCAATCCTGAGTGGGAGCTATATAGGCCTCCGGCCGGGTTTCCCTTGGTGGTGGCGGTGCTCCTGCTAATATTCAGGACTCAATGCTCACCTTCCTTGCTAGTGTGCGTCTCGGTGGCAGATAGCTAAGTTTCTACAGAGACACTCCCTCAGCCGAACCACCCATGGAGGTGAGTCAGGGGGGCTCCCTGGTTGCACCTGTACCTCATCAGCTGCTGCAGGATCAGGTGTGAGGCTTACAGGCGCTGGCAGCAGCATGCTATCAACTCCTGAGGAGTCATAGGGGCTGGCTCTGGCAGTGCTGGCGCCTCTGGCTGCAGTGCCAACTCAGGTGGGGACTCAGCGCAGTCATCATCGCCCGTGACAGTTATCCAGTTCAAGGTAGCAAAGGTGGGGTACAAAAAAGGAGAATGCAGCCCTTCATTTGCTAACATTGTAATGACTAGAACAGTTTGTTTACTGGTATTTCAGTAGTTTGGTTGTATGTGGGCAGAGGAGGCGTGAACACCTGAAGCTGCCTTATACTGACTCAGACCCTCAGTCCATCAAGGTCAGTATTGTCTACTCAGATTGGCAGTAGCTCTCCAGGGACTCAAGCAGAGGCCTTTCACATCACCTAGTACAGTGGTTCCTCGGTGGAACAGGCTTCCTTGGGAAGTGGTGGGCTCTCCTTTGGGAGTTTTTAAACAGAGGCTAGATGGTCATCTGAAAGCAGTGCTGATTCTGTGAACGCAGGCAGATCATGATAGGGAGAGCAGGGAGGGTTGTATCAGTGCTTAGTTCCTGTGGCCCTTTCTTACACGCCCAGGGAAATGCCGATTGCCACTTTGGGATCAGGAAGCAATTTTCTCCAGGCCAGTTTGGCCAGGGATCCTGGAGGTTTTTTTGCTATCTTCTGGGCATGGAGCAAGAGGGGTGGTGGGGTTGGGGAGGTAGTTGTGAATCTCCTGCATTGTGCATGGGGTTGAACTAGATGACCCTGGAGGTCCCTTCCAAGTCTGTGATTCTAGTACCTGATCCTTTTAACTGGAGATGCCAAGGATTGAACCTGGGACCTTTGCATGCCAAGCAAATGCTCTACCACTGAGCCACAGCCCTGTCCCTAAGTGCTTCTTGACTTCACTGGTTCTCCAAGCACCTGTCCCATAGCAAAATGCTTGGAGTAACTTCTTTGGGTATATCTATTAACTACTGTAAACATTGCCTTTTTTACCCCCATGCCTCTCCCCCCCCCAGGATTACAATAAACAAGGATACCAAAGTACCAAATGCCTGTCTGTTTACCATCAACAAGGAAGACCACACACTTGGGAATATCATTAAATCGTGAGTAACAATTTGTGGCATTTTACTTAGAAGCATCATCTGGATAAAACGGTGGTAAAAGGGATCATCTTTTTTTCTCCCAGTTCGAGTTCAATATTGGGGTCCATCCTACCCCACCTACCCTTTTGGGGTTGACAGAAACTTGTGCCCCCTTCTGTCTTCATTTGATGACAGGTTTTTATGCTGTGCTGGTTTTATGTATTAAGGATTTTAATAAAGCTTTTTAGGCTGTTGCATTTGGGCTTCTTAATGCTGCCTGTGCTGCTGTTTTTATTATTTTCATGCTAAGCAGGGAGCTTAGAGTGATGGATGGTTAAGTATTTTCAGTAAATAATACATTGGCCTCTAGCTCTCATAACCAAGTAGAATTTCCACGTTCCCAGGCAGTATACTAGGAACGTACAGAATGCTGGGGAAAACAAAGGGAGGACATTGCTTTCCTTGTTTTGCAGTTGAGTTTCCTGACGGATTGGGCTGGCCCCACTATCAAAATGCTGCATTATTGTGGCTGGTTTCCTAACAGGATCATTTTGCCGCTCTCTCCTTTTTTGTTTTTCAGGCAACTGTTGAAAGATCCTCAGGTGCTGTTTGCAGGATACAAAGTCCCTCACCCCCTTGAACATAAGATCATCATCCGGGTCCAAACCACTCCCGACTACAGTCCCCAGGAAGCCTTCACCAATGCTATCACAGATCTCATCAGCGAGCTCTCCCTGCTGGAGGAAAGGTTCCGGGTAAGCTGGCATCCCCCACTGAACCTCGACACTGCTCTCACGACGTGGGCAATTTCCCCACAGAGACGGGCTTGTGTGGTTTCCCCCTGTGGCTGTTGCTGGAGCACAGTGGCAACAGAGTTTCCACATGGCAGGTCTTTCCCAGGCCCCCAAGATGGCCAATTCCTCCCTGCCATCAGGGGGCTTGTTCAGAGTTGTTGTTTTTAAATTGGTGATTGACGTATTTTACAGCATTATAGCAGTCTTTCAGGTTCTTTGAATTCCCAGTATTTTTTTGTTGAGCAGATAAAGGGAAAGGCCATATCTCCACAAGGAGAGGAGCTGGACAGTTTTAAAAAAATATGAATGCTGGGAATTTGGAGAACCTGCTAGATGGACTGTTAGAACATAATTACAGTTGCCACTGGAGGGGGGGGGGAACCCCTTTGAGCCTTGGTATGACCAGGAAGATCTAGACTTTGCTGTCCACATGGGCAGCAGCCTTATTTAAAATTCTAAACCGTTTCCTTTTAATATTTTCCCCGGCATTATTGCTTTTTCAACCAGAAAGTAGATAGATTAGATTGCACTAAAAGTTCTCTCTCTCTCTTTCTTTCTCAGGTTGCCATAAAAGACAAACAAGAGGGAATTGAGTAGTTAAATGTCATTTAGCACCTTTGTAAATAACTAGTTTTTCATGTTTGTAATTCTTATTTGCTGCTTTGTAACTTCCAAGAAGTGTTATTTCCTGACTTCTGCATAGGTTTCATTGTGATAGATACAGTGTTTGTTGGCTAATAAAAGTTTGTTTCTAATATGTGAGATGATGATCTCTGATCATTATTTTCTTAGCTGAAGTATATTCATTTGTTCTTCATTACAACAAGACTCCTATAGAACAGGAAAGGGTTTGTGCTACTGTGGATGCAAGGTGTGGAATGGTCTGTTCTGAGAGCTGACAAAAGACGATATTTGTCTGTTCTGAGAGCTGACAAAAGACAAGGACCCGCCCACCCAGCGGTTCGAAAGCAAGACGCAAGTAGATGAATGGGTACCAGCCCTTAGGTAGCAGGGGGCACCCTCCTCCTCGTGGGGTGTGTGGCAGCAGCAGCAGTATCGGCGATGGCAGCGGAGCGATGGCGGAGTGGCTGAAGGGTGTTCCTGAACACGATGGCCCCGATGGGAGGCGGAGACTTGAGGTGCGGCGGCGTGTCGGCACGGCACAGAGGAGCCAAAACAGACGTTGGCCGAGCAGTAGCTGGCGAGCCGCGCACCGAGCAATGGACCTGCCAGAAGCCGCAGGAAGACCTGCCCCAGGAAACCGGAGGTGGAGCGCCTGCCAAGAGCCGACCACGCTGAAAAAACCATCAAGCCCTGCTGCCTGGGTGCGGATAGGCAGCCATCCCCCTTGATAAAATGTGGCCCTAGATTAGGATTAAAATTGAATTGTAAACCGCTCAGAGACTCTTCGAGGTTGGAGCGGTCTAGAAATCGAATGCATAAATAAATAAAATAAATAAAATATTTGGGTGATTAACTGGGACAATAGATTTGGGGGATTGGAGCACGGCATATTAAGGTTTTCTAAAACTTTTGTTGGTATTTTTAATCCACTGCGACCTCCTGTCCAATACCAGGATGGGGCAGGATACATACCTAAAAGTACATCATTCTGTTTCCTAGCCATTCGTTCCTCCTGACTTTACTTAAAAAAAAATACTGAGATAATCTGGTATCAAGTTTTATTAAATACTGTCTTTCTATAAAACAAATACACTTAATACACCAATGAAGCAAACTCACAGTTAAAAGATGCAGGGATTGGCAATAACAAGACATGGTTCTAACCAACCCCTTTTGTTGTTTTTTTTCTTGCATTGATAACATGAATTTAAGATTTCCCCTTCTGCTTATTCTCTGTGAATGGTCACAAATACTGCACTACTGAAACAGGACGAAAAATGAGTCTCCTCTCCTTTTGGGGGGTGGGCAGCAAGCCAGGCCAGCTAGGCTTTCTTCCATATCGCAGCAATGTTTACATCAGTTAGAGCCACCAGGTAAGTGAAGGAGGGGTCCGCGACCACGTTGTTCACCAAGACATCTGTCAATGGCTCTCCGTTTGCTTTCAGTTCCGGCCACTTGAGAACCTGCATGGAGTCAAAGCGGGAGAGCAGGAGACACTTGCAGACCAAGGAATGCAGCTGCATTGGCTTGCTGACACTTTTTGATATGTATTACATTGGGGGTTTTTGCAGCCACCAAAGGGTGTGTGTTGATACATGTACTGTCCATGATCACAAGGAGGCAAGGAAGCAAAGATAGTATGCAGACGGTCAGGCAGAAAGTAAGAGTGCAGAGCTGCTAATATTGTGTGTGTTCACATGAACAGGAACCTGTACTTTGATGAACTGGACAGAGGCATTTTAGAGTAATACATGCTCCATTTACATACGCCGGTGTGTTTTAAACAGAGGAAATAAATCTCTCTTTCATTAGATGTAAATAAACCCTAAACTATGTGTGGAGGGCATAATCACTCCAGCCTCACTGTGATAGAAAGCCTAATCTGTCAGAAGGGGTGCACATGGTGCAGGGGCACTTAAGCATCTTGTTCAAACAAGCAGTTCTGTTTTCTTAAGAAAGACTTGGGCAAACTGAGCTGGGGGAAGCTTATGCATGCAGGTTTCTATGTGACCATCTGGAAGGCTTAGATGTGAGGGAGTCATCTTTCTTCAGCTTGGCCCAGAGGAAAGATGCCACCTAACAGCCTGGACATAGTTACAGCCCCAAAATAAAGACATAACTCCTGCCCCCTTCTTATTATAGAAACCGTGCCAGATGCAGAGGAGACCTGTGAGTAACTGCAGCTCTAAAACTCACCCCCCCCCCCTTCCATGCTGCACCAATAATTCAATAGTGAATGGGAGGCTTTCAGCATTACTCATCTGGCACGGGCGCTCTGACCACCAGATGGTGGTGTAGCCACAACTGTGCAAAATAAGGTAAGGATATTAACTAGGCCAGAAACTTCAGAAAATTAAAAGAGATCCTTCATGCATTGATCTGATCATTTCGTGGAAGGAATTTGCTTATGCAACTGTTCCAAGGAAACCAGTCTGCAATTTGACATCTCCAACAGCCCAAAACGTTTTTTTTGTGTTGCATACAAATTCAGTCTACAGAGACACTCTTTTAGGAGGGTAGCCATGTTGGTCTGCAGGAGAAGAGTCCGATTCAACTCCAGTAGTACCTTAAAAGACAAAAAGATTTTTTTTTGGGGGGGGGGGGGGGAGAAGAGAAATGAGCTTTCAAGAGTGACAGCTCCCTTAATCAGATATCTGACAAAGGGAACTTTGACTCTCAAAATCTTATACCAGGAATCTTGTCGTTCTCTAAGGTGCAACTGGACTCGAATCCAGACAGTTCTTGTAACTCTCGAGTCAACTGTGGACAGGGCCCAAGCCACAAACCCCCACCAGGTGAGCTGCCTCCCTACCTGTGAGGGCCCTATTCTCTTCGTCACGCGGTCTTCCTTGGTAGCGTTCAGAGCCGACAAGTGGTTGCTGAGGTCATACAGCCACACACTTCCTTTCTCGTCGCCACAGAATACGTACTCTTCTGCTGCAGGAGCACAACAAAAGCAGAGTGTCCAAATCGCAGTGTACGGGTTTCAGTCGGAAGATTTCTTTACGCAGCTCGCCGAAGTGGAGAAGCTGCCACTTACTTGGGCACGTGCTGAGCGTGAGGTACGGCAGGTCTGTCGAGGACCATTCCAGTTCTGCCAGGATGACCGCCTGCACCGTCCTCCGAGACCCCTTCCCTTGTTCTTTGAAAGACCGGCTCCAGCTCCAGAGGTTTATGGACCCCATCTTAGAACTTTTGGTAACTGCAGAGGAGATAGGGAACTAGGTTTTGCTACTAGAACAACTTTTCTTAGAAAATTGGGTGTCTGTTGGTTATGGTAACCTTTTTTTTATTTAAAAAAAGGAACTGCAATCCAGTGGCCGGAAAAAGTGCTGAATTAAGCCTCGGAAGCCCTGGATTGGAGTCCTGCTTCTGCCATGTCCTTGCCTAATGTCTCGCTCACTCACTTGTAAAATGGGATGAGGGCCTACCTCACAGGGCAGTGGTGAGGGCATATACAGTAAAGCAGCCTGCAAATCGGAAGCGCTATCTAACAGGCCACATCTTCAGTAATTCCATGCAAAAGGTAGAATTTAGTACTCAGGCAATCATTTTTTTTTAATGTGGAGTTTTTAATCTTTGCCTTCTGAACTGAAGAGTGGTTTCAGTATCGTCTAGGACTAAAAGGGCCAGAAACACAGGTCAGGGTAAAGCTGATTTAGAAATGTGGACATAGGTAGCCGCCTTACACCATAGGTCATTGGTCCATCTAGCTCAGAATTGTTGTCTTCTTAAAATTTAGTTTGTTTTAAAATGTTTATTTTTAAAACCAAATTTCTATTAGTCAGTGGGAGGGGCTTCAGAGCTTTCAAAATGCATACAGGTAAAGAACTGATTTGGTGAAGCATTCCTTTCAAGCATGTCCCATCTGCTGCAGTAAAATATATATATATATTAGTAGACTATATGTCTTTCTGATTCGCAAAGCAACCTGGACAGACACACAGAGGCAACTGTCTGGAGGCAGACCATTGGTCATTCAAGCCCAGACTTGTCACCTCTGACTGGCAGCTGCTCTCCAGGGTCCTGGGAAGAGAAAGACTTCCTCAACAGCTTCTGCCAGGGATTGCACCTGGGTGGGTCCTTCTGCATGCCAAAGCCAAACTCTCTGCTCACCAGTGTTCCCTCTAAGCTGAGCTAGTGTGAGCTAGCTCACAGTTTTTTAGCCTTCGGCTCACACATTTTTGACTTGGCTCAGGAAGGATGGCTCCAAAGCAACTAATTTACACAGTAGCCAAATGGCTCGCTCACAACCTTAACGCCAATAGCTCACAAAGTAGAATTTTTGCTCGCAAGACTCCACAGTTTAGAGGGAACATTGCTGCTCACTTGTCCTCTTACTGTACAATCCCAAACAGAGGTACATCTTTCTAAGCCCACTGACTTCAATTGACTTAGACGGGCATAACCCTGTTTAGGACACCACTGTTAATCTATCAAAACTAATTCCCTGACAGGAAATCGTTGTTGGTTCTCGACCTAACTGCTGCATGTCTGGATGTAGATTTGGTTTCAGCGAATGGGGGTTTTGGCTTTCAAGAACATGACCGCAAGAGCAAAAATTAAAAAAATTAATTTGGATGCAAGTTCCCTACCCACAATGTCTTCATTCAAAAAGGCCAGGCCATCCACCCGGTGGGAAGAAGTCTCATTCCCCGCATCATCCGGGAACTGAAACTCCACTTCATGAGGTCTGAAACATTGGAAGAGCACAGTCACGGTGGGGGAGGGTGGGGAGGAAGGAAACAAACACACCCTCCTATTGTGAATCATCCCTCAAGTAATCTGAATTCAAATTTGTATCCATCTCAGGTTTCGTGGGTTTTAAATAAAAATGAAATGATGAGGGAGGCTTTTGCAGGAAAAGAAAACCAGGACAGCAGCAATAATATTGTCTAAAGTACCACACTGGCGGCTTGGCCAAGTACAGGAAATCTTGATGCAAAAATCAGCCCTAAAAATGGCCTTAGGCCACTTGCCCAGCCCGATTTATCCTCACAACAACCCTGTGAGGTAGCCTGGAAGAAACTGTTTGGTTTTTTTAACCCATGAAAAGTGCTACGGGATTTATATAACCGAAGAAAAACCGCTGACAGAGCCCCCTCCACTTTCTCGGAAAGAAAATACGACTCGCCTGTTTTTCGGTTGCTTCTCATCCACTCTAATGTCCCAGGCAAAGCAGCCTTTCTCACAGCCAGCCACCAAGTACCGGTCTGGGCAAGACGGAACGAGGGCAATCCTCAAAGGCGTGTCAACCGTCTCCAGCACCATCAGCTGCCTGTCAAGCGAAAGCACTTCTCAGTTCCCACTTCCCATTAGTAGCCCCCCCCCCCCCCGCGCAGGCCTGAAAAGTGGCTTCTATTACCATTACCTTTCTTTGAAATTATAGTCGCAGTCTGGCACTCCGATGTCCCACACGCATATTTTCTTGTCATAGGAGGCAGCTGGGGGGGGGGGGGGGGGGGTGATAAAACATACAGCCAGGTGAGGCACTAGTAATACATAAAGGCAGCCTTGTAATGCACCCCTGCTGCCCTGCCTGGTCCATTCATGCTCACACCCAGCTCCTGCCCAATCAACTGAGTTCACAGAAACTTCATGTGCTCCTAGGTATTGGGATAGGATCCTGTTCTGAAAATCAGGCCACAGACAGGACCACAGTCCTTTGCCTCAGCTATACCACCTTTTGCAGGGGTGGAAACTAGCCAGAGGGTCAAAAGTACTGATTTTACTGACCAAAATTCCAAAAAAACTGACCAAATACTGACAAATTACTGAACAATTTAATGTCAGCCTACTGATAAGCTAGCATTTTAAATGTAAAACTAGGACTTCATTAAAAATTATTATTATCTGGCCTCCACCATCCCCGTAGCCAGCCCCATAGTTAGATGTGACCCAGATAAAAGGATTGCACACCTTGTTATTGGGGGTTTTTTATATACAGAGGACAATGTTTTCATTATTGTACAAAATTTAAGACAAAAAAAGATTTCCTTTTACAAAATAGTCACATACTGCAGATAATAAAACAGCAAAACAGCAAAAACATATTAAAAACTAAACATCAAGTATTAATTATGACAACAAAACATAATTACTGTAAGGTAAGACTTGTCTTTGCTTTTACTTTAGCTTTGGTTTTTTGATGAAAAAAGAACCGGCCAGCAGCCTGCCATCCCTGGTGGAGGCTGTGTCGGGCTGGGCATCGGAACACCCTAGACCGATTGTCCTGCGTGATTTCAATGACCATGCGGACGATGTGGCCTCCACTCAGGTGGTGGACCTAGTGTCATCCGTGGTGGCGCTGGCACTCTCTCAATATGTAACTGTAAAGAAAATGCTTTTCTTAATTGCGAGTGTTTGCCTAACCCTTGGTTCAGGCCTGGTATTGGGCCTGCAGTAAAAACTTCCTGAGTGACAAGCGAGTGAATCTTCTCCCCAGAAACAGATAGCACTGAGAGCACTTAGTAACCTTGGAGAAATTGCTCCAAGCTGTGGCTGATAAGGAGACTGGGATGCTGACCATTAGGCACATTCCAGCCAATTAACCCCCCAACACCTGCATGTAGGCAGGTCGAGAGTTATGCTACAGATAGCTTTCGATTCCCTCCTCCCTGCCGAAATATCATGGGCTATTATGGAGTATCCTGGGATGCCGTTTGCATGGTAACCCAAAAAAGTTGACATCACTTTCCTGACCCACCACTGGGTAGAGACCTAGCCCAAGGAGGGGCCAGTTTCTTATAAGAATCTGTTCTACTCCAGCTCTGGTTCTGGTTGTCTGATGCTAGAGACATAACTGTTTGTCAATAGTACCAGTGGCAACCCGCACTGGGGCTGTGAGTACTGAGCCTAGTATGGTCCAGTAGTTCAGTACCCCAAACTATGCTGTTCCAGTTTGCTTATGCCTGGAAGGACTAAGAGATGTCTACAAATGGACCCTATGTGGCTTCAAATGGCCCTGCGGGATCCAATGCCCCCTGGCGGCTCGTTAGATGAGCTCATAGAGGATCAGCATAGCTGACTCTCAGCAGCCATCGATGAGATCGCTCCCTGATGCCCTCTGTGCCCTCACTCTAGGCTGGTTCCTTGGTTTACCCAGGAGTTGTGGCTGATGAAGCGAAGGCTAAGATGGCTAGAGAGACAGTAGTGGTGTGCCTGCGACGAAGCCACAAGAACATCTTATAGATCCATTTATGAGATCCTGAGATGGCAGTCAAAGCCGCTGAGAATATTACACGGCCACGATTGCGTCCGCAAGCTCATCCCCAACCCAGTTATCTAGAATAATTCGGTTTATGACTGTTCTGCCACAAGACCAACCAAATGTTAGGGAATTGGACACTGGCTGTGAGGCCTTTGTGATCTACTTTGCAGATAAAGTCCTGTCGCTCCGCCGTGACCTCCCCACCACAGTTGAGACAGTAAGTGATCTTCTAGTCAAGTTATGGATTATTTCAGTCCACTCAGCCTGGAGGAAGTTGACAAACTGCTCTTAACTGTATGCCCTATCACGTGCTGCCTTGACCCGTCCCCATCATGGCTAACTAAAGATGCCCTAAGGGAGATTATCAACAAGTCCCTCTCGGAGGGACAGTTCCCTAGGGCACTCAAGGAAGCTGTGGTTCATCCCCTCCTGAAAAAGCCATCTCTGAATCTGGCCAAATTGGCTAATTACCGGCTGGTCTCCAATCTGCCCTATTTGGGCAAACTAACGGAGAGGACTGTGGCAATTCAGCTAGAGAGCTTTCTGGATGACACTTACATTCTAGATCCTTTCCAGTCCGGTTTCCACCCAGGCCACAGGACGGAGACGGCACTGGTCGCCCTCACGGATGACCTCTAGAGGCATCTGCATCGGGGCGGATTGGCAGTGATGTTGCTGTTGGACCTGTCGGCAGCGTTCAACATGGTCGACCATCAGTTACTGATCCACCACCTCGCCGACACTGGAGTCCAGGGGCCTGCCTTGCAATGGCTGGTTTCCTTCCTTCAGGGTCAGGGACAAAGGCTGGGGCAAGGGGAGCAGCTATCCCAAAGGCACCCACTGATTTGTGGAGTGCCCCAAGGGGTGGTGCTGTCCCCAATGTTATTTAACGTCTACATGTGCCCCCTTGCCCAGATTGCCCGGAGGCATGGTGCTGGGATGTCACCAGTATGCAGATGACATCCAGTTCTATCTGTTGTTGGGCGGCCAGTCTGACTCTACACTGGAAGACCTGGACTGGGCGTTGTAAGCTGTAACTGGTTGGCTGAGACTGAACCAACTGAAATTGAATCCAACGAAGGTGGAGGTCCTGTGCCTGAGCCAGGGTGGCCCAAGGGTAGGGATCCCTCTTCTGACCTTCGATGGGGCGCCATTGGTGCCAGCACTGAAGGTCAGGAGCTTGGGAGTGCTCCTGGATGCCTCACTAACAATGAAGGCCCAGGTAGCAGCCACTGCCAAATCAGCCTTTTACCACCTTGGCTGATTAGGCAGTTGGTTCCCTTCCTCAAATACAATGACTTGGCAACAGTGATCCATGTGATGGTCACCTCAAGATTGGACTACTGTAATACTCTCTACATGGGGCTGCCCTTGACCCAAATCCAGAAGCTACAGCTAGTGCAAAATGCTGCAGCCAGGCTTCTGATGGGCCTCCCTATGCATGAGCACATTTAGCCTGTGCTGAAAGCATTGCAATGGCTGCCGATAGCATACCAAATTCGCTTCAAGGTGCTGGTAGTTACCTTTAAAGCCCTTTATGGTCAGGGGCCCACATACCTGAGGGAACACCTTTCCCCACACGTTCCCCAAAGAGCACTGCACTCAGGGTCACAAAATCGATTGGCCTCCAAGGTCCTAAAGATGGCCAGGCTGGCCACAACCAGGGCCAGGGCCTTCTCAATGGTGGCTCTGTAGTGGTGGAATGAGCTCCCAGAAGATATCAGGGCCCTCGGGACCTTTTACAGTTCCGCAGGGCCTGCAAGATGGAGCTCTCCCACCAGGCCTTTGACTAAGGACCTGCACCAAATAACATCAAGTAACTGAGAAGTGACAGTGCCCTGGTCCTTGGCTTACCATCAACAGCCTGTGCTGCTGCCTAAATATAGAGACCAAGACGAGCCAACCACCAATATAGATCATCTGATTACAACACTAGTATTGGTTCTGCCTTCTGTAAGCATTGTTATAAGTACCTGATTATTTACTAGCACTTTATGATAATGTAGAGTTTTATTATTTGTTTTAAGATTGTATATAATTTGTTACCTATATGTTTAATCTCTTTGCAAGCCACCCTGAGCCTGCTCTGGCGGGGAGGGCAGGGTATAAATAAAGTTATTCAAGAACTCTTTCGTTTCTCAGCAGTTTTCTGCACTGCATCCACAAGCATTTTCTCCCCTTATCCTCTTCTTCCATTGCTTTCTCAACTCCTTCTAGCATGAGCTGTGGCCATGTTGAATCCCACAATATCTATCACCTCTACTTTCATTGTGTCATGTTTTAAGAGGTTAATTATGTTTCTATACTTTGTGGAAGATTTCACCAAATCACTTTTACTCTTAGGAACAAAGTCCTTAAAGTATAACTAAACTGAAAACAATCTGTCTTCTCACTGGGAACTCATCATATTTGCCCAAAAATGCAGTAATGAAAACGGAAAAACACAAACTGCATTCACAAAAATCAAAGAAATACTGACTTTACTGACCAATTTTTTTTAAAAAACTGACAAATTACTGACCAAGATGAAAAAACTGACTTTTACTGATTTTACTGACCATTTTCCACCCCCACTTTTGTGATATCGCAGTATTTGGCACTGAGTGCTCCCATCGAATAAACCTTTATTCATTGCAGGGATGTATTTCTAGCCTTTGTGGCTGAAGAACTACTTCTAAAGGCAACGGTCAAAGGGGGGTAAGGGACTGTGAACAGGGTTTTATAGACTGAAGCCGTCTCCCTTTTCCTAGAAGCATTTCCTGGGTTCCTTCTCCCTGTGCCTGGGACTTCCTTTGATAGTACTTCAGCTAAGACTGCATAACTAGATCACATCCCACTGCAGTCCACAGGACTGAAGCACGATGATAGCTTGCTGCATTGCAGGCTCATAAAATGGATAGTAAGAGGGAATTCTCACTGCTGCCCAGCACCTCCAGACTGCACATCTAACCGAATGCACATTCAGGCAAACATCTGCACAGTTTATCATTCAAATAGTTTAACAGGTCTGAGGTGAATTTACAGCATCTGACGGTTACAGCTCAAAATTCCAGGTTTAGTCCTGTAGCAAGCATGTTGTTACCCACAGGTAAAGGCAGCTGTTTCCTGCTTTCGAGAGGCAAGCCACAGGGTGCATGAATGACTCAGAGAGGGAGACTTACTGAAGAGATGTGTCTCGGTGATCGGACTGAAGCAGGCGGTAGCAATGGGCTTCTTGTGAGCCTTGATTTCTCCATAGCAATAGTCAGCGGCCACGTGAATCAGCTTCACGATTCCTCGTCTCCCGGCGGCAGCCAGGACATTGTGCCTTTTTTTGCGTCCGTCGCTGGTCACCATTGTCAGTGTTGTCCATGTGACAGTGAAAAACTCCTGTCAGAAACAGCAGAGGGAAAAGAAGCACCAGATCAGAAGTCAGGCTGTTAACGTGAACAGACTACAGAGGTTTTGGTTCCATAGAAGAAGAAAAGATTGGATTTATACCCCGCCCTTCACTACCCAAAGGTGTCTCAGAGCGGCTGACAAACTCCTTCCCCTTCCCCTCCCCACAACAGACACCCTGTGAGGTGGGTGGGGCTGAGAGAACTCTGACACAAACTGCTCTTTTTCGAGGACAGCTGTGCCAGAGCTTGTGACTGACCCAAAGTCACATCAGCAGGTGCAAGTGGAGGAGTGGGGAATCAAACCCGGTTTTCCCAGATTAGAGTCCGCACACTTAACCACTACACCAAACTGCAAGCCATGGATTAAAACAGCCAAATAGACCGAACATCCTGTATTGGGTACACTGGTTCAAAACTGGTTTATAAGGAAGAGAAAGGCATAGTATGACTCCTACAAATAAATAAAATACCTGACTTCAGACACCAAAGCCAAATGAAGCATGGCTCTGGAAGACCTGGAAAAGGGCAATCAAAATGGTCAAGGGGTTGAGGCACCTTCTCTGTTGTGAAAGCCAAAGTGTTTGGGGAGTCACAGTTTAGAAAAACAATAATTACTAAGAACATCACAGAAGATGACAGAATTATGCACGAGGCAGAGAAAGTGGATAGGAAGGAATTCTCCCTCTCCCATAATACTAGAACTTGGGGTCGTTCAACGAAGATAAGGGCAGTAGCTTCAGAAGAGATGAAAGGAAGTCTTTCTTCTCAAAATGCATAATGAACTTGTGGAACACTGCCAAAGGATGTAGTAATGGTTAGGAACTTACGTGTCTGTAAACAAGATTAGACAATTTAACAGAGAGAAATAGGTGATGGCCACTGTTCCCTCTAAGCTGAGTTAGTGTGAGCTAGCTCACAATTTCTTAGCCTCTGGCTCACACATTTTTGTCTTCGCTCAGGAAGGAGGGCTCCGGAGCAAACTAATTTATGCAGCAGCCAGGTCAGTTGCTCACAACTTTAACGCCAGTAGCTCACAAAGTAGAATTTTTGCTCACAAGATTCTACAGCTTAAAGGGAACATTGGTGATGGCCAAAGTGGAATCTCTATGGAGTGTCTGAGCATCAGTTGCTGGGAGCTAGCTGCAGAAGGTTGTGGCCTTCGTGCCCTACCTGGGATCTAGGAGCCCTTGAAAGGCGAATACTGAGCAGACGGAAAATGGAAGCAAGCAGATCTAGACCAGGGTTTCCTTCTACTTTTGCAAGATCAAGCCATGGTTCTGTACTAGGAACATGGTTAGACATGATGCGTGAAGCTAATGAATGGGACTAGCTGTTGCAAGCTAAAGGCCCATAGCTACCAGGGGTCCTGGGGGGTCGACACCCCTCATGAATGTGCCATGCCCCCTCCTGCCCCTCCTCCCCCCGACCATTCATCCTGGGAGGGGAGGGGTTGTCGACATGGCGCTCCAACTTGGCGGGGCTGTTCGCTGCCTTCTCAGCAGCACTTCAGTGGCCAAGCAAAGTTTAAAATATTCCACACAGGCATGCGCTGCCCGCACCCCAAGAGGCCGCCTGCAAGACCTGCCAGCAGTCAACAAGCCTCCCCACTCAGAGGGAAGAGCTGCCTTTCGTACCCACTCCCCGGTGACTGCCAGGGAGGAAAGCGACCCAACAAGGCAAGAGTGCCCAGCGAGCGGCATCTGCAGCAGCCATCCCAGTCTAAGGCTGGAGCATCCTGCCAGGGCTGCATCTGACCCCAGGAAGCAGCTTCTTTTCCAGCCGCGGCTTCTTCTCCCCTCCCTACGTGTGTCTCTTTCCTTCCTTTGCCCTGATTCCCCAGCCTTTGCAAAGCTAGGCAGAGGAGACGTGCTCGCCTTGCCAGCTGCTGCCCCTCCCTTCGCCCAGCCCCCCACATCACTTCCGGAAGTGACGTCGTCATGTCGGAGCACGTCCCCCGCGACCGAAGAGTGTCTAGCTACGGGGCTGCTCTGCTGTATGAGCTCATGGTTTAAAAAGGAAAAGAGCTCTGGGACAGGAATGGAAGTTTAATATCCTTCCTCACACTGCATCCCACCACCCCTCTATTAAAAGCCCTTCCAGCCACAGAGATGAAAAGGCACAGGCAGATTCTGCTGAAAGATTTTAAAACCAGATTCTGGACCAGTATTCCCTCTAAGCTGAGTTAGTGTGAGCTAGCTCACAGGTTTTTAGCCTCCAGCTCAGAGATTTTTGTCTTAGCTCAGGAAGGACAGCTCCAGAGCAAACTAATTTATGCAGTGGTCAAATAGTCTGCTCACAACTTTAATGCCAGTAGCTCACAAAGTAGCATTTTTGCTCACAAGGCTCTGCAGCTTAGAGAGAACATTGTTCTGGACATGAACAGCTTCTGCACATTTCATTCTAACAGCACAGTTTCCTGCTGCATAATTCAGAATGCTCTGCAGTACAGCATTCTACACTGTCCCCAGAATTGCGTAACCATAGCACATCGTGAGACATCACCACCACTCCTTGGCCAGCAAAGCCAACTGGTGTTCATACTTGGCACATAGACAATGTGGTAGTTCTTCCTTTCCTACCTCTCCAGTCACTTTGTACTTTTTCAAGACAATGCCAGTCTCACAGTTGACCAGACAGACAGAGTCCCCGCCACAGGTAGCTGCTGTCCTGGATGAGCTCACCACTGGATCTACAAAAATTAAGGACATGGTGACTTTCACCTGCATGTTTTCATTCAGGCTCAATTCTATACTTGGAGACATGGGAGAATGTACGTGTGGCTCTCTCCCCACCACGATTATCTGTAGAATATTTTTAACGTGCGAAGCCATATACCATCTTTCTCTGATTTGTTCTCACTGACAAGCAATCACATTTAACCCCATTAAACAAAGGCATTGAAGCAGACAGTTGGTGAGTCGGTGACTATGCTTTGTCCGTCAGGACACAGAGTCTCTCTTATTTACATCTTCTTTACACACTGACTGGAAATTTTATTGCGGCAAATACAAGATGTATTAAACTCCTGGGTGCAAGAATGTAGGTGTTCTTCATCGCCTGAAACAACCATTTACACCCTGAATACAAAACACTATTGGAACAGCTCCACACAAGACCTATGTATTTGTTGACATCCTTTGCACTATGCTTTCTTTCAACTGTCTGCACAACACATTAAACCTTAAGAAATTACAGTAAGGTGGAATTTTATCAGGAACATGTGACATGCCTATTATGATGTGGTGAATCTGTTGTTTGATTGCTATTCAGTGGCTAGGGGTGGATCTTCTCCATCCTTAGTGCAAGCCCTGCTGTTCTGTGACTCACTCTGACATAGCACAAACTATACCCTGCTGTGAAATGGACACAGTTACTTTACGGTGTGTAACTGGATTTCGAGAAACTACAAGACTAGATCTAACCAATAAATGAGATCGTGGCATCCCAGGGGTTGGGGCTCCCTGGAAAGGTCACAGAGATGGGTCACAAAGGACCATCACAGACAACCAGGGAAGACCCCAGAAAGCTAGACGGGTAGCCGTCCAGTGGCGAGAGTCTGGCCAGGAATACCCACAGCAGGATGCCACGGTTACATGGGGCAATGGCATCCCATTAGGGCTGAAGGCTCATAGGGGCAGGGCTCTGGAGAGGCAGAATGGGACCAGCTATAGAGATGGACAGTTAAGCTGATGGTACAGAGGACTTGGGAGCTAGCCCAGGATTGAGGTAAGCATGAGCTACTGGAAAGAGAGGCCGCGGGAACTGGGAGGAGGGAACTGAACAACTAGTCAGGCATGCTGGGAGACAACTGTCCAACTGGAAAATTTAATCAAGGATGAGAAGTTCTTGGTAGGGCTCTGCCTCTTTGTTGGGATGGAGCCCAGCCCCCCACCCCACCCCAAATCTGCTGCGGGCCTCCTGTTGCCAGTGCCACATGTACCTGCCCCTGACCCAAAAGCCCTTGACTGAGATAGTCATTAGCTCCTTCCACTTTCCCCTTAAATTGTGAGCCCATTTGGGAGAACAGTCTGGTCTACAGACCACTGAGCCCTTGGGATACAATAGGCTGCACCATGGAATTGGTCAATGAGTAAACACATTAGCAGTGGGATAGGTTCAGACAAAAGTTTTCACTTGATCTCACACAATTCTCGTCTTTATTACAGCCCCCATCCCAAATGGGAGTAATCTATAAAGGTCCCAGGATCCCCAGGACAGCCTTTTTGGTGGTCAAAGGGGACTCCTTCCTTCCTTTTTTAACCAGTGGGAAAACTGGCTGGACCCAACCCAGTGTCTGTTAAAGAACCAGAGAGCAGGACTGCCAATCATGAGAAATGTCTGTGCATCCCCCCATATAAAGCATCTGCCTTGCCTGCTCTGGCATTTCTCATTCTGGGTCTACATCAACCAAACTCACCTTTTCTTGTCCCACAGTCCAGCGGCGGCTCAAAGACACAGGCCCACAGCTGGGTTTTGAAGTCATCCCTATTGTTTCCTTTACTGTGACACTGTAGAAAATGGACAGGCTCCAGGCTGATTGTCTCCTGCAAAGAAGACAGGCTGCTTGAAACACAAATCCCAGAGCCAATGGCAGAAATATGCATGTTTCATTATATGAAGGAGTGATCTTACAAAAAGCAAGAAGAGACCCTGCCTAGATCAAATCAAAAGTCCAACTAGTGCAACATCCTATAGTGTCACTTGCTCTGAGCCCACGGGACAGGACACATTCACTTCATTTATACTCCACTTTCCCTCCAATGTGGACTCAAAGTGGCTAACAGCATTCTCCCCTTCTCCTCACATCCACCATGTGGTAGAGGTTAGGCTGAGTTTGTGACTGGCCCAAAGTCACCCCACAAGCTCCCATGGCAGCGTAAGGTTTTCTGGGACTAGTCTGACACTCTAACCACTATACCACACTGTCAAAGGACCTGACCCCAATGGCCCAGGCTAGCCTGATCTCATCAGAGCTTGTGAGCTAAGCAGGGTCTGCCCTGGTTAGCTCTTGATGAGAGACCACCAAGGAAGTCCGAAGGAGCCATGCAAAGTCAGGCCACAGCAAACCACCTCTGTTCATCTCATGCCCTGAAAACCATGAGGGGCTGCCATAAATCAGCTGCAACTTGACAGCATTGTATCCTCCCTCATGGTCTAGTAGTTAGGGTTCAGTGCTCTCACCACCATGGCCCGTGTTTAATTTCCAGGGAGGAAAGTTGTGTCTGCCCTGACCTGGATAGCACAGGTTAGCCAGATCTTGGTAGATCACAGAAGCTAAGCAAGGCTGGCCCTGGATGGTGCTTCGATGCAAGACCACCAAGGAAGTCCAGGGTCCCTTCACAGAGGCAGGCAATGGCAAACCACCTCTGTATGTCTCTTGCCTTGAAAACTCCACGGGGGATCACCACAAGTTGGCTCTGACTTGACAGCACTTCACACACACAAAACTCCCCATCCTTTCCTCTGTTGTTATGAATCAACTGCTGGGAGGAAGGGGGAACAGAGTGGGTCTAGATTCAGTCACACACACCCACACACACACACACACACACCATTCCTGCAACCCTACAATTGGTGATGTCCAAGATGGTCTCGCCCACCCTCTCCTAGGACATGCATATGTGTTCAAATATGCTGAGACGGTAAATCACACATGAGATGGTTTCAAGTAAATAAGATGGTATTCTCACAACATTAAACTATATATCACAGTAATTTCTAGTAGGACATATGTGAATCTAAGAAACATTCCCTGTACATACAAAAACAGCACTTTAGGGACAACTCAGGCTAGACTAGCTTGCCCAGACACTAATCTTCTATGGGAAGGGATTTTTTTTTTAATGGAGTGACAGGAAGGCCTGACGCAAGTTCATCACTGCAGGGAGAATCAGGCCTCTGAGAATGAATGTATCTGGCAGCAGATTCTGATACATGATTTGATCTCTTTTGACCAGTGTTTTACTATACATCCTAAATGTTCCAGTTCAAACAACTGGTGATTTATAAAAGTTGACCCATTTTAAAACAGCAGGAGCAAATTATTTATCTTAGTATTTGATGGCTACTATAAAAGGGTTTTTAATAGCCGCTGCCACCACCCCAAACATCAGGATCTCTTGACATACTTCAGACAATGAACTAATTATTCCCAGTTGTCATTTCCCCCACACACGTTTGTCAATATGGCCCCCTCATTGTTTTCAGGCTGCTGCTGCTTTCTGCAAGCCAATGAAAACAATGGTCTTAAAAAGGGAACTCTAGCAACTCTCCAGTCCCAGCAAGCTCTCCAGCAGAAGGCTATCCTTGTACCTCGCCTTCCAAGTCCTTGACTGGGCTGCTACAAACATCTTTCTCATCCTCCTCCTCCTCTTCCTCCTCCTTGTCCTCTTTCTGCTGTCTGGACCTTTTGTGGCTATGTGCTTTAGGAAGGCGCCCTCCGTTTCGATGGGCCCCTTCTGGATCCTGGGCTGTCTGGGATTCCTTGGTCTGCAGGCGAGATGCTCTCTGCTCCTCGGGATGGCGCTCGTCCTGCAGGCGGCTGGTCTTCTTGGGGCTGGGAGATGGTTCCTCCTTAGAGCTGCTCTGGGAATGTGATCTTTTGCTTGCGGATCCTCCTCTGGAACGAGCCCCTTTCCTCTTGCTGGGGGTTACTGTGCCCTAGGAAGGGAAATAGCAAGGAAAATACAATGGGATGCAATCTTGATAACTTTAGCTCATTAATTCTTGCAACAAAGCAAACAGATTCACTGCTGTTAAGAGTAAAACCAGTTTTACAACTTGCTCAACTAGCCACATCCCTCTAGCATAGGGGAAGGGCTATGGCTCAGTGGTAGCATTTCTGCTTTGCATGCAGAAGGTCCCAGGTTCAAGAGACCCTGGGCAATGTTCACTCTAAGCTCCACAGCGTTGTGAGCAGAAATTCTACCTTGTGAGCAAAAAAAGCTAGTAGCATTAAAGTTGTGAGTGAGTCTACATTTGACTGTTGCGTAAATTAGTTTTTTAGAATATTATTTCCATAACCTTGTAAAAAATCTCAGAATACTTTTACATTATATTTAAACTATCCCAAATCACAGCCCCATCAGGAATTTTTCCCTGAAGGAGTTAAGAGAATTCTGCATTTGGTATCGCACACGTGTATGTCCCACAGACTGGGAATGGAGCAATAAAGGAGCACACTGACAGAAAAGCACAGCATCCAAAGCCCCAGGGCCACACATTCCCTCCAACCCAGGAGTAAGCACCTAGTCAACTGCATATTATGTGACCACGGTAAAGTATTGTCAAATGTTCTCTGAAACCAAGAATGCCTCTGTGCGGTAGCAGCTTCCCTTGATTTTCCTCTTGTGTCAACTGTTAGGAGGCAGAAGGTTACAAAGCTCTTCCTGCTGGCCACCTGCTGGAACTGTAGAGAGTTGCAGACAGGGAGAATTGCCCAGTTGCTGACTCAGCACTGGGCTTGTTTTTCTCTCTCTCTCTCTCTCTCTTTTTGGTTTTAACTCGGTGGACCCTAGGGGATGCAGGATAAAAGCCAAAGAGAAGAACTGTTTAGTGAGTCATTCAGACAAATAAAACTCCTACCTAAAACTGTAAAAAGTTGCAATAATTCACTGTAGTTTTCAAAAACTTCATTTCATGATTTCATAACAACAGTTAATTTGCTTTTGTAATTAGCAAATATACAAAACATGTTGATGCTTAATTTGTTTTTGTTCTAATAAAGTTAATACTTCAAAAACACTTGATAATATTTGACAGTCAACTGATCAACCCTCCCAGCAAACACAAACACCCCTACACCTTTCCTGTCACCAGCAATGATACCAAAGAATTGTGCATTGTCGGAATGAGGATTTGCTTTCTAAATAAAGGAAGGAGATTAAAGAGAAGAGCTTGAAAATGAAGAATGGAAACGCATTTGTACGTTGGCATCAGGTCAGATTTTTGAATCCCAACACCTCTAGTCTGATTAACTGATTTTATGTTATTAACTTGCATAATTTATACCTTGCTCTTCTCCCAAATGGGGTGTACATTTTTCTCCGTTCCTTCATTTGATCATCACAACAACCTTGTAAGGTAGGTTAGGCTGATAGTGTATGACTAGGCCAAGATTGCTTTTTTTTCCCCTGCTAAAAAGAAATTAACAGTTGGATACTCTTTGTCAAATGGAGAGATCATCATCAGGTGTTTTTTGTTAGGAACTGAGTCTTGCTTGTCAATTTGAAAAGGTCATGCAAAAAAGGAAAGAAAAGAGCTGTGCATATGCACTAAGAACCAGAATTACAAAATTTACAAGATTCAATGTTGTATTGTAACACAAATTCAACAATCATATACATGTGTGGAAAGAGGTCCAAAATGGTAGAGTTAACAAAGTTTTCCAGATTACAAAGTCATTTTGCAATCTCCATCCGAACGGATGAATAGGTCAACTTCATTAAATTGTTATCTCGTTAGCTTGGATATAACAGTATAAATGGCAAGTGAAAATTAGTTTCCAGATGACGGCAGAGGGGATTTTCTGGCACGGTTTCTACACACAGGGTATAAGGCTGATTGAAGGAAGATTCTTTGATCCTGTGTGGAAGATTTTTTTGACTTGAAGATAAACTTTTTAGGGAAAAGTGTTAAGTTAGCCTATCTAGGTGTTTTTTTGTTTGTTTTATGTGTGTTGGAGTCTTGTGTAAAGTACTGATATTTTTCTTTTTGTAAAATAAATCTCTCTCCTGTTTCCTGTCTTAAGGAAAGCTGTCAGTCAGTCAGTCGGTTTATTATTACAGTCACCAACCAGTACATATCAATTTGAAAGACAAACAGAAAAATTCTCAACAGTATCGTGGCTGGGTATGAGCCAGAAAAAAACCCTTAGTAACATAAAAACCTGTAAGTTATATAAAACAAATAAGGGGACCTGCAATACTCGCGGGGGG
>NW_015164181.1:2408465-2437492 GCF_001447785.1 Gekko japonicus | reverse complement strand
AACCCAAAAAAAATATTTGGGGGATACTTAAATCCCCCCAAAAGTGACAGAGCATCCCCTGCGCATGCGCAGGGAACGCTCTACGAACTCCGCTGCCGCCGCTTTGGAACTGGGGGGGGGAAGAGAGCAGCGAGGCCCGAGTGGCTTGTAGCCGCCGGGCCTCGCTGGTCCCCGCCTGCCCGCCACCCAGCCAAGCCTTCTGCTGCGCTCCCATCCCCTGTGGCGGCGGCGAGGCAGTTCACAGAGCGTTCCCTGCGCATGCGCAGGGGACGCTCTGTTACTTTTTGGAGGATTTAAATATCCCCCCAATATTTTTCCCCCTTTTCAGATTTTTGTGCACACCTGGGGACTGCCCCAAGTGTGCACGAAAATCTCCCTCCCCCCCCAGGTGCCCTCGATGTGCGGATTTAGGTATCCGCATGCAGGGGGCACCTTTCACTATTAGATATATAGATATAAAGGAAATAAGTAAAACTACTGTTCAAACCTTTTAAACCATTTAAAAAGTTAGTTTAAAACGATTTTTGTTAAAAGGTAGAGATATGGTCTATTTGCCTCGCTTTTTGCATTCCTTATATACCTGGGTGCAGAACATAGCCACCTGTCTTGATGTATGATGATTCCTATCTGACACCGGGTATTCTAATTTAATTTTGTTTGATCTTCCTGGGAACCTTTCCAGCAGCAAGCCAATGATTTCCTTTCGGCTCACCGTATGGTAAGAGCAATTTAAAAAGATATGCTCCAGAGAGTCTATTTCAGTCCAGGAACAAGTGCAGAGCCTGAGTGCATAAGGGATCCCTTTGTACTCTCCCTCTATTACTGCAGACGGCAGGGCCATGCTCCTTGCTAGGGTGAAGGCCCTTCTGGTATTGTAAGATTCAAGAAAATATAAATAGGCCGTAGTGTCAGGTTGAACAGCAAGTAAATCTCCAGACATGTTTCCAGGGGATCGCTATACTTTATTAGACTACAGGTCTGTTGACATGATCTACAGGTATATTGTTAGGAATGACAATGGGGCGGATGCATCCCTTCATATAGCGTGATGCTGCAAATGGCTAAGCAAATGAAATCCAAGCGCGCGGGCGGGAATTCTCCCGGCGGAAGGTTACATAATGAACGGGAGAGTCTCCTTGCCTCATGAGGGCAGAAAGATTCACACCAATGGTGGAACGCAAGCCCTCCCTCTTCCTCAAGGTTAGTCAGATAACCCAGTCTGGCAGCGCCAGTTTGCATGGTCTCAGGAGCGCCTCCCTATAGCTGTTTACAGCAAGCAAGCAAAGCAAACGAGCAAGCATGCGCCGTGGTGCCACAGTCAGGAAAGGACATATATGAATGAAACATGGCAGCTAGCAACCACAGATCTACTGTTTGCTGGAGAAAAATAATTTGGTGAACTGCAAATGTCTGCTTGCCTCTCTGAATCTAGCACTCTCTGCTTAATAAGCGATTTTGCCCGATCTGTGCCAAGATTTAGGGGGGGGGGGCAGCTTTTCAATGGACATTTGGACCGCCTGTAGCCAACTGTTCTGAAATTAGTCATGCAGGATGAGAGGGAACAGCCCCTTTGGATTAATACTGCCCGTTATCCATTTATATACAGAAAGAATAGCTTCTACCCAGGTCATTCCTGTTTCCAAGCGAACCCAGGAGTTTGATAGACACTTGGGTATCTGAATTAGTGCTCTAAGGAATTTTGATTGAACCCTCTCGAGTGGAGAGAGGGAGGAAGCTGAAGACCCCAGAAATGTTCCGTAGGTTAACTGGGCCAACACCTTGGCTGTGAACAAGCGAAGTGCAGCCGGGATATTTTAGCCCCCCTGTGTCCGGTAGAGGTTCAGAATACTATTTGCCGATTTCTCTCCCACATTGGCAGCGCTGCTGTTGTGAATTTTATTGGCACCAGAAGCCTGCACCATTACTCCCAGATATTTAAAGCTGAATACTTGTTCCAGCTTATGTCCTTGAAGCTCCCAACACCTGGACCTTGTATTTTCCCCAAAGGCCAGGACCTTTGTTTTCTGATGGTTAATTTTAAGATGTTCAATTTCACAATAAAGGGAGAATTTTTTCAGAACCCGTTTCAGCCCTATAGGAGTTCTGGAGAGAATAATGGCATCATCTGCGTGCGGTAGCACTTTGATGTACTGATCTGCTAGTTTGGGGGGATGAAAACGGGTCTTTCATTAAACTTACCAGGTTATTAATGTAAAAGAGAAACAACGTGGGGGCTAAAAGGCAACCCTGCCTGACGTTGGGATGGGGTCTGACAGGTGCCTTAACCGACTACACCTCACTCTGAGAGCAGTTTGCTCATGAATAGCCCGGATAAGGTACAGCAAACGTTTGTTAATTGTCAAAGTCTGTAATCTTTCCCAAAGCCTAGCTCTGGAAACTGTGTCGAAGGCCGCTTTCAGGTCAACAAATGCTGCATAGAGTGACACTTGTCCTCTAGCTCCATATTTTTCTATAAGATGTTGCAGCGTCAGAATATGGTCGAGTGTGGACCAACCAGTTCTAAAGCCAGCTTACTCTTCCACTAAAATCTCCTCCTGTTCAAGCCAATCTATAAATTTAGTAAGCAAATGTTTGGCATATAACTTGCTTGTGATACTTAGAAGGCTGATTGGTCTGTAATTTGGCGGATCCTCTTTTTTGCCCTTCTTATAAAAGGGGACCACAGTTGCCATACCCCAATCTTTGGGGATGAGCCCTGTTTCATCAATAAAGGGGAACAGGGAAGCCAATAGAGTTCCCCACCAGTTTTTATCTGCCTTGAGTAATTCAAGAGGAATTCCATCTAATCCGGGTGCTTTAGCGTTTTTCAGGTATCCTATGTATGCTTTTATCTCCTGAGCAGTTACAGGAGCCCATTTTTCCAATTCTCCTATTGGATGTTCAGAAAGAGGTTGTATGGATTTCTCATATGGGGGCTCCTCATACATTTTTTGGAAGTATGACATCCAAATATCTGGAGGAATACAGGAGGCTAATGATGGGGCCACTGTTGATGCTCTCTTTGACACCAAATCCTAGTCCAACACGCTAACCATTACACCATGCTGGAGTATGAAACTGGCCTGTACTGGGCTCCACCACTGGTTTGTTTTGCCCTGTACTGTCTATTTTGAATGGGAAGAACTTTACAGCAGAAGTCTTCCCCAGCTATGATGTGAACTGAACCTGGCCACTCTGTATGCAAGGCTCTGGTCTCTCCCCAAGTGCTTAAACAGGGGCCCTGAGCTTCACCAAGACAAGCCTGAATAAAATAAAACACTGAGAAGAGGAAAGGTGTATTTCTGTGGGTTCAGTGGTACATTTACAGAGTCCTGACCTTAGAAGCAGCTTTATTTTCCATCTCCGCCATACTTTCTGCAATTTTGTCTTTTTCTTCTTCTTCTTCTTCTTCCTCCTCCTCCTCCTCCTCTTTTTCTTCTTCCTCTTCCTCCTCTTCTACTCCTGCTTCAGGAGCAGGGTTATCTTCTTGATTTACCAGTGAGGTCAAGAATTCCTCTGCAATCATTTTCACCTAATGGGAGAATAGGGACTGGTTACATTTGAATGAAAAATATGGGGGCAGCCAAGAAATAATGTACAATACTTATCAGAGGGATTGGTAAGAATGCATCTGTCCCAGCCTGCAATGTTCCTGCCTTTGAAACAGTAGACTCATAAAAGGCAGGATTATTTTCTGCTTGGACTGTCAGTTAGTTTAAAGAAATGCATACTGATGATTTCAGGCTGAAAAATCAGAGAGGATTTTGGCTAATAAGTGATTTCACATTTAGCGGAGCTTAGCAAGACAGAGCCAGTTTTCAAGGGTTCCAATTTTATGAACTCATTTAAGCAATCCAACTATAAAGTAAAATGACTGGATTGAAATTCTGAAACTACTTTTTGTTATCCCTTGTTACTTCCGCTCTAAAGGTCCACAAGTCTGGTCTTTATGATTTACATCTCCAAAATCTACAATTGTCATTTTATGGCCACCCCCCCCCCCCTCCAAGAGTCAGGTAACAACCATACACAACTGTAAAGAAACAGCTCTTCACATTAGTACTGACAGAAATGACAACTGCATAATATACTTTGATTTGACTTACACAAAGTTCGATCCCTAATTCGCTTTCCTACATTTGTTTCTGGGTTTTCTTGAGCCATTAAGTCAAAAGTTGTTCTATCAACTTGTCAGTCACATCTCAGAAAAATAAGAGCTATTTTACCATGGATTCAAAGTCTGTGAACTATATTCTCCACAGAAATTTCTGGGGTGCGGGGCACAGAACTTTTCAGAGGTGAGAAACTTTCTGTTAACTCATCTCCTGACAATTTTTGCTATATAATTATGAGGCCATTTCTGAATATGCATCCAATTAACAGGATTTATGCTTGCTTCCAAGAGACTGCCTTTTGCTTATTTCTCATTGTGGAATATAAGTGGGGAAACCTACAAAAAGAACAGCAAGGCAAAATGTACAGTTACCCCCCCCCTTCTATCCATCCAAACCATATTTCCTCATTCCTTCTCCTTCTAAGCCCTTCGTGGGTTAAAGTTTTATAAAACACAGAGCCCATATTCACCTTCGCCATGGGATTTATATTGAGATGCTGGTTATGAAAATAAGTCCTGTAAGGTCTGGGGCCAGTGTGCTTGAAGGGCTGTCAACTCCTAGATGAACGACCTACCTGATTACTGAGGCATTCAACTGGAGACCCACTCTGTGAGACCTCTGTTCTCACTGGTATATGGCAAGTATGGCTGAGGACACGATGGTAAGTCCCAGGGCACAGGCTGGCAGCAAAGATGGCAAACCAGGCCCCAGGGACACTCCTCAGTGTATGGTGCGGCTCCTAGTCGAACGCCTGAGGGAAGAACTCTGTCTTACAGGCCCTGCGGAACTGTAACAGATCCCACACGGGCCTGATCTCTTCCAGGAGCTCATTCCACCGGACTGGAGCCGCCACCGAGAAGACCATGGCCCTAGTTGCAGCCAGCCTGACATCCCTGGGGCCTGGAAGAGCCAACCGGTATTGCGCCCCTGAATGCAGTGCTCTCCAGGGAACATGTGGGAAAAGGCGGTCCCTCGGGTATGCAGGACCCTGACCATATAGGGCTTTAAAGGTTAAAACCAGCACCTTGAAATGAATCCGGTATGCTATTGGTAGCCAGTGCAGTGCTTTCAGTACTGGCTGGATGTGCTCCCACATGGGGATACCCATCAGCAGCCTGGCTGCAGCATTCTGCATTAGCTGCAGCTTCTGGACTAGAGACAGGAGCAGCCCCAATGTAAAGAGTGTTACGGTAGTCCAATCTCGAGGTGACCATTGCGTGGATCACTGTTGCCAAGTCGCTGCATTCAAGGAAGGGAACCAACTGCCCTATCAGCTGAAGATGATAAAAGGCTGATTTGGCAATGGCTGCTACCTGGGCCTCCATTGTCAAGGAGGCATCCAAGAGCACTCCCAAACTCCTAACTTCCGGTGCTGGCACCAACAGAGCCCCATCGAAGGTCGGAGGTGGGATCCCTACCCCCGGACTGCCTTGACTCAGGCACAGGACCTCCGTCTTTGTTGGATTCAATTTCAATCAACTCAGTCTAGGCCAACCAGCCACAGCTTGGAACGCCTGGTCCAGATCTTCCGGTGTAGAGTCAGACCGCCCGCCCAACAACAGATAGAACTGGGTGTCATCCGCATATTAGTGACACCCAAACCCATGCCTCTGGGCAATCTGGGCAAGGGGGTGCATATAGAAGTTAAATCACATTGGGGAAAGTACTGCCCCTTGGGGCACTCCACAAATCAGTGGGTGCCTTCAGGACAGCTGTTACCCTAGTGCCACCCTTTGTCCCCGACCCTGGAGAAAGGAAGCAAGCCATTGTAAAGCGAGCCCCTAAACTCCGGTATCGGCAAGGCAGTGGATCAGTAGCTGGTGGTCAACTGTGTCGAACGTTGCCAATAGATCCACAACAGCACCACTGATCCACCTTGATCCAGATGCCTCTGAAGGTTGTCTGTGAGGGCGACCAGTGCTGTCTCCATCCCATGTTCTAGCATAAAAAACACTAATGAGATGCCATGGATGCCTTATATTAGCCCACAGCCATATTGACTACCAAGAACTCTTTTTTTTCAGCGGCCTTATTTCTCTTTGCCAAGGTAAATTAATGGGGGGGGTCATTGGTGTGTTTTCACTGACACAACCACTTGGTGCCAGAGAATAAACAAAAGAGATAGGAGTATATATTGCTTTGGATAAGCTCTGTTGATAAAAGTATGTAAGCTTTCAACTAACACAGAACACTATGCAGCATGCCTGTCTAAGAGAAACAGCAAATCTCTGTAGGTATGGGATCTGCATCATTCTGTACAGTAACTTGCATGGTGCTGCCACTATATGTACTAGGGCAAAGTTTGAGTCCAGTGGCACCTTTAAGACCAACACAGTTTAATTCTGGGTATAAGCTTTCACATGCATGCACATTTCTTCAGACACACTGAAACAAAGTCACCCAGTTCTTGCTTATACTCAGAATTAACCTTTGTTGGTCTTAAAGGTGCCAGTGGACTCAAACTTAGTTCTCACATCTGTTTATTAACTAGTTTATTTGTATGGTGATTTGCTGCTGTTCACAGGTCTTACCGACTGCTTTAATCCAATGTCAGCTGTACTTATTGCCCAGTTACTTATGCATCTTAACTAGCCCTACCTGGCGACTAACCCCCCCCCCCATCTATATATAAGGCTTGAGGAAGTTGGTTTCAATGTATCTGAAGAAGTGTGCATGAACACAAAAGCTTATACCCCGAATTAAACTGTGTTGGTTTTAAAGGTGCCACTGGACTCAAACTTTGTTCTCTTGCTTCAGACCAACACGGCTACCACCTGAAACTATCAAATGAGTATGCTTAATATTAGTATGATCAGCCTTTAAACCGTGAGTTTGTTGATCATTTGGCTTGTGAATTTAACATGGAAACCAGAAGTCCCCCACCACCTTCCCTGTACATTTTCCTTCCAACTGCTTTTTGTGATTATTGATACCTAGGGTTGCCAACCTCCAAGTGGGATCTGGATATCTCCCAGTTTCACAATTGATCTCCAGACTACAGAGATCAGTTCCCTTAGAGAAAATGGCTGCTTTGGAGGGTGGAGTCTATGGCACTGTACCCAGCTGAGGTCCTCCCCTCCCCAAACCCCACTCTCCCCAGGCTCCACCCCCAAAATATCCAGGTATTTCCCAACCCAGAGCTGGCAGCCCTGTTGATACCACTCCCTGTGGTATCACAGTTGAGCTGACTGATCTGTGAGTCAGTTAAAATAGCAGAAGGACTTCTCTTTAACAAACTGTAGCCTTAATAATGCAAACAGATTTCACCTGCAATCAGAAACATGCTGGTAATGTGATCATATGCAAATCATTGTGTTCATAAGCCTGTTAAACTTAATAGGTAAAACATATCACTGCACAGGATGGGAAACTTTTACTTTAAAAGTAAGTATTGCCAAAACAAAGGGTAGTGGAACTGACTTTCAAAGAAGTCATGTATTCTTTGTAGTTTTAGCCACAATCCAAGTGTGGGAGCATTAGAGAATGCATTTAATCCCAGACACCTTATTAGCGTCCACCTTTATATTACCCTTATTTTAGGGCTAGCACTCAAACCCCATATATTTTCACACTGGCATAAATATAATATTCTTGACTTTGTTATGTTATACATAACAGGAAAATATTGTCAAAAGCTGACATTTCGCCCTGACCTGGATAGCCCAGGCAAGCCCAATTTCGTTAGATCTCGGAAGCTAAGTAAGGCAGGCCCTGGCAAGTATTTGGATGGAAGGCCTCCAGAGAATGCCAGGGTCGGGAGGCCAAAGGCAGGCTATCAAGCCATTTCTCTGAATGTCCTCCGTGTCCCAGTAGGAGTCACCAGAGGTTGCCATGACTTCCAGGCACAGGCACACAAATGCGCACGGGCACACAAAAGTGAAAAATACCCCCCAAAAGCACTGACATTGCAACAAAAATGAGAGATTCATATGGTCAGTGATGTGATTATTTGCAAGGTGTACACCTATGTCAGTCCTTACTTCTCCAGAAACTATTGAGAGTGGAGCTGGCTGCCTTTGAAAATCTAATGTTAAATAGAACTGCCCATATCAAAGAGCCATCTCTGCCTTATACCATGTACTACTGGAAAGAAAAGCAAACTGCATGAAGACTCAGGAACAGGATTTAGGGGAACAACTAGGAGAAGATATGGCAATCGTTCATGTCCCTTAAATTTAAGAAGCATTAATACTAAAGCAAGCTTGTTCAAAATAATTGTCTGATGACACTTCACACCAGCTCCACTGGTGTTCACCTACCAACTCAAGTTTGTGCTGGAGGTGTATGACTATCTGCCCACTGGACAGAAGTCTTGGGTATTGCTTGGTGCAAGGAGCTCCTGGTTCTCATGGAACAAGTTTGCTCCCTTGAGGTCAAGGTGGCTGACCCGGAGAAGCAGAGACAGTCAGTTAGGTGCACAGAGAAGACTCTCGGGGACTTGTTAGATATGTCCCACTCTGGATCAGGCAGCACCGCTGCTGTCAGGGAGCATGAGAGTCAAGGGGAAACAGGGCACCATGCTGAGGATAAGGGAAAGGTGCCCTCAGAAGGGACCTCTTCTTCAGCTGGTGAACGGGTATCCTTTCGTACCAAGGAACCATCCCTGGGCTGGGTGGGAGGGGGGCTCTTGGTAGTTGGTGATTCAATCCTTAGGCAGGTAGACAGCTGGGTGGCGAACCCGCGTAGTGACCGTATGGTGACTTGCCTGCCTGGTGCGAAGGTAGCAGACGTTACATGTGTTTTAGATAGGCTGGTAGATAGTGCTGGGGAGGAGCCAGTGGTCGTGGTGCATGTCGGCACCAACAAGGTGGGGAAATGCAGTTGTGAGGTCCTGGAGGAGAAATTTAGGCTGCTGGGCAGGAAACTCAAGGCCAGGACCTCCAAGGGAGCCTTCTCAGAAGTGCTATCTGTTCCACGCACAGGGCCGGAGAGACAGACAAAGATCAGGAGTCTCAATGCGTGGATGAGACGATGGTAATGGGGGGAAGGGTTCAAGTTTGTTAGGCACTGGGATGCTTTTTGGAACAAGAGGGAGCTGTACAAAAGAGACTTGTCTCCACTTGTCCCGAGAAGGAACCAGGCTGCTGGCGCTTAAAATCAAAAAGGTGGCAGAGCAGTTTTTAAACTGAATATTGGGGGAAAGCCGACAGGAGATGAAAAGTCTCTGGTTCGGGTTGGCTCATCTCAGAGAGATGAGGGGGTACCTGTTGCTTTTCTACAGGGAGGTGGATTGAAATTGTCCACAGAGGCCATGGCTGGTGACATGGACTGCCGGACAACGACTCGAGATAGCAAGAGGAAGGATGCAGGCTTAACTTGTAAGGGAAATTACAGCTGTTTCTATACAAATGCTAGAAGTGTCCGAGGTAAAATCGGGGAGTTGGAGTGCTTGGTGAGGGAGGGAAAAATAGACATTGTGGGTATTTCTGAAACTTGGTGGGATGAGGAAAATCAGTGGGACACAGTGATTCCCGGTTATATATTATATCGGAAGGATAGGGGGGGAAGGGTTGGAGGTGGGGTAGCTCTGTATGTCAGAGAGGGTATAAAGTCTAGAAAGATTGAGAGGCTAAGTGAATTGGATTCGCTTCTGGAAGTTCTATGGGTTGAAATAGGGGGGCCAAAAGGAAACTTAACACTGGGAGTTTGTTATCGCCCACCAGATCAAAAGATAGAGGAGGATTATAAAATGATGAATGCCTTAAAGATAGCAACTAGACAAAAACACTGTGTAATAATAGGTGATTTTAACTACCCACACATTGATTGGGTCAATATGTGTTCTAGCCGGGAAAAAGAGATTGAGTTTCTAGACACTCTAAATGACTGTGCTATGGAGCAGATGGTCACGGAACCTACCAGGGGAGAGGCGATCCTTGATTTGGTCCTAAGTAACACTCAAGACCTGGTGAGAGATGTAAAAGTGATTGCACCGCTTGGAAACAGTGATCATAATGTTGTTGAGTTCATCATTTGTACAAATAGAGAATTGGCCAAAAAGACTCACACAACCATTTTTAACTTTAAAAGGGGTAATTTCTCTGATATGAGGGGACACGTGGGGAGGAAACTGAAAGGAAAAGTAGAAAGGGTCAAAACAATTGGGGAAGCTTGGGATCTATTTAAAACTACGATCCTAGAAGCTCAAAAAATATATATTCCGCAGGTTAGGAAAGGCACAAACAGGTATAGGAAAAAGCCTGCAGAGGTTTATAAGATTATGCATGGGATAGAGCAGGTAGAGAAAGAGGTACTTTTCTCCCTTTCTCACAATACAAGAACTCGTGGGCACTCCATGAAATTGCTGAGCGGTCAGGTTAGAACAGATAAAAAGAAGTACTTCTTCACCCAAAGAATGATTAACGCATGGAATTCACTGCCACAGGAGGTGGCGGCGGCTACAAGCATGGATGGCTTCAAGAGGGAATTAGATAAGCTTAAGCATATGGAGCAGAGGTCCATCGGTGGCTATTAGCCACAAGGTATAGATAGGAATTCTCAGGCTGGGGCAAGTGATGCTCTGTATTCTTGGTGGTGGGGGGGGGGGGCAACAGTGGGAGGGCTCCTAGTGTCCTGTCCCCATTGCTGGACCTCCTGATGGCACCTGGTATTTTTGGCCACTGTGACAGAGTGTTGGACTGGATGGGCCATTGGCCTGATCCAACATTGGCTTCTCTTATGTTCTTAAATGGAGGATAATTTCTTTTGTCTTTGAGGATGCTCTGCTAATGTCCAGAGGTACTCAAGCAGAGGTCTCCAACACATAGACTGCCTCATCAGTTAAAAAGTATCAAACCCTGCAATAATTATTCTGCATTTTTAGAAAAAATAGATTCCATTCTGAGAGTGCAAATTGATCTTCTGCAAAAATGCAAACTGCAGCACAGTGGAAAAGTAAATAATTCCCATCAATTAAAAAAAGGATTGAAAGACTGTGGGTTCACTTAATAATTGATAAAATAACAACATAATTTAAGATCAAACAGAGTAAAACACACATTAAAGAATCACAAAATTAAGAAACTTGTAGGAGAACATTTCAACATCCCAAGGCACTCAGTGGGGGACCTCAAAGTTGCTGTTTTATTGCAAAGGAATTTCAGAAGCAGACTGGAACAGGAGATTACTGCTTTACAAGTTATTACAATACTCCAGACAATGGAACCCCCAGAGCTTAACAGAGATATCGGGTTCTTATCTCACTACACATGGTAAGTCACTCAGTTCTCACTTATACCCAGAATTAAACTTTGTTGGTCTTAAAGGTGTCAGTGGACTCAAACTTAGTTCTCACATCTGTTTGTTAACTCTTTTATTATCTGTATGCTAATCTGCTGCTATTCACAGGTTTTACCAACTGCTTCAATCCAATCTTAGCTATACTTATCACTCAGCTACTTATGCAACTTGACTCTACTAGCCCTTCTTGGCAACTTAACCCCCCTCACAAGCAAGGCTTGAGGAAGTCTGTTTCAATGTCATCTGAAGAAGTGTGCATGCACACAAAAGCTTATACCCAGAATTAAACTTTGCTGGTCTTAAGGATGCCACTGGACTCATACTAAGTCTGACTTATGCGAAATTCCACATAATTAAGCTGAATTTGGGCTGACTTCTCTTTTCCCCCAATAAATACTTCTCTGCTCTGCTGGATGAAGATCTATTATGACTCACTTTTGAGTGGGGAGAAAATCTAAATTAAATAAACAGAGACTCTGTGCCAGGTATTTAGACCCTGCATTCAAAGGGCTGCAAAAAGTGTATGGGAATGAACTTACCCGCCATCGGGTAAAGTCGCTGAGTGAGCTGGGTCCATATGCGACATTGGTTTGTGCAGACTTGACAAATTTTTTCTTGGTCGATTTTAGCTGCTCAGGAGTTTTAGGTAGCTGGTTACGGAAGTTTTTCCCCCAGTGAGCAGTGACCTGGACAAAGGGAAAACCACATTGAACTCATCTGAAAATAAAACCCTGGATAATCTGCTGTGCTGACTTTACAATGTATACTGTGCTGAAAATGCCAGATACTAAAAAGGATTAGACATGTGCGATTCTCTGCACATTAATGTGAGCAGGCTAGGTGGCACACGAACTAGGATGGGTCTGATCATGGAAACTTATCCATGGGTGAATAGGGGTGTTCAAAAGACCAGTTCACCATGCTCAAATTCCCAGCAAGAGTTCAAACAATCAAATCAGCCAATCCGATGAAAACTGCACATCATTAAGAAAACAGTTCTGAAGCTGTTGCTGCATTACATGTGTGTCACAGCATCATCTTAGAAGAGGTGTTCCTCCTATCTCAGAAAAGAATACCTCTTCCCAAACTGCTCTTGCTAACTGCAGTTTTTAGAATTACTCATACATATAAGTTTCAATATATTTGAAAACTGCTGCCCTATAAAACAGAGGTTTATTTTACTAAATCACAAGTATTTCCCATCAATTAATGCAAATGATTAAATGTTGCAGCACTAAATAGAACACAACACCACTACAGATAAACTAACAACTAAAAGGGAAGTTCAGATGTTTTTATGATATAATTGTTTTTATACGCCACACGCTGCAAGAACAGATACTCAGTACATTATAACAACATTTCTACAATACTGCAGCAAAACACAAACCATCAAGCAGTCGCCAGCTCATTTTTACAGGAAAGTTTAAAAAACAAACAAACACTATGACATATTAACCAGGCAGTTGTGTTGGAGCAAAACCCTTCACTCTGGCAATATCTTCAATGTGAATATTGTTACAATGCCCTATTTGTCTTTGTAATGCACATAATCTTTTTAGAACATACTGTGATGTCAGGTAATAAGAGATGCTGACTTCTAAGTCCAGAACTATCACTATGTCTCTATTCACTCAAAACCCACTGATGAATCATCCCAGCCTCACTCTGCCTGTCTCTTCATTGCCACTTCTCCCCTTCCCAATTATAACTTCTTCATCTAGATGTCTCTCTCCCGTCCATAAATTTGTGTGTGTGTGTGTATGTCTGTGTGTGTGAGAGAGAGTGTTCTGTGCTCTCAGCAGCACCTAGTCGATGGTGATCAGTGTTGAGTAAGTATTTATTTTGTTGTAGTGCCCAGTTGTACTGCCCAGTGGCTTGCATCAATGCACGGACACTGCCCTCAGGTTCAGAATACTTCTTTGCACATAATCATACCATTCCTGCGATAAACGATACAGTACATATGTTGTACTAAGGGCAGTAGGAATACTCTTCCTTATAAGCTCATGTCTATAAATTAATGGTGCTCTTGGTTTCCTCCTGGTGCCCAGGTTGAGGCAGCAAACAGCATGTCTTATCAGTTTTGGCCAATTCACCAATTCTGCCATTTTATTGGAATAGGAGGACGTTCCCTTTGTGGTACATGCCGAAGTAACTTTGCATTTGGACTACACTACTGTAATGCAGTCTACATAGAGCTATCCTTGAGGGCAGTTTGGATGCTACAATACACCAGAACACAGACTCCAAATTGATTTCTGGTGTTAGCTGTAGGGAGTGTAAAATATGGTGTTCCATTGGTTATCAATATGTTTCTGGGCTAAATCCAAGGTGCCAATGCTTTACTTTAAATGTCTTTGTATACTTGGCCTGGAATATTTGATGGGGTACCTTCTCCCAGGTGTTCCTTTCTGTTCCCTGAGATAAGCCACAGATGAAACATTGGTGGTCTCCTCTCATATAAGGGTGATGGCCATTTTTTTCCCCCTGATTAGATTATTAAGGGTTTTTTACAATTCTGCTTATCAGTTTTGGTCTGGTTGCTCATGAAATCCTGTTTAAATTATGTTATTGTTATTATTTTAAGCACCTCCCTTTGAGAACATGGGTATCACAATGGGCACTTCCAAAATAATTAAGAAAACATCCCACCATATAAAAACAGGCATGCAAATTGGCTATAACTGGATAATGACTGGATATTGGGGAACCAGTTCCTCTGGTTGTCAAAAGTGGAATCCAGTAAATCAGGGAGATGTGCCTAATGCGGCATATATTACAGGACTAGAGTCTTGCTCATGCAAATCCCCAAACACATATTAATTGTCTCAGAGGCACACTCCTTTGTGCAGTGCTAATGTGAAAGCAATTAAAGATTTTATACAATAAAATGAAAACAAAACAAACAAGACCCCCTGGAAGCTCTCTGGCAATTAGCACCTTTACAAGCCTCCTACAGCTTTACAACAACACAGCCAACCCCCATTTGGGATTATAGATGCTCCTTCAGCATGGATCCTAACACCCAGCTTTATGCTTTAAGCACTGTTTTAAACACCTGCTGGGAAGCACTCCACAGTACAGTTTGAAAACAGAGCTGGAGGAAGATGTAGTACTGAAACAGGACCTGGGGACGGATAAACAGTGGAAGCAGAGGGACCAGGAATTGTTAACAATGGCATCAGGCCAACACAGGGTGCAGAGTACTCATCCCTGTGACTCTGCAGAACTGTTAGGTCCTTATCATGGACTTTTCGTTATAACCTAAACTGTCATTAAAAAAAACAAAAAACTTTCAATTTTTTAAAATGCAAACAAAAGGGGCAATGGTGGCCCATCACATACAGTTGTGCCCGTATTTTTCTTCACTGTTAATCCAAGCTGGCTACAGACATAGAAAACGCTTAAATGAACATCAGCATTCACTTAATATATGCACCGTTTATGTATACCCCTTACAGTGAAGTTCCAAGAGCAAAAAATAGAGGGTAAAAGCCATAACTTTGGCTCTAATGCCGTATTGCACCATAAATGGGTATATGAAAGAGGCATCAGCGCAGTTTACCCTGCTGGTCAGCTCACGACTGTTGACCACCCTCACATGATTGGCCAGCTTGGTGACATCCTTGCCATTCAGCAGTCGGAGATTCTGCAGAAGAAACATGACCTTATAGTCATCGCTAGCCTGGAGAGGGGAGGCAGAAAAAAAAAGGAAACAGCCTTGAGAATCTGCTTTTTAAGCCTTTCTAAGCCAAGTATCAAATCTTCTGTTACATTCTATAAGATCCACGACCTTCATATATCTTTTCAAGGCACCGCCTGTAGCAAGCCTTTGTGTGAAGAAGAAGACTCTTTAACCTGTCTCAGTTTTTGGCTTGCTGCCCTTCTGCTTTTTCACTCTATTTCTAGCATAAGGGCTAGACCTTATTTAGTTAATTAATTAAGTTTATATCCCACCCTATCTCACAAGTGGGCTCAGGGCAGCTCACATTTTGTGGGGAAAGACTGGTCAAGCAGACAAGAATAGTGTACCAAGTGGAAAGTCTCTAGATAGTTACAAAACTAATATGCGTTGTAAACAAGTCCAGGAGAAACCTAGTTGGAGGAGACGTCAATGGATGGAGACCAAGATTGGTTTTAGCAAAAGGGTGGAATCTGCCAAGAAGAGGGGCATTTGCCAAGAACGAATTGAACTAATTTCTTAAAAGGAATACGGGATTTTTGGACTGGATGAGAGGAGAGTTTCCAACAGCAAGAAGGTTGTTGACTATCAGTGAAATCCTAGCAAAAGGACAACCTATAACTCTGCTCAGGATTACACCATGCTTATCTGTCATGTTTGCCATGCAGGGTATGAGAATGATCAAACTAAGGTACGATATGGGACATGACTCAAGGCACAAGGAGACAAGACCACCAGGCAAAACCTGGGATGGCCGAAGGACTTTGGAAGGCGGTAATTGTCTGACCTAGCAAATGCTTGCCTTATTATTTATCCCAATTACCATTTGTCTCAGTAGTCACTGGCTCTGATGACTTACCCTAAATGGTTGTTTACCCTAATGGTTGTTTGCAATGTTAAGGTAAAAAGGAGCAAGAATGAACTAACAGTTGTTACATATTCTAAGAAGATATTTCAAGCACAGATAACCATGTATGGTGTTTGAAGTTTACTTAGCCAAAAATGTGCACCTTTATCACTTGGGACAAGGAGTAGGAGGAAGAGATTGGATTTATACCCCGCCCTTCACTACCTAAAGGAGTCTGAGCGGCTTACAATCTCCTTTCCCTCCCCCTCCCCCTGACAGACACCCTGTGAGGTAGGTAAGGGATGAATGAGCTCTTTCCAGAACAGCTCTGAGAGAACTGTGACTAACCCAAGGTCACACCAGCAGCTGCATGTGAATGAGAGGGGAATCAAACCTGGTTCTCCCAGATTAGAGTCCACGCTCCTAGCCACTACACCAAACTGGCTCCCCACACGAAACTGGCTCCTATTGTTAGGAGATGATCTTAAATATATAAATATGGAAAGCTGAATTGATCAAGAGCTTCTTCTCAGAAGGGGCTCCTTGCTTGTGACCTGCTTATCTTTGGGTTAAGATACTTTTATGAATTTACATAATTGCTCTCCTTTAAATATCAATGTAACAACAATGGATGGTACAGTTTTCTGTTGATCTAGTCAGTGTTAAGAATGCAACAGTTATGTTTTATATTTCCATAAAATGAAAACAGAGACCTTAACAAACCTAAAACATAAGCAACAAGTTAAATGATCTGATATAGGAAAGCTAACTAGACACCTAGAGCTTCTTAAGCGCATACCTGTATCTGAATCGGGCCTGACCTGAGTCATTCAGAACAGCCTGAGAGCCAACATGGTACAATGAGTTTTTATCTTGCAGGGAGGAGGAGAACCCAAGTTCAAATAAACATAGGACTGCCTATTTCAGTCCTTCTTTTCTCCACTAGAGATAGGTGGCGAAACACCATAGGAGGGAGTATGCCAATACAAACCTTCTTAAGCCCAGATCCCTTGGTACAATTGCAAGGGCAAAATATCTACTGAATAAGCCCATGAATGGATTCCAAAATTAAAGCTGATTAACTGGAATATTAGTTCCATAAACTTTGGGGTACTGTCAGATCAATGAAAATGCCCTTGCCTTCATTTAGGACCAAGGGGAATCCCATCCAAACTCTCTCTAACTCAAACTGTGGACCACAATAAGGTGCTCATGTAACTAATGAGTGCCTCCTTTGAGCTTAAAGCACCTGTCCAGAGAAGACTGTTCTCTGAATCTCTGCATCTTTTAATGCTTTGGCCTGCCTCTTTCCAATCATCACCCACTAGAGGTAAATCATTCTGTCACATCCCTGCATCAGGTGTCAGAGGAGGCTATCTACTGTGTCTATGCAGGAGTTACTGCTCTGGGTTTGCTTCTGTCCAATCAGGAGGCATGCTCAGAACATGCAGAAACACAAAGGTTAGCTCCTCTGAGGGCAGGCAACCCTTACTCGTTCATGTTCTAAAACTTTACTGATCTCTGCAATGCTTCTCTTTGAACCCTTGAACACATGAGGGCATTTCTGGAAAGAAATTAATAGACTTCAGTTAACTTTGATATAATATAAAGGTAAAGGTTCCCTTGCTCGAAAGCCAGTCGAATCCGACTCTAGGATTGCGGTTCTCATCTCCGTTTCAAAGCCGAAGAGCCAGCGCTGTCCAAAGACATTTCTGTGGTCATGTGGCCGGCATGACTAAACACCAAGGTGCACGGAAAGCTGTTACCTTCCCACTGAAGTGGTACCAATTTATCTACTTGCAATTTCTTGCTTTCTAATACTTTGTATTAATTAGATCATAAATGTTTGAGGCAAACTGTATGTTTTAAACTTTCTGTACAGTGGCTTTGCTTGTGCTTAATAAATACCGATAGCCTTTTTGATGTAAGAGCACTGTCTGTATTCAGATCTGATTAATTCAGAAAACATGTATGCCTCGGAAATTTAGGAGACATTAATGCAGGCCATGACTGTGTATCTGAAGTGAGCTGTGAGTCTGGAGGTTCTGAATGTGTGTGACCAAAACCGGGTAGTGCTTTTGCTGATGTACTGCCCACCCCACTGCCCAACCATCTATCTTCCTGAGCTAGCTGGGCTGGTCTCAGGCGTGCTGCTGTAGAACCCAAGACTGGTGCTCCTGGGTGACTTTTAATATCCATTCCTAGGCCAAACTGTCAGGAGTGGCTCAAGACTTCATAACCTCCATGTCAACCATGGGCCTGTTCCAAGTAATTACTGGACCCATGCATTTAGCACGACATAGTCTGGGTCTGGTCTATTATACAGATGGGAGAGGGTGATCTGGAGGTGGGGGAGTTAAAGCTTACTCCCTGATAGAGTTTAGACCTGTGGCTTTCTCCTTCCACCCTACCCTTCCACAGGGATGGTGGACCAATGAAGATGATCCACCCCAGGCACCTGATGGATCCCAATGGTTTTGTATCGGCTCTTAGGGATTTCCCCACCTTGACTGCTGACAATTCTGTTGAGGGCCTGACCACTCTCTGGAATAGGGAAATGGCCCGGGCCACTGACACAATCACTTCCAAGCACCATCTCCCCCCAAGACAGAGCCAAGCAGTCTCCCTGATTTACTGAAAAACTGATGGCGATGAAATGGGAGGGAAGACAACCAGGGCACTGGTGGTGGAAACCTTGAGGCAAGACTGCTGGAACACAACACAGAGCCAATACTAGAGCCTGTTTCATGGTGGTGATGACGACAAAAAGGCAGTGTTTCTCTACCCCCATTGCATCTGCATGTAATCATCCAGCTGAGATGTCTCATGGCATTCAGGGGCTTTTACATCATAGTCCCAGGGAACAACATTCTAGCAGCCTGGGAGTGCTACTTGACACAACAGTCACCTTAGAAAATCAGGTGGCTGTGGTGGTTCAGAGGGCTTTTGCCCAGTTTCGGCTGGTGCATCAGCTGCATCTGTTCCTGGCTCAGTCAGATTTAGCCACAGTGACCCATGCCTTAGTTATATCTAGACTAAACTACTGCAATGCGGTCTTCTTGGCACTACCCCTTGAAGAGTGTTTGGAGGCTGCAGCTAAAGCGGAACTCTGCTACTAGACTGCTGGTTGGGGACACCTATCAGAAGGATGTGACCCTGACACTACACTGGCTACCATTCCACTCCTGAGCCCAATTCAAGGTGTTGGTTTTGAACTTTAAAGCCCTTCCTTCATGGCTTGGAACACAGGGTGTCTGAAGGACAGTCTTCTCCCATATGTTCCTGCCCGGAATTAATTTTACAGGGAGAGGCCCTCTCGACTGTTTCATTGACTGAAGAAGCTTGTCTGGTGATTACATCACAGAGAGCCTTTTCAGTGGCAGCCCTGTGATCATGGAACAACTTTCCCAGGGAGGTGCGTCTGGCCCCCCTCACTTTTGATCTTCAGAAGGCAGCTGAAGGTGGGTTTATTTAGGACCGCATTTGATTCGTTTACTGGCAGTTCTAAATTATGATTTAAATTTCTGAAATGTTTTTTGTATTCTACGTTATGTATTTTATCTATTATTACAAGCCTCTCTGAATCCTTTAAGGTAGAAAGCACCTGTTTTAAATAAATAAATAAATAAAAGCTCACACTGAAATAAAGGTTCTTGGTCTTTAAAGTACCATTGGACTTGTGTTTTATTTCACCGTAACAGACGAACAAAGCTTTGCGATCGTGACTGCAAGACAACCTAATCCCATAAACTGATAGACTCCTGCAGATTGCCAGTTATTATACTCACTGTCAGGTATACATTGTTCAGATAGCTTAGTTCTTGCAGCTGTGGGAACTGCTGCAGGGCAGTCACATCTTCAAGCTGGTTGTTGTTGCAATTGAGGATGCGGAGGTTCGGCAGGCTTAGGTTGTCAGGAAGCCGCTCTAGCAGATTGTCGGACAGGTCCAGTTCTTGAAGGTGGCGCAGATGCGAAAATAACTGTGGTTCCAAATCTTCTGTTGTTATCTGCAATCTGGACAGGCTGGAAATAAAAATTTCCACTGAAAACTTATTCTGTTCAATGTGCCACCTAACCCCATCCCACCAAGCCTTGCCCGCCTCCCCCGTTTAGCAGCAGAATTGATGATGCTTGTAGCAACTTTCTCATGCAGTGGCCACTAGTTCAAATCCTGTCTGGGGAGGCAAGGGAGGCTGTAGCATTTGTGGTTTAGTGACAGGATATGTGCTTTGCATACAGAAGGTCCAGGTTCAATCCCTGGAATTTGCCGTTAAAGTGTCTCAGGCAGCAGGGCTACAAAAGACCTCTGCGTGCCTCAGATCCTGGAAAGCTTTTGCCATTTGAAGTTAACAGTGCTGAGCTGCATGGAACAATGGTGTGGTCTGGGAGTCTCCAACGTGGTGCCCGTGGTGGGTGCTATGACGCCCACCAACACCTTTTCTGGTACCTGCCAAGTGTTTTCAGAAAATGGGTGGGGCCAGGTAGGGTTTTTGTCCAGCAAGGGTCGGAATAGCTCTTGGAAATTTGATTGGCTGTGCAGGTTTTTTTAAATGTTGCCTTGGAAACAGCTGCCACCACACCACAAGGATCTTCACTGTATGACTGAAGTAAAGCTATGGCAGTCATTTTGTGGCTGGCTCTGCCTCCTGCAGCAGCCACTTGGTGGCTGCTGTGCCCACCGTGTCATGTCAGAATTCCAAAGGTGCTTACAGGGTAAAAAAGGTTGGGAACCTCTGGTGTAGCTCATATATTAACTACAGTAAGAGAACCCAAAATTATAAATAGGCCCTTGGAGATGGAACTACTCCAGAGTCAACCAGACAGCTTCATTCATTGGCTGGGTTCACTGAGACAAAGCTGCCACCAGCCTCTTTCAATACCAGAGTTAATCCCAGTAGATCTAAAGTGTGATATTAATATGTCTGTCATGTTAATTATTGACTTCTGTTCACTCCTTAGCGGACAGGGTAAAATTTCATTTCCTTCTTCTTTCTAGTATTTGCTTAATGTTTTCAAAACCCTGCAATAAAAAATTGTATCTGTTGTTATTCAGTGGTGGCAGCCCCTGAACAAATTATGGATTAATTTATATTCCATTTTCTGCCATTTTAAAAGTGCTCAAGGCAGCTTACAAAAACAACCAAGCTTAAAAATGAATACTGAAGATATTATAAAAGCTGTGTTAAGCCTAAAACAGTTAAAAGCTTCACTACACTGAGCAATAGTTTGGCTGAACAAACTAACAAAAGAATGCATTATTTGAAAATGCTTTTGGGTTTTGTATTTATTTTTGGCAATATAATTTAAATATTTTCTCGATCTTGCATTTTCTTTATTTTTGGCAACTTAATTTTTCCAGCCTTGTGTCTTAACTATGCATCATGCTGGGAACTGCAACAGAACTTACTGAGAAAGTTTTGCAAAACTGTGATTGTTTAAACACCATGAGGCTTTTTTTTTTCTTCGCAAAGCAAGATCTGGGATTTTGTGGATGTCTGACTGAACTTACTTCAGAATTTTGATCTTCCTCAGCCTTGTGGACTTGGGCACTGCTCTTTCCAACAGAAGTTCTGTGGTTATTTTGGACATTTTTAATCTCTTCCAGTTTTCTGCTCAGCCAGAGCTGTCCAATATCTTTCCAAAACCTTCCTAGCAAAATAAACAGATATTAAGAAGATCATCTAAGTGTCCCAAATAGAGATTTAGTTTGTAGCCTATACATTTGATATTGCTTGAACACAGTTCATCTTGCCAAACTCCTGGCCTTCAAAATTCTTCTGCAATCTGTGAACAATCACTGTGTTTATCTGTGTACTTTTCATTTTTGCGCAGAGATCTCACAAACCAGTCTTTTAAACCATTGTTCGCAATGGTTTCCCACTCTCTGTGCCTTAAAAATTCTCCTGAATCAGGATTCGCTCCACTACGTGCCAGACATTGGGCTCAAACCCACAAAACTTTATGCTACAATACACTCAATAATCTTTAAGATGCCACCATGCTCTTCTTTTGCTCTGCTGCAATAGACTTAAGATAGCTGCCACACTGGAATTTGTCTTCTCCCAGACATCCAAGAGACAGCAGAAGAATCGCCACTGAAATGTACATCCAAGAGACAGCAGAAGAATCACCACTGAAATGTAACAGTTTAATTATCACAAGGATTAAGTTATATTTTCAGGCAGAACTCTCAGCAGCTTAAGCAAAAAGCTATTATTTTGGGCATGGCTGCATTCTCTATTAGACCATCTAAGTGAAAAATATCAAGAAAAGGAAAGTTCAGTATTACACGGATGGTACATTTCATATGTCTGGAAGACCCTAGTCAAAAAATTGCTTCCGTACTATGTGTAAAGTGCTGCAGATTTACTTTACTGCTTCTGTTTCTGGGAAAGAAGTAGCATTGCTTGAATTGTATTGAACCAAAAGGTTAGCCACTGTTTTTTGTCAGCTGAGGAGATTACAGCCCAGTCAATGGCTATTATTGGGTTTATCCACTCCCACTGGGGGGTTGTTCTCTTCATTTCAGATTTATTTTTAAAGAACTTTCATCTGACTAGATTGCCTTCCTTACCTACAGGTCAACTCAAGATCTTTGGCATTAACCATCTAGGCCCTGTTGGGGTATCAGAACTTTATGCTAATTTGTTTTTTCATTATTTATCAACCTACTGTGAAAACAACATTTGTGTTGTTTTTAGTCTATGCTAAACCACAGAGGAAAGAAGGAAAGCGAAAGGCAAAGGCGAAAAGGAAAGATTTACCCAACTGAATGCAGATTTTCAGAGAACAGCAAGGAGAGATAAGGAGGCCTTCCTGAATGAACAGTGCAAAGTAATAGAGGAAAACAATAGAATGGGAAGGACTAGAGATCTCTTCAAGAAAGTTGGAGAAATCAAGGGAGCGTTCCAGGCAAAGCTGGCCATGATAAAGGACAAAAACGGTAGGGACCTAACAGAAGCAGAAGAGATTAGGAAAAGATGGCAAGAATACACAGAAGAACTATACAAGAAAGACCTCGATGTCCTTGACAACCACGACGGTATAATCACTGACCTCGAGCCAGACATCCTGGAATGTGAAGTTAAATGGGCCTTAGAAAACATTACTAACAACAAAGCTAGTGGAGGTGATGGTATTCCAGCTGAGCTATTCAAAGTCTTAAAAGATGATACTGTTAGTGCTGCACTCAATTTGCCAGCAAATTTGGAAAACGCAACAGTGGCCACAGGATTGGAAAAGGTCAGTATACATTCCAATCCCAAAGAAGGGCAATATTCAAACTATTGCACAATTGCACTCATATCACACGCTAGCAAGGTCATGCTCAAGATCCTACAAGCTAGGCTTCAACAGTACGTGGATAGAGAACTGCCAGAAGTACAAGCTGGGTTTCGAAGAGGTAGAGGAACTAGAGATCAAATTGCCAACATTCGCTGGATTATGGAGAAAGCAAGAGAGTACCAGAAAAATATCTACTTCTGCTTCATTGACTATGCTAAAGCCTTTGACTGTGTGGATCACAACAAACTATGGCAGGTCCTTAAAGAGATGGGAGTACCAGACCACCTCACATGTCTCTTGAGAAACCTGTATAAGGGCCAAGAAGCGACAGTTAGAACCGGATATGGAACAACTGATTGGTTCAGCATAGGAAAAGGAGTACGACAAGGATGTATACTGTCACCTTGCTTATTTAATATATATGCAGAGTACATCATGCGAAATGCTGGCCTGGATGAATCACAAGCGGGAATTAAGATTGCTGGGGAAAAGATCAACAACCTCAGATATGCAGATGATACCACTCTAATGGCAGAAAGTGAAGAGGACCTAAAGAGCCTCTTGCTCAGGGTAAAAGAGGAGAGCGCAAAAGTGGGCTTGAAGCTCAACATCAAAAAAACTAAGATCATGGCATCCGGCCCCATCACTCCTTGGCAAATAGAAGGGGAAGCTGTGGAAGTAGTGACAGACTTCACGTTCCTGGGATCCCAGATCACCGCAGACTGTGACAGCAGTCATGAAATTAAAAGACGCCTGCTCCTTGGGAGGAAAGCGATGGCGAACCTAAACAGCATGATAAAAATTAGAGACATCTCCATGCCAACAAAAGTCCGCATGGTCAAAGCAATGGTATTCCCAGTAGTCATGTATGGCTGCGAGAGTTGGACTATAAGGAAGGCCGAGTGCCGAAGAATAGATTCTTTTGAACTATGGTGCTGGAGAAGACTCTTGAGAGTCCCTTGGACTGCAAGAAGATCAAATCAGTCAATCCTAAAAGAAATCAACCCTGACTGTTCCCTGGAAGGCCAGATAATGAAACTGAAGCTCAAATACTTTGGCCACCAAATGAGAAGGGAGCACTCACTGGAGAAGACCCTGATGCTGGGAAAGATTGAAGGTCAAAGAAGACGGGGACGGCAAAGGATGAGATGGTTAGACACTGTCATAGATGCAACGAACATGAAATTGAGCAAACTTCAGAGGACAGCGGAAGACAGGAGGGCCTGGCGGGATCTGGTCCATGGGGTCGCGAAGAGTCGGACTCGACTGTGCGACTGAACAACAACAACAAAAACCACCCTGGAAATCATTCAACAAAAAGTCAAAATCTAAATAATTTTTAAAAAGCGGGTATACATATCTAAATAAATAGAATTTATTTCTCATTAAAACACGTGTAGAAAGATTGTTCCATTATAACTGAACTTGTCTACAGTGCCAACTTTGCAATACAAAACATTCATACACAATCTTATGCACATTGGCTGGGAAGTATATCCTAATTATTAGCTCAGGGGCTGATTCCCAAATAGGCACACACAGGGTTGCAACCTTTAGTTAGGGGCTTGAGCTCTTTAAAGCAGTTATCCCTTATTTTAGGAAATGTTTTCAAGGGATTGCAAAGTTCCTTGATGCTTCAATGAGATGATGGGTAATAATGGATCATCTGCTTGAAAACTTGGCTGTTTTAACTATTAACAGTGTCACTTTGTACCAACAGTGTTACTTTGTACCAACAGTGTCACTTTGTACCAACAGTGTCACAGAGACATGCTGGGGTAAGTTGAGGCACACACAGCTTACTGCAGAGAATCCAAGCAGTCAAACCTTTAAGCTTGACTTCAGATTCTGTGCCTGCAGTACATACCATTTTCTCTGGTGTATTTATTCTGCAGTCCAGAATAAATACACCAAGCTCTGCACTGCCTTCTCATGTTGCTCGGGTTGAACTGGGCAGCATGAGAGGACAGCCCAACCAGGCTCACAGTGCCTGCAGGGAGCCAATGACTCCTGGCAGGCACACCTTGGCGCTGCCTTCTCATGCCCACCCGGTTCAAACCAGGAGGCAAGAGTGGGCAGCCCAGCTGGGAGTCTTTTCTTTTCTTTTTTACAAGTGGCATGAGACTACCGATGGTCTCCTATTGCTAGACTCATGCAAATTGATTTTTTTAAATGTAGGCAGGGGAGTGGCTTTTGAGGAGTGGGGACAGGGAATCTGAGGGAATCTGTATGCTCCTGACTTACCTTTGGCTTGGAAGCGAAGCAAAGGAAAAACTGCTACAAAACCACTCTCACAAAACCTGGGGAAACAGCAAACAGAAAGCATACTGAACCCTGAAGGGAAGAAACGAAATGCAGAATGAAAAGGAAAACCCAACAGACATGCACAGTGAAAGCGAGACAAAACACCCGTACATAAAGGGCCCAAGAGTGTATTCCCAATCCTTGGAAGCAACAGTGAGGCCAATGTGACAGGTCATCATCCCACCTTAAAATGATCTTCAGAATTTTTAGCAAGAAAATCAACTTGAAAAGGACTCCTTGAAGAGAGAAAATTTTAAAACCACTGGTTATTTGAACTTGCCCAGTTGCTGCAAAACATTTTCTTGCACAAATGGTTATGCGTACCTGGTTTAAGTCGTATTTCAAAGATGCAGTGCACAGACTCATTTCCACAATGCTGTTTAGTTCCTGATTACTGAATATAGTTGACATTCAAAACATATGTGTACAGAAGTTAGGAGGGCTTTGTCTCACCTAGACCAGTTTTGAAAACTCTCCTTCTGGACTGTGCTGACCTCACTCTGATCCATATTACTGCAACTTCTAGACTTGATCACTAAAACATGCTGTAATTGGGATGGCCCTTGCAGACAACCTATTTATTTCCAAGTTCATTCCACATTGCTTGCTATGTGACCTGGGAGCACTTTCTCTCTCTCTCTCTCTTATCTCTATCTATCTGACTGTGTGCTCTTCTCCGTATCAACCTCTGTCATCAATATCTGTGCCAACTAGGCTCCTTAGAGGATATCTGTGCCAACTAGGCTCCCTTTGGTCTCCAACTCCACTCACTCTTGGTAGGGGGCATTCCCTGTCAGTCTCCCAGGCTTTTTTATTTGCTGCCCATTTCATGGAATGAATAACCAGACATTGTCTAGAAAGCACCAGAATGGAAAGTTTTTTCCTAAGAGCTCTTCTTTTTTTTGGGGGGGGGGGGATTTCTGACAGGTGATGAACCTAATGTTGCTTTCTTTGAAAGCCTAATGATATTATAGTGTATATTTTTATAATTACTTTGATTGACTGATATATGCCAATAAAGGCTGATTTGACCTGATATTATAGTGTGGATTTGATTGGTATTATTTTTAAAGATGCTATCTGGCTTATGGGAGAGGGCAGCATGGTATAGCCCGATCTTGTCAGATCTTGTAAACTAAGCAGGATCAGTAGTTGGAAGGGATACCACCAAGGAAGACAATGGCAAACCAGCTCTTCTTCTCGCTTGTCTTGAAAGTCCTTTGCTGGGGTCGTCGCCATAAGTCAGCTATGACTTGACAGCAGTTTATACACACGTCTGGCCTATGGGCAAATCTGTAAGCTGTTTGACCTACACAAGAAATGCAGCATATAAATACTGTGAAATAAGTAAAGCCTGCTGAAGTCAGCAGAATTTAATATCAAGTAAATAGGTTCAGGGATCTGACTGACAGCCTCTAAAAGCACATACATGTGTCTTGATGCGACAAGGAAGATGCACTCACACAGTCGAATCACATCTAGGCTCCAGTGAACCTAAATGATCCATCTGTTGAGGTGGTTGCACACATCCATCCAGCGTTGCCTCACTAGTTGTATTCTGGGGTTTGCTTGAAACTCCGTGTGTCTTTTTCTGCCTAACAGCCGGAGAGATGTTTTCCTCCTCCTAGCGTATGTCATATGGGGCATTTCAGCCACCTAAAGCCATACTTTGCACAAGCACAGAGGCACTCTCTTCTTTATGGTGGCTTCAAAGCTAAACCTTGCAGTTAAAAATCTGTAGCTAAATTCAATGACAGTGCATGCTCAAGGGAAAAGCTCTTTGGTGTTTTGAATTTTAATCTACTTCAGGAGGCAGGGGGATTCCGATGGGGGTACCCATTTGACTTTTTGGAGGTAGGCAGATGCCTTACTATTCTACCCCTAACAAATGTCTGTTGCATAATATTTACAGTGCATTTATACAACATAAAATAAATCTTTAAGGGGAGAAGCCCTGAAAAAAGACTGAGCAGGAAAAGCATCCTTGTGAGGAATGGGGGACCTGTCTGGCTTTCAGGGGCCAAGGATGATGCCTTGTTACACCCCTTAACTGGATATTGTGTTGGGGGGGGGGTATTTATTTACAATAGTTGCACACCTCTTTCCAAACATAAAGGAAACCTTTCAGACCACCTTATCAGGTGGAAAAGAAAATGGATCTCCCCCCATGCTGTGAATTTAGATCTTGCTTGCCCAAAATCCTTTCTTGCTGAAAGGGTAACTGAGGACGAGGCTGATTGTCTTATTATTCCCTTTAACTTCCCGCCCAACACACATGTCCGGTTATTTGCGCTATGCACATACCCCTTTACAACCACACGATTTGAGGATGCTTTTGGGAGGGGGGGTTGTGCAGGAAAGGGAGAGACTATAAAACCAAGGATCGCGTTTTGCCTGGAAATTGGGGAGGAGGGGGTTGAACCTTTGAAAGGAGAAAATGGGCGGGAAAATGGGGGGCTCAAAGGGTCAAAGAGGGAGCTGCCTGGCCTCCCCGTCTTATTGTGGGGATTCTGTTGTTGCAAACGAAGATGGACGGGCGAGGATGGGATTTTCGGGAGGGGGTCGACTGACTGGATTATTGTCCCCCCCCCCCCCGTCTGCCCCCTAGAAACTGGTTGGTTTTTTTAATAATAAAAAAATAAGCACCCCCCAAGCATCCCCCACCCCGATCTCTCCGGAAGAAAGAAAGCGGCGAGCCACACGCGCTGAGGGAGCGGAGGAGAACCAGGGCGGAGGGTTTATATTTTAAGTAACGGCATCTTTAAAAACGCGGCCCAAGCCGCCACTACAACTCCCGCCATGCCCCGCGCGGCCCCGAGAACGCTTTTCCTACGGGCAAGCTCGGCCGCGCGCTGCTGGGAGAGCGAGTCCTTCGCCTCACTACCAATTCCTTTTCCCCCCTCTGGAAGATCGAGTCAGTCAAGCGGTTGGGCCTATGAAAGGAGGGCCGACAAGACCGGGCAGGACGAGGGGGCGACTCGGCTTCCCTCTCTCTCCCCGCGCTTCCCTCCCTTCCTTCCTCCCCAGCCCAAGACGGGCTTTGCCCGGCAGGCAGCGACGACGCCTCCTCTCACCTCTGAGGCGGGAAGGGGGCCTCCTCTTTCGTCGCGGCCGCCTCCGTCGGCGCTCGCTCGGGGAAGCGGAAGACGCTTGAGGGGTGGGGGAAAGAAGAAAGGTCGGCGAGGCGGGATGGAAGCTGTGAGGGGCGGAGGACGAAGAGTCGCCGTGGCCTACCCCTCTGCTGCCGCCGCCGCCGCCTCCTCCTCAGCCGGGCCCGAGGCCTGCGGGTGCAAGGGAAGCCGCTCCTGCCTGCTTTGCGAGGAGGCCGCCCCGCCCCCGCAGGTACCAAACGCGGCATCACGGAGGAGGGGCCGGGCGGAGAGAGGGGAAAGGGGGTGGGATGGTGGGCGGCTGGGAAAACGGGAGGAGGGGGCGAGGCATGTCCTCAAACCTACCCGAAAAACCCCCCTTTAAAAAAAAATTCTCCTGCCCCCCACCTTGAAAGGGGGAGGCTTCGCGCGTGCCTCTGAGCATGTGCAGAACGTCCTTCCTG
>NW_015164181.1:2400640-2408429 GCF_001447785.1 Gekko japonicus | reverse complement strand
CGGGGAAGCCGCGCTGAGCCTGTTCTAGTGGAACAAAACAAGAAAGTACAGGAGCGCCTTCCAAAGGCTGCCAGTGTTTATTCCAGTGTGAGCTTTCCTGAGACATTTTCAGATATATTTTCTCACGAAAGCTTGTGCTGGAAAAAGGTGCGTTCACACACACACACTAAATAATGCACTTCCAATCCACTTTTAATGCACTTTGCAGCTGGATTTTACTGTGTGAAACAGCAAAGTCCATTTGGAAAGGATCGCTGAGGTGGACTGAAACTGCTTTATTTACTGTGTGTAAAAACGGTTAGTCTGTTAAGGGCTGTGGTCACACACACTAATAATCTATTTCCAATTCACTTTCAGTGCATTTTCCAACTGGGTTTTACTGTGTGAACGGACAAAATCCATTTGGAAGGTGGTTTGAAAGTGGATTATTTAGTGTGTGTAACCACAGCCAAGATACTACTAACTGGATTTCTCATATAAACTTAAGCTTATTATTCCTGTTTGATCCTTGTATCTGTTAAACATCTTCATAATGCTGCATAATAATTTACTGCTCACCCTCTATATGTATGGACTGGTAATTTCCAGTTTTGTTTCTCTGTCTTGACTCTGGCCCTGGCAACTAAACCCCCCCCCCATGTAGTGGTTGAGGAAATTCTTTTCACTGTATCTGAAGAAGTGTATGTGCACATGAAAGCTTATACCTTGAATCACACTTTGTTGGTCTTAAAGGTGCCACTGGACTCACACTTTGTTCTCACAGCAGTCAGAATAATTCCAGCTCTGTTAGGCTGGGGTAACAAAATTAAACAGGAGTCTGGTGGAACCTTTAAAAAACTTCATTTACTGACGCTTTCATGAGTCAGCTTTTTGTTGTTGCTGCTGTTTTCTGAACAAGAGGATGTACGCTCTGATGTGGCAGTTTGAGACTGGAATAAATTTTGTTAAAGTCTTTCAAGTGCTTCTGGACTCCTGTTTAACAGCATGCCTGCAGAAATGGGGAGGTAGTTGTGTTAGTCATTTGCAGCAAGAAAGAGGAGTCTTGTGGCATTGTAACAAATGCTTATGTAACAATAAAATGTTGCCTTTATGGTGCCACAAGATTGCTGTGTTTTTTCAAAATCTTTATTGATAAGCTTAATGCGTACATGTACATTGAACATAAAAGGTTCCATTGCTAATTGTGCTAAGAAGGCACATTTTTACTTTTTTTAAGCACCAACTGAAGCATCTCTCAAAGTAGTTTATTCTCTTTCTTTTTTAAACACTGGACTTCCTAAAAGGTGCCCTGTTGCTATGGCTTTGTGGGACTCCCTCCTCCGCCTTGGACTGGCAGGACTACCTGAAATAGTATTAAATAATACATTTTTATATTTTTTTGTTTATTTATTTTTCAACTTTCTACCCCGCTCGAACCCCCCAGGGGGTCTCTAAGCGGCTTACAGTTAATCGGTTATCCCTACCTATGGCCACATATACTGGGGATGGGGATATCACTGATGGGGCATTTGAGGGTTCACTGTTTGCAGAATTGTCCCCCCACCCCACCCCCATACATATTATACATGTAGGCAGGCAGATACATCAGAACTTAATTCCCTAAAACTTGCTAATCGGCATCTATTACTATATCTTGACAATACAGTGCTGTTTTCTAGAACTCCTGTTGGTCTGAGAAGAGCTCTTAGGAAGCGTGCCATTTTCTGTGATAATGAATTCCTTATAATCTCCTATCAGAAAACTAAAATAGTAGCCTTTGCGAATAATCCGAAATCCAGGATGTGGTCGAGTGGCCATTGGATTGAGCAGGTTAACAGCTTTAAATATCTGGGTGTAGTGCTGCAGGCTTTGTGCTTCAGGGCTAATCACAGCAAATATGTTGCAGGAAAGGGAAGAAAGAGCAGCAAAAACTTTAGTGAAATTGTCATGATCTCAAGGAGGGCATTATGTTCCTGCAGCCCTTAAATTATTTAAGGCAAAGACCCTGGCTTAAATGTTATATCGAACATTCCTAGGGCCACCTACCTCTTGCTTCGTTCCGCAGGGAAGAGTACAATCAAGGTTCTTAAGAGCTATCTTACAGGTTTCCAGATGCATGGCTAACACCTGGATAAGACTTGAGACAGGTATTATAAGATTTGAAGTAGGGTGTGCATTCTGTCTATTTGCCTGTGGTTAAAGGGACATCTTAATCCCCAAGGACTGTTCCCTTTGATAATCCACAATAACTATCAATCTAATTGGTTTAAGGCTACACCAAAATTACATAAATAAAATTGGGTTTTCCTGTTATGAACTTCTATCCTGTGGATTCAAACAGGCAAAAAGGCTAGTCAAACAGAGAATTCAAGATATAGAACGACAGTCGGACATTTCCAGTTTACAAAGTCTTAATATGATTTTCAGCGTTAAAAACATTGACAAACCTGCAGCCTACATGACTTTGCTGGAAGTAAATAGTTTCAGAAGCACATACACTTTGGCAAAGAGTTCTTCCCTTCCATCTGCAGTATTGGAAGGTAGGTATAAGAAGATCCCTTATTCTGTGTGTTGCTATTTAGGCTACAGAAATTGTATCACAACCAGGTTTAAGTTTCCTTAGATCATATTTTATTCTATAAATGTTTATTTTGTAAACTGTAAAACTGGTGATCTGTTTGCTCAAATGACCCTAACAATAAAGAAATGAACTGATGTAGAGAGGAAAAAACCTTACACTTCCTCATTTGTCCAGAGATGAAATTTTTTTGTCTTCTCTTAACCGACCTTAGTATATAAAGTACATATGCAATACATAGTATGTACATATAATATACACAATATCCTCAGCTGAAAAAAGATACATATGATAAAATATATTCAGGTGGGTAGCTGTGTTCGTCTCAAGCAACAGAACAAAGTTTGAGTCCAGTGCCATCTTTAAGACCAAAAAAGGTCCCAGTCACATGGGCCGGATATCGCAGCGGGGAAGCGTGGCTGTTTGCCCCGAAGCAAAGTAACATGCGGCAGCCCGATCACATGTCCCGTGAAGGTCCCGTGGTTAGGTCGTTAGGTGCCAATCACATGGCTATCTTGCAGCGTGGCAAAGAAGCAGCACGATCACACCGGCAATCACTAGGCGCCGCTTCCGTGGCAAACAGGATTTTTTCCCTCACTGACGTTTGTGCATACGCATGATTGTGCGTATCCTGTGGAGACTTACAAAAAACCACACCATCTGTTGTGCGACGGGACATGGACAGGCGCCAGATGCCACGGGATTCCAGCGGAAACGCAATCAGACGCCTGCCCTTGCCCCGCGTTTTCCGGAAACTAGTACATCGTATGTGGTAGTTTTTTACTCCGCATCTTCAGCGAGAAGCCACGGGTTAGCCACGGGAGCGCTACGCCTCCCAGATGTTCCGGTGTGATCGCACCAGAAAACTCCGCGGGAGAATTGTACCTTCAGCGTGGCAAATGCTCCGTGTGACCGGGGCCAAAGTTTTATTCAAGGTATAAGCTTTGGTGTGCACGCACACGTCCACAGATACACTGAAACAGAATTTATTCAACCACTGCCTATAGGAAGGGGGGGGTTGGTACTTCCTTTATCTTATGGTTGAGGAAATTGTTTCACTATATCTGAGGAAGTGATGATAAAATATGTCTCAGTAGATAGTTTTAGGCAGATTGCATGTATGTACATCATTATATACTTTATTTTTATTTATTTATTATTAGATTTATAACCCGCCCTCCCCGCAAGCGGGCTCTGGGTGGCTCACAGATAGGGCATATATGCCAATAGTTAAAACCAGGGCTATTTTTGGGCAGGAGCTCACAGGAACGGAGTTTTGGCTGGCTCCCAAGTTGGCCACACCCAATAGCAGGAACTCATTAGGATTGGCTACATTAGGGGTGTGTGGCCTAACATGCAAAGGAGTTCCTGCTACAAAAAAAGGCCCTGGGTTTTGACAACAAACAAGGTAAACAGAATAAGAAGCAAAAGGTGAGTGTGGCTGGATGACCACACTTCTGGTAACATGTGGGTGCGGCCTAATGTGCTAATGAGCTGTGCTGTCAGGGGTGTGGCCTATTATGCTAATGAGTTCCTGCTGGGCTTTTTCTACAAAAAGAGCCCTTGAAACAATTAAAAACAAGATAAAACAGTCAGTCAATTACAACAATACAAAGTGCTCAAGATGTTTCAGAAAAGACATCAATAACACGATGGCTTCCTGGGGATGGCAGTCCCAGTTCAGTAGTGTCTGTTTCAAAAACATAATGGTTTGTAGCCAACAGCCTGCTGGCACAAGGAGCTGCTTCTGGTGGAAGAAAACAGCAGTTGACAGAGAATATATGGTATCTGTCAACTGATGTTTTTATGGATAGTAAATGTGTTCACTGAGAGATTATAATGATCAGCCTTGTGTGCATCTGATAAAGTGGGCAGGAGTGCACAAAAGCTTCTGCCATGATAAATCTTTGTTCTGGAGGTGCCCCAAAGAAATGCTTGTTGCAACAGGACTACATGTCTGAAATATTATTTACAGCCAAGAGCCCTGTAGAGCCTTATGTACTGAGACTGCTGTTTTTACACGAGGCAGAGGTGTGTCATGGCAAGCCCCTTAGAAGAGCTGTTTTATCCTGTGGTGGGGAAGAGAAGGGGTAATATCTCCCCTAAGATTGCATTTGCTACCTGTGCTTTTTTAAGTCATGGTTTTCAGGCACCTTTTAAATCAGAACAGTGAGGACCCCTCCCCACCCGTATTTAGCTTTTTCACTGTCCCAAGCACTTCATGTGACATTACATCACAAACCATGAAGACAACCCTGCAAGCAGTGTTCCCTCTAAGCTGAGCTAGCTCACAGTTTTTTAGCCTCTCGCTCACACATTTTTGTCTCCGCTCAGAAAGGATGGCTCCAGAGCAAACTAATTTATGCAGAAGCCATATCGCTCACTCACAGCTTTAATGCCAGTAGTTCACAAAGTAGAATTTTTGCTCACAAGACTCCACAGCTTAGAGGGAGCATTGCCTGTAGAGTAGGATGGCAGGTGAGATTTTGGCCTGTGACTTCCTGGTTTTTGCAGCCCTTCTTGAGTTTTTAATTATTTTTATAAAAGATAAAGGAATGGAAGAATTTATGATGAGACTGTACCTGGAGCCTCCATCATTACAGACAGTAGAACCAGATGCTGGGCCAAACCCAGGATATGGCTGTTACCTCATGCCACCTGGGAGCTTCTCAAGGGCACTTGGCTGGCCAGTCCTAGAAAATATCCAAATGGTGCTATCAAAGTCTATATATTTCAACAGTTCCTATTTACCAACGATGTTCCCTGTACTAACTGGAACTTGACCCTTGTAAACCACTGTCCCGGTTATGTTGCTATTTTGCTTGGGGCGGGGATGCCTTGCTAAAATTTTCATATTAATTGCTTGAGTTGTACATTGTTCAGAGCCCAGGTCCCTCCTGCCCTGATCCTCAAGTAGGGAGAGTGGGTGCATCTTGTTTCTCACGTGCGTGCAAAGAAATGTATGCACATGGTCACGTTCGTAGTCCATAGCCTGCCCATACTACATGATTCTGAACTGTTGATCACAGCTGATGGTGAGACAGTTATTTTTCCAAGCATACCTTCAACCTAAAGAACTGCATTCTTTACTTTTAAGTGAGCAAAGGAGAGCCCGTAAAGGAATATAGCAAGTGGAACAGAGCCTTCAGCAATGATTAAGACCTTTTATATGCAAACTATAGTAAGAATCAAACTTATTTACAAAAGGTATTGCTGTTAAAATAACATTTTGCTACTTTTAAAACAATCTCTACTCCTTTTATAACAAGAAGCCAAGAAATGGGAAGCTTTTAAGACGTTGAGTAAATTATTTCAGACCATTATCCGGCCAGTGTTTTTATTAGGAGAATTTTTTATGTCAAACAAATGCTGGTGAAATATTTAACCACAGAAGGTCTTGATTACTTACTTTTCTTTTCACAGCTCTTTCCAGAGAACAGGTTGTCTAGTTCTTTGCATTCCCTCCACACCCTTATACATTTTCTGTCTTTGCAAGTGGATTGAGTAGCTTTGCTACCACTCAAATGCTAATAGAATGATTTATAGCAAGATGTATGTTGCTTCATTTAACCTTTTAGGTGGTTTAGGAGATAATTTTAAACATATTCCCATGCTGTAGGGATGCCAGCCTCCAGGTGGGACCTGGGCATTCCCTGGAATGACAGCTCATCCCCAGACTACAGAGATCAGTCCCCCTGGAGAAAATGGCTTCTTTGGAGGGTGGACTCTCTGGCCTTGTACCCCACTGAGATCCCTGTCCTCCCCAGGCCCCACCCCCAAATCTCCAGGAGTTTCCCAACCTGGATCTGGCAACCCTTCACCCCCATTCCCCCGCCGGTGGCCAGGGAGGACCTGGAAACCCTAACATCCTGTGTGCATCTATCCTGTTTTAAATGTGCTCTCTTATTTAATTTTACGCATTTTTATCAATAAAAATATTGGAACACAGGTGGGGTGTTAGTATTCTAAGTTAGTATTCTCCCTCATCTGCAGTGTTCCCAAATTCCATTAACTGAATATTGAAAAATAAGCCAAATTCATAAAATAGAATAACTCAAACAGGTGCTAGACAATGTAAGGACTTGCTTCTGCCAGTGTAGCTAGTTCATGGAAACTAGCAGCCTGCCCTCTAATACAGAATGTCAGTCATCCCCAAAATGCAACACACAGATCTGTACTCAAAGACAGCTCATTCAACCATACAATGAGGACACTTGTTGTTGTTGTTCAGTCGCACAGTCGAGTCCGACTCTTTGCGACCCCATGGTCCAGATCACTCCAGGCCTTCCTGTCTTCTGCCGTCCTCTGAAGTTGGCTCAATTTCATGTTCGTTGCATCTATGACACTGTCTAACCATCTCAGCCTTTACCATCCCCGTCTTCTTTGACCTTCAATCTTTCCCAGCATCAGGGTCTTCTCCAGTGAGTGCTCCCTTCTCATTTGGTGGCCAAAGTATTTGAGAGCCAGTTTGGTGTAGTGGTTAAGTGCGTGGACTCTAATCTGGGAGAACCGGGTTTGATTCCCCACTCCTCCACTTGTACCTGCTGATGTGACCTTGGGTCAGCCACAAGCTCTGGCACAGCTGTCCTTGAAAAAGAGCAGTTTGTGTCAGGGTTCTCTCAGCCCCATCCACCTCACAGGGTGTCTGTTGTGGGGAGGGGAAGGGAAAGGAGTTTGTAAGCCGCTTTGAGACTCCAAGTGAAGGGCGGGGTATAAATTCAATCTCTTCTTTTCTTCTCTGAGCTTCAGTTTCATTATCTGGCCTTCCAGGGAACAGTCAGGGTTGATTTCTTTTAGGATTGACTGATTTGATCTTCTTGCAGTCCAAGGGACTCTCAAGAGTCTTCTCCAGCACCATAGTTCAAAAGAATCTATTCTTCGGCGCTCGGCCTTCCTTATAGTCCAACTCTCGCAGCCATACATGACTACTGGGAATACCATTGCTTGGACCATGCGTATTTTTGTTGGCAGGGTGATGTCTCTACTTTTTATCATGCTGTTGAGGTTCGCCATCGCTTTCCTCCCAAGGAGCAGGCGTCTTTTAATTTCATGGCTGCTGTCACTGTCTGCGGTGATCTGGGATCCCAGGAACGTGAAGTCTGTCACTACTTCCACGACTTCCCCTTCTATTTGCCAAGGAGTGATGGGGCCGGATGCCATGATCTTAGTTTTTTTGATGTTGAGCTTCAAGCCCACTTTTGCGCTCTCCTCTTTTACTCTGAGCAAGAGGCT
>NW_015164181.1:2310083-2400178 GCF_001447785.1 Gekko japonicus | reverse complement strand
TGTTAGTAATGCTTTCTAAGGCCCATTTAACTTCATATTGCAGGATGTCTGGCTCGAGGTCAGTGATTATACCGTCGTGGTTGTCAAGGACATCGAGGTCTTTCTTGTATAGTTCTTCTGTGTATTCTTGCCATCTTTTCCTAATCTCGTCTGCTTCTGTTAGGTCCCTAACGTTTTTGTCCTTTATCATGGCCAGCTTTGCATGAAACGCTCCCTTGATTTCTCCAATTTTCTTGAAGAGATCTCTAGTCCTTCCCATTCTATTGTTTTCCTCAATTACTTTGCATTGTTCATTCAGGAAGGCCTCCTTATCTCTCCTTGCTGTTCTCTGGAAGTCTGCATTCAGTTGGGTAAATCTTTCCTTTTCGCCTTTGCCTTTCGCTTTCCTTCTTTCCTCTGCTATTTGTAAAGCCTCATCAGACAGTCACTTTGCTTTCTTGCATTTCTTTTTCTTTGGGATGGTGGTGATTGCTGCCTCCTGTACAATGTCACGAATCTCCGTCCATAGTTCTTCAGGCACTCTATCAAATCTAGACCCTCTACTGTATATTAATCAGGGATGCAATCTAGGTCAAACCTGAATGGCCTAGTGGTTTTCCGAACTTTCTTCAGTTTAAGTCTGGATTTTGCAATGAGTAGCTCATGATCTGAGCCACAGTCAGATCCAGGTCTTGTTTTTACTGACTGGATAGAGCTTCTCCATCTTTGACTGCAAATTATATAGTCAATCTGATTTCGGTGTTGCCCCTCTGGTGATGTCCATGTGTAGAGTTGCCTCTTAGGTTGTTGGGAAAGGGTTTTCGCTATGACCAGTGTGTTCTCTTGACAAAACTGTTAACCTTTGCCCTGCTTTATTTTGCTTTCCAAGGCCAAACTTGTGTATTATTCTGGTTACCTTTTGACTCCCTACTCTAGCATTCCAGTCCCCTATGATGATGAGGACATCATTTTTTTGGTGTTAGTTCTATGAGGTGTTGTAGGTCTTCATAGAACCGGTCCACTTCAGCCTCTTCTGCATCAGTGGTTGGGGCATAGACTTGGATTACTGTGATGTTGAATGGTTTGCCTTGGATTCGGACTGAGATCATTCTGTCATTTTTGAGATTGTATCCCAGTACTGAATAAGGACACTACATTTAAGTAAAGTGGAAAATTTATTTCAAACTAAGTTGGACTGCCATAACCTATTTTTTTGTAGAACAGTATTCATATAGAAAATGTTCTTTTTTTCCTCCCTCCCTTCTTTTCTCAGAAAAGAGAGAACTTTGTTTACTGGCCGCTAACAGGCTTGGCTGTGGGAGATAAGGAATCAGAATTTGCAGGCTGGGCCTTTCTGTTTCCAGGAGTTTTTTTGTTGGAAGACTTCATAAGCCCAGAGGAGGAAGGCAAGCTGGTGGAGCTGATGGATCAAAGCGCTTGGAAGTCATCGCAATCTGGCCGAAGAAAGCAGGTCTTGTCCTTACATTGAAATTTTTCCTAGTGCAGAAGTCTTCAATCTTTCCAGCTCTTTCACCCCCAACCTGATACCACTTTGACTGTCTTTATGCCTTTCTCCTTCACTTTTAAAAAAAGAAAAATTAAGAATATAAGAAGAGCCATTCTAGACCAAAGGTCTAGACCAAAGGTCCATCTAATCCAGTAGCCCATTTTCCACAGTGGTCAACCACTGAAAGTCCACAAATAAGGACATAGAAGCTAAAGCTTCACTTGTTCTTGTCCATCAGTAACAGCTATTCAGAGGCAAAGTTCCTGGGAATACGAAGGTTCCACTTATTCCATCTAGAGTTATTAGCCATGACGGCTATCTCCCTTAAATTTGCCTAATGCCATTTTAAAGCCATCTAACCTAGCAGTTTGAAAGCAAGTAATTGCAAGTAGATAAATAGGTACCACTTCTGCGGGAAGGTAACAGCATTCCGTATGCCTTGGCATTTAGTCATGCCGGCCACATGACCACAGAAACGTCTTCGGACAGCGCTGGCTCTTCAGCTTGGAAATGGAGATGAGCACCGCCCCCTAGAATTGGATTCGACTAGCTTTCGAGCAAGGGAAACCTTTACCTTTAAGCTAGTAGCCACCCCAATTTCCTGTAACAGTGAATTTGACAAGTTAATTAAGTGCCGTGTGAAGCACTTTCCTGTTTTCTGTCCTGAATCTATTGTCATCAGTGTTCCCTCTAAGCTGAGTTAGTGTGAGCTAGCTCACAGTTTTTTAGCCTCCAGCTCACACATTTTTGTCTTAGCTCAGGAAGGATGGCTTCAGAGCAAACTAATTTATGCAGTAGACAAATTGCTTGCTCACAACTTTAATGCCAGTAGCTCACAAAGTAGGACTTTTGCTCACAAGACTCCACAGTTTAGAGGGAACATTGATTGTCATCATTATGTTTTCCCAAATTCCAGTGTTATGGCAGAAGAAAAAGGTATTTCCAGTTTCCCCACAACTATGCTTAAGGTCGCACTGTCTGAAAAACAATGCTAGGAGGCTTGTTGGTTGGTTACCTCCCAGGTAAATGGTTTAGTGCTGCATGAAGTAGGATGCTGGGCTAGATGGACCTATGGTCTGATCCACCAGGGTTCTTTTTATGTGCTGCTTCTAATGATTTAGAAGACTTTAAAGACAGATGCCTCAGGAAAACTTAACGCAGATGACGACCATGTCTTCTTATCACCAGTACTTGGTATTCAGGCCGGTAGGTCCCTGAAGGTAGAGGTCCCATTCTTAGCTGTGATGGTTAACAGTGACTGATAGACCTGTCTTCTATGAAACAGTCCAGTTTTTCCTTTTTAAACACTCACTCCAGCTACCAACTATCATCACATCTTGTGAATCTTACAAGGTTCCAAATAATCAATTTTTCAAAAAAAAAATTCAAACCTCTGCCCACAGAACAGCGGAATTTACTCTGCTTCTTTCCACCTTAAGAGGGCAAGGTAAAGATTTGTGCATTCAGCCCTCACTTCCTGGCCACTAGAAACACAGCTCTGCACTCCTCTGGACGCTGATGTTTCACCAGGTTCTGCCAACGTTTTTCCAGTTTATCTCAACAGTTAGAAAAATTGACTTTAAAAAATGGAACCTTGAGATTTTTCAGGATGAATTCTGTACTAGATCAGACTTGCCGGCAGTGAGGTTACAGATGTGAGGAATACACACCTCCCTGCTTATGTAACACTTAACATTTATATTGAATTTTATAGATTTTATAGATTTCAGAGAGCTTCACAACCATTCCCACGAAAATCCTTAACAATAGTCTTGCGCGGAGCTGAACAAAAGAGGTGCTTGCCTAAAGCCAGTTCTTCCATTTACCGCTAAAGCAAGATTTGAACGAGGGCTTTGCAGCTCATATTCTTAGCCATGATTCCATATAACCTCAAATATCCTTTCCCCATTTTCAATAGGACTATGGCCCCAAAGTCAACTTCAAGAAGCGCAAATTGAAACTGGCTGATTTTTCCGGCTTGCCCAAATTCAGCCAGGAGCTTGTGACACGGATGAAAAACCATTCTCCACTGGCGGGCTTCTCTCCTGTTGAGCAGTGCAATTTGGATTACGGCCCCGAGAGAGGATCTGCTATTGACCCTCACTTGGACGACTGGTGGCTTTGGGGTGAGCGCCTAGTGAGCTTGAACTTGCTATCAAGCACCGTGCTTTCCATGACCTGTGATTCTGAGGACAGTCTACAGTTATTCCCTGCTTCCCTTAGCGAAAAGGAGCAGAGGCGTGCCTCTGGATCACCCTCTGTCTTTCAGAACCATCACCAATCAACCAGTTTTACTTCTGAAAGGCTTGGAAACACTATTGAATGGGAAGCGGACTACTCTTCTTCCACAAAGTTGGTTCCATCCAAAGACATTACTGTTGCTGTTCACTTACCTAGAAGATCCCTGGTGGTTTTGTATGGTCCCGCGCGCTATGTATGGAAACATGCCATTTATCGTAACCATATCACAAGCCGCCGGATCTGTGTCACCTTCAGAGAGCTGTCGCAGGAGTTCAGTAATGGAGGAGAGCAGGAAGCACTGGGTAGAAAGCTGCTTCAAATTGCCCTAACATTCCAGGGAACACCCATGTAAGCTTTTGAGAGAAAGAATTGTTATCCATATTGAATTTTAACTGGGAATTAAAGTGTAAAGCTTTTATGAACTCATCTTGTTTTGTTCCTTTCTGAGAAGCAAAATTGTGAGAAATATTCTATGATGGTTGTGCTTTCCAAACATCCTACCTCCAGGGAATCTGTTCCACAGTGATTTGTCTGCCACATCTGCCACAGAACTTGTGTTTTGCAAAGGATTCTGAGCATATATAAGGTAGGGACAGTGGCCAGACTAGCTGACATTCATTCCACATGAGCTGACAGTATACCCTAACACATCACACAGCACTCTCACAAGTGCAGAAAAGGGCAACAGAAATTATGTCAAATGTTGGAACACCTTCTCTAAGAAGAAAGGCTAAAAAACTCGGGTCTTAGTTTAGAAAAACGACCACTGAGAGTATGATGTGATATAGATGTTTCTAAAATTGCACATGGTGTGGAGAAAGTGAACTTTTTCCAGCAATAATTCTCTAACTTAAGATCACCCATCAAAATTAGTGGGCAGTAGGTTCAGAACATAAAAAAGGGAGCACTAAATGCACAATTGACATATATAATTTCTAGCAGAAGGGGTACCAGTGGCCACTGGCTTAGATGGGTTTGCAACAGGAAAACAAAATACATAGAGAAGTCTGTCATGGCTAAATGAAACCTCCATGCTCAAAGGCAGTAACCCTGTGAGTGTCACTTGTTTGTGGGGAAAGGCAAAATGGAGAGGTTTGGCCTTTGTGGCTTTCCAAGGGTATCTGGTTGGCTACTGTGGGAAACAGAATGCTGACTAGATGAACTACTGGCCTGATCCAGCTAGGCTGTTCTCATCTTACCCTCCGCAGCTGTCCATAGTCAAAAAGACTGGGAAGGGCAGGTAGGCTATGTTTACTATTACTGATCTTCTCACTAAGGAATGTGTTCCCCAGAATGCAGTTTGAACGCTGCTGTACCAAACAGCTGCTTTGTACCAAGACTGAACACTGCTTGCTTCAATGGGCAACACTTTTCCTGTATTTCATGACAAGTCTTTCCCAGCTTTACCCCCCTCCCAAATTTATGATATAAAATTTTAGACCTATTACTAGATTGGTTTACCAGCTTCAGTTAACAATTGCCTAGCTTGTAAATGTCTTCCAGGCCCAAAAGCCACAGAGCAGGCAAAAGTAGAAGTTGGAATGTTTAGGTTCCCACCATGCAGCAAGAGGCACCAATTGGCTGTTGGCTTCAGCTTCCTGTTGGAGGAACAAAACAGCAGGATGTCACAACTAATAGAAGAAGAAATCCATGTAATTCATATGTAAATGACCTGTCTGGGTGGATGTGGATGAGAGCTGAGCAAATAAGAGAATGAATAAAGGTATGGGTAAGGGCTGAAAACACAGGCTGGAAGACCAGGAATGGCAGGGGTAAAGAGACCACCAGTTGAAGGCCCCATATGACATTCACTACTGTGACTGTGAAAATGCTACTGTCAGCTCCCTATCGGAGAGAAAAAGGGTAAGCAAGATCGGCCATGTGCAAAGATACATGTCAGCAACGATACAGCACATCTGTGTGTCCAGATCACCCCACCAGGTCACAATAACTGAAACGATTGGTGGTGAAATGACCATACACAGCAAGAGTCCCTCTAATAAGAAGGAAAAGGTGAGGGGAAAGAAGACTGGACTACACAAAATCCAAAAGAAACAAACACCAGAGTTAAGGCTTGGAAGATCTCTCTCCTGACTGATCAGTGCCAGAAGGTTGGGCCACCTATTTGAGTGGGGATCATGCTTGTTGCGAGGGCATACTCTGTAATCAGGAAAGCCACAGGTGTGTTTTCTAGGCACACTAGCATCCTGTCTCTTCCCTTAGCTCTAAACAAATCCCGTGGTACACTGGTGGGGAGAGAGGTAAAGGAAGAGAACAAGCCAGAGCTTGCTTTCTGGCCAGGCTGCCTCAAACGCACAGGAGAGAAAGGCAAGTCTTTCTTCCCTTCCATTAGCTGAGGCTCCTCCCCGAAGGGAGGGAGGGAGGGAAGGAAGGAGAGCTTGTTTTGCTTGGCTGCCTCAATTGTATGGGAGAAATACAAAGCACTTTTAAGCATGTTTTTAAGTTTAAAAAAACACCTTTGTTTTTGTGTCCTTGATAAAGTTTATATCTCCGCTACCTGGCATTACATTTTATGACACACATGACCCAGCCCAACAAGGTCTCATTTATGTCAGATCCGGCCCTCGTGACAAATAAGTTCGACGCCCCTAGGATAGAGTCTTATCATCTCTTCTGTCTCCCAGCCCCCATCAGATTCCTGTGTAACAAACTCCAATAACAGGAGACTGAACTTGGAGCATCCCCATGTAAAATGTGCTTTACAGATCCTCCCTCGATCATGAAGACACTGACAATTTATTTAAAAATAAACGAAACGGTGCAAAAGCCCCTTTTTTAAAAACAGCATTGGAAAGAAAATCAACAAGGGCTCCCCTAAAAGGAGCAGTTAAATTAAAGGAACCTTCATGCTGTCCATTTTATCCTCACAACAACCCACTGAGGACATTTAGGCTGAGAGAGTGACTGGCCCAAGGTCACCCAGAAAGCTTCCCCAACAGAGCAGGCACTTGAACCTGAGTCTCCCAGATCCAGCACTATCCACAACACCACACTGCAGCTCAAGAGACAAGCAATGAAGAAAGGTAAAAAGAACCACACATTAAAAGGACCTGCGCCAGTCTGGGTCTGATTTCCCATTTCTGGAAGTTCACCAGCATACTCCCCAAATTAAAAGTAGCTTAGCACAACAAGGTTCTTTGAATAAATCTCAACTAGACCATGAAATCACATACACCTTATTGCACCAGTGTTTTTTATATCCCCACATTGAGCTAGAAACTTGTTGTACATGAAGATGCCTCAAGGTTAGCCACGGAATTCTATGTGAAAGCTGTCAAATAACTTACAGGCATCTGGCAAACAGGGCAAACATTTTTCTACACACTCGCCTCAGCAGACAACATGTAGCATGCTGCCAAGTGACTGGATGTTTATCCAGTTATAAGAACACTGGTGAGAAACACACAGGTGGAAGGACACAGATTCTCCTCTGCGTGGCCAAGCCCAGAGATGCCAGCTCCACTTACTGATCCAGTTAACATAAGAAGAGCCCTGCTAGGTTAACAGCAGAGGACCATGAAGTATAGAATCCTTTTCCCCACAGTGGCCAGCCATATACCTCTGGACACCAGCAAAGTAAAACCTGCTGGGACATTTCTCCCCAGCACCTGGTCTTTAGAAATACCCTGCCCCTGAACAGGGAGGTTCCTATTTACTACCATAGCCAATAGTATTATACCATAGTATTAGAAGAAGAGGAGGAGATTGGATTTATACCCTGCCCTTCACTACCCAAAGGAGTCTCAGAGCGGCTTACAAACTCCTTTCCCTCCCCCTCCCCACAACAGACACCCTGTGAGGTAGGTGAGGCTGAGAGAGCTCTGACAGAAACTGCTCTTTTTCAAGGACAGCTGTGCCAGAACTACGTCTTGCCCAAGGTCATCCAGCCAGGCGCAAGTGGAGGAGTGGGGAATCAAACCTAGTTCTCCCAGATTAGAGTCCGCACACTTAACCACTACACCAAACTGGCTTACTGTATCTCCAGGCAATTAATTCCATAAGTTAACTATGTGTTCTGCGGTTCAAGTGGGCAGCCGTGTTGGTCTGAAGCAGCAGAAGAAAGTTTGAGGCCAGTGGCATCTTGAAGGCCGACAAAGTTTTATTCAAGGTGTGCGCTTTCATGTGCATGTACACTTCCTCAAACACATTGAAATGGAAGTTATCAGTCCGTATGTATATGAGAAGGGAGCACTCACTGGAGAAGACCCTGATGCTGGGAAAGATTGAAGGTCAAAGAAGACGGGGACGGCAAAGGATGAGATGGTTAGACAGTGTTATTGATGCAACGAACATGAAGTTGAGCCAACTTCAGAGGACGGCGGAAGACCGGAGGGCCTGGCGGGATCTGGTCCATGGGGTCGCAAAGAGTCGGACTCGACTGTGCGACTGAACAACAAAAATATGTTGTGTGAAAGAATACTTACTGTCTGTCCTGCTACAATTAGGTAAAACCAGCCTCATGGCAAAGAGCACAACTTCCTGAAGGCCGCTGCTCAGCCCCCCTCTGCCTTCTGCCACCTTTGCTCCTCAAACCAGAGTGCTAGGGGGGGGGGGGCACATAAAGACTTTCTCATGGATATTCTGAGCTCCTCCTTGAATGTTCAGCTTTCATCCAATTTGTTGTTTTCAAAAAAGGAAACCTCCGGTCTGTTTTATTGAGGGAGAGAAGTAAAAAAATTGCTACGGCACTTCAGCCAGCAAGTAATAAACCAGCTCTTTTCTTCCAGTGTTCTGCCTGACTGGTTAAATGTTACTAAAGTTAATTGAAGTAAAGAACTTTAAACCTAATTGGCAGTTTATATTTCCACTGATTCACAAGGCTAAGTGTATCCTCAGGACATGCTACCAACAATTTCTAGTGGCATACTTTCTTAGACCTCTGCCCTCTACTAGGTTAGAGGGTAGGTGTTGTTTGTGTAATGTACTGTTCCCCTGGAAGCTAACTATTGGTCTCCTTTCTTTAAAACAGTTGCCTTTTGAAGTGTAATGGGTTAGACGCATGTAGAAACCACTAATACGGATGTAGTGATCAGCATGGTTTACTGGTACACAACAAAGACAAAGACTACTGGCCCACTGGCCAACTATATACATACCTAGGGACACTCCCCTAGGTCCCGTTGGTGGGTTTAAATCGCCCACCACGGTCCTATTGGTTCCCCAGTGGAGAAACTAGGAGCCTAGTCCCCATTGTTCTTACAGAGTCAAGCTCTGGGGTATTCGCTGGCCCCTGGTGGCCGTCAGCAGACATAACATCTTTATTCACAGTGTTTCTCCCGCTCCCTGTGTGTGGGGGGAGGGAAATAAGAAAAGGGGAAAGAATCCATTTTATTCACAAGAATTCTGGCCGTCACGTACCTCCACCAATACAGAAATAAAGAGCTAGGGGGCAGACAATGAAAAAGCACTCCACAGTTCCTGGATACGCTAACCAAGATTTGCCCAAAAAAAAAAAAAGCATTTTTTTTTTAAATCTATAGTTAATAACTACGGAATGGCTTTTGGCTGCTTTGCTTACAGCCGCTGTAAGAGCCTTAAAGGTGCTTTAAGAACTTAAGCTGCGATTCACAGCAGCTTGTTTTGCAAAAGATCGTGGCTGCAAAGTATGGACAACTGCCGTGTCAGAAATTCTACAACCTGAACTGGGTGGCAGAACTGACAGTTTTGTAAAGGGGACAGCTGTTTGGCCGAGGTCAGAGGCCTCCTCACGGAATCTATAAAGCATTCCTACAGGGTAAGAGCTGTTTGTACACTTGTAACCACACACATCAACTTTGCATTTTAAAGGAACACACTACGGAAGTGAAGACTGAGGCTCCCCCACCCCAACTGATGGGTTCAAGCTAAGCATTTATCACACAGGGATTACTCTGGGATCCTGCCCTAGGACTGGTAGATTTTCTATGTGGCCTGTAGTGCAACCAGACTACACATTCCACATATAGATGGGAGGGGAGTTCAATTGTCTCTGGTCTCCAGTTCATCTGCCCTGGATCCGGTCCAGTTGTAGAGTTTGCTCCCTTGAGGGCGGTACAGGAGGGAAAGGATCTGTTCTTTCCAGGGACACTTTATGGTACAGCCTATAGCTCAGTGACAGAGCATAGCTTTTGCCATTTGGAAGGCACCATGTTCCATCTATTATCTCTACTTAAAGGCTCTTGGGTAAGAAAGGCTGGGAAAGAACTTCTGCATTTGTGGAAAGGTGGTCAGATAGTCCTAATCTTAACATGACGCTAACACAAGCACTAAATTGAGGTCACAGAAACTTGCTAATTGCCAAGGAAAAGCTGGTTGACTGAAACCACCTGACAAGATCCTTATCTGGAGTAACTAAGCTCCCCCTCCAGCTACATCACACATGACAGTAATATTGCAGCCCACTTATACATGCTTTGGCTACAAGGCTGCTCTGTGGTGGAATACTTGTATGGGAGCAACTGCTGAGGCAATGGACTGTACCCCCACAATGTACACAAAGAGTGTGGCAAGTAATGCAGCGGCTTCTCTGTGTTCTGGCTTTCCTTTTATCCTGGAACTGGAACTTTATCCTGCTTTCCTTTATCCAACATATTGAACTGGGCTTGCTTCTTCCTGCAAAAGTCAAGTGTTTTCATTCCTTCAAGAAGGCAGCATGGTCAGCACTTGCAACTGTGTTCCTGCAGACTTCAAACAGCTCAGCTTTTTGTTTTCCTCAATTAGTGGCAAAGTTATTTTGCTCTGGCTCCTAGATCATTCACACCCATTAATGCTCACATGCAAAAGGAGAGAAACTCCCATGTATACGGTGAATATAAACTGCTCAATCTACCAAAATGTTTTTCTTACAGACTCTCTGACTTCACCGTTCTGTCTACATGCCCCTTCCCCCAATAGATTACCTTTGAGAACTAGTTGGATTTGTTGAAGTCTCTCCCCCAAGGACCCCGTGCCAGCAGCACCACTCCCAGCTGTGCAGGCACCACCTCTCCAGTTCTGTTAGACGCGGATGGAGGCGGACAGAAGCTACAATTGTAAAAAGCAGATGGGTGAGACCATCAAGTAACTTTCTGCTCTTGACTGGCAATGGCTCTCCCGGGTTTTTGGCCCTTTCCTACAGACTCTGGAGGAACTTGGACTTGAAAGAGGCACTTGGGAGCGTATCTGCCTCACTCGCCATGGGTGTGCCAAGCACTGACTGTGCCACTCAAACTCCTGAAGACAGTTTGCTCCGGCTCAAGCTCGTGACCGTGGAACTGCATGTTCTTGTACTACCACACACATACCTACCAGTTGCATTACTGGAGTTGTCAAAAGATCTCACTGACCAAAATCCATGCTGGATCCGTGATTGAGGGCCACTGTACAGATGGCCCTAGACACACCCCTTCCTTCCCCTTAAGCAGGTCATATGAACACTGGTTAAAGAAGAAAGTAATGTTTTCCTTCAAAAAAAAAGCACTTCAAAAGTAGTTTAGAACTATTTAATAACTGGCAGTTTAGGCACATTTCACAATTCATATGCATCATAAATACTATATACTTGTTATACTATAATTACCAGTATCCTGCAGGCATGGAAATGGAGGGATATGGGACAGCCACTAGGTACATATTATCGTTATGCAGTTAACAATCTTGGTGAATTTTTTTTTGGCAGCAATGTACAGTGAAAAAGGTAAGCACTTAGTTGCTTTTTCAAATAACCCTGTTCCGCAGACAGAGTTGTTTGTTTTTAAAGGAGTACAGTGATCAGGTGGACCATAAACTTTTAATGTACCATACAGTTATCCTCACGTCTGTACTAAATAGCATTTCTGAGGACATGCAAAGGTCTGAGATGCAGGACGAGATGGTGTAACAGCGGGCAAGGTGGGGATCTGTGATGACGCCCAACACACCATGTGCTTACTTGGAAATTTGTCCCATGACACTGAATGGGTCTTCCTCCCAAGTAAGTGTGAACAACAGGATGGCCGTCTTGGAACCTAATTTCTCCAGGTTCAGCTTAGTCATCTGTACCCCATCTGTTTAGTGATCATGTGACAACGGAAAGAACCTTTTGTCTATGGATGGATCCTCTTCATCCATATTTCAGCTAGCTTAATTTCCCCTTGGGTGCACACAAGCGAGATACAGATGATACGTAGGAACTTAATCTTGTGTCAAAGCAGCAGGACTTCAGGGACCAGAATGCTGTGAGAAAAGTGGTTGACTCAGACCCTCCCAAAACCCTGTCCACACTGCGTCACTTTTCCTTCTGTTTTTATGGTCGCAGCAGCAGATAATGGCAGCTGTTTTCATCTTAGAGGTATTGGCTCATTTAGTGTGGATCTCCTCGATCCAATCTTCTGCAGTGCCACGGACTGTGCCACAGGGCTGTCCCTGTAATCAGGATGTGCCTGTTCTAGATGCCTTTCTTGCTAGTCCGTAGGGTCCTTGTTCCTTGCTAGTGCACAGACTTTGGTTATCATGCCCGAAAGTGAGTCTTTTCTAGTAAAATTCTACACATCGCTCCTTAAAATCCTCTCCTCTTTTTCTAACTAGGCTATCTCCGGCCTTTCCAAGGATACACAGAAGCTCTAAATACTCAACAGCGCTGGAGCTTCTTGACCCCCCAAGATTTTCTTTCCCTTCTCAGTGAATTATTCAACAGGATAGGGAAGGCTGCCCTTACCGAGACTGTATGGAACAAGCACAATAACAAAATGAATGGAAGAAGAACAAGCTTGCACAAATTGCTATAATGTTCATCCCCATCATTATTCCAAGTGAACCCCCTTATAAAAGATGCCAAGTGACTATATTTCATGGGCTTTGGCAGATTTCCATAGGATGAGTGCACACACTGCTGTCTGACAATTCATCTCTGAAAAAGCGTGTGAACTCACTGCCAATGTGTAAGCTCTGGACGGCATGGGGTTCTTTCCTCGTTCTGCCCCCTCCACCAAAAGAAAAAGAAAAAGCAACACCCCAAAACACTCACCCTACTGTACTAAAGTGAAATCAATTGTAAAGGACAGTCTAATCTGTTTTAACAATTTGGGAATCAAAAGGGCAAGCCCATCTTCAGATAACCATGTGGATGCAGATGACACCTTCAGCTTTAGCAACCTGGCAGTGTTTTGCAGACATAAAAGACCAGAGAAGGTGGATCGTCCAGACCTACAAAAAGCCATCAAACAGGACGTGACTGGCGACTGAGAGTTATAGGTCTTGAGGGGCACTCTGCATCTGTTTTCATTCATTCCTGTTATGATAAAACTCTGCTGAGCATCCAGCCAGGCAGGTAGACGTGTCTGTCCATCACACAACCTGCAGTCCCCTGTCATGCCCATCTAGCTGCACTTTCAGTTTGTGGAGTTCTTCAATCTCTCGGTTGTGACGTTCCGTCTTATGGCGGACAAGCGACCGGTAGAAGTGGATGGTGAAGACAACAAAGATGATCCCCACGGGGACCATGATCATGGTGGAGATGAAGGCCGCCTGCCAGCCCGTATGGCTCCTCGGCTTTTGGACAACGGCAGTGTCATTTTTCAAAACAGCGTCCACCGGCAGGAATTTGATCCAGCAAAGGAGAACGACCTCAGCAAGGAAGAGGAGGATCCCCAGGACGGTGGAGAAGCCCCACGCCAACTCGATGTAAAGATGCATGCGCTCGTGGGGGGACTCGCTGATGGAGTTCAGGTTGTGGATGTTACTTACCGCTTCCACATTGGGCAGGATGCAAGTGCTGATGAGGAGGGCAAAGAGGTGGACGGCGACCAAAATGGTGGTGCAGGCACTGAAGGCGATCAGCAGCATCTGAGGGTACTGGTACTGCATCTCTAGCTGGACTTCAACCATGGCCACCTGAAAAGCATCAACACCTCCTGCTAAATATTTGCTTGCCACTCTGATAGCCCACTTGCTGGGACTGCTAATGCATGACCGCACCCTAGGTGAGAAACAAAGCTTCAAAACAAGCTACCAGGCAGAACAGCACGTCATGTTATGTTCTGGCATTCTTTCATGGACTTTTTTTTTTTAAAGGTCTATGCAGACGCTTGGACTGCGATTTAAGAGTGGCTCACAAGAGCAATGCAAAGGGAGAGAGCTTTCTAGTTGTTTCCTCCCATCCAGTTTTCCCATGGAAAATCCTCTCCCCAAAGCTGTTTGTACCACAGGTAGGGAAAACTTACAGGGATCTATAAATCATAAATCACACTCCAAAAGGCTTCTGTTTTAAAAAAATTGTGTGTGTGTTATGGAGGGAATGAGAAACACGCCCACTGCTCTGAAAACAATCTGAAGCAGAGTCTGAGACTCCAGCCAAGATGAACAATCAAGATATAAGGAATGGGAGTCCTGAGGCTACCCAAGCGTTTGCCTGCCTTAAGTGAATTTCTTTCTGTTCAAGCTGGAGAATTTCAGCCTTAAAAAACCCAAGCAATTTCTTGAGTCTAGGAAGCTGGGGGGGGGGGGGGGGGGGGGGGAATCCCTAAACTGGAAATTAGGCTCTTTAAAAACTGGTATATTTTGGTAAAGGCAAATCTTCCTAACCAATTAAAAACTGTGAGATGTTAACAGAACCCAAAGAATGGATTAAATAAACCAGAAAACTGCTGTTCTACGGCCACACTCAGACATCACAGCAAACCTTGCTGTGTCTATGACAGGCACAAATGCAGCTTTTCTCCTGCACACAGAATTTGACTGAAAGCTTCCTGGCTCTGGAAAGCCTTGAATCAAGCTCCAGTTAACATGATGTCTTGATGGGCAGAATCTGAGAATGTTGGTTTTCTAGTTCGGTGAAGACCGGAGATCCCATTATTTCCCAAAGAACAGCAGATGCCAGGTATTGAGCCAGGGACCCAGGGCCCACAGCTACAGTGGGACATCTCGGGGCCTGGTCCCCCGATTGACTGCCAAGGCCCCCTGACTTCCCATCCAGCCCCCAGGCCCCCCAACTTCCATTTTTAAATTTCATTTGTGATGCTCCCTTTGGAGGGGGGGTGCCCCCTGACTTATTTAAAGGCCCCCTGAATTTAAAAAATCCTGGCTAGGGGCCTGCTGGGACCTTCTCGCCCCTGGCAGGCAGTGTGTTCACTGTTACCTCAAATTCCCCCCCTGCAATATGATGCTGTAGGGCTGTGTTGGGGTCAGCTCAAGGATGCAGTCAGTTTATAGGGTGCAAGCAAGCCAGGCCATTACCCTGTGTGAGCACCCTAGAACACTTCCCAAGATTTCCTGCAAAATGCAAGACAGCCTCAGGGGACAAATCGACACAGACATACGTTCCCAATGGAAATTATTTTGAAAAGCATAACAGTGTCGAACCAGGAGTGCGGGAAGCCATCTGGGTCCTCTCTCCACTTGCAAAAGGTTTACCACGCTTGCTAATCAAATTAGTAATATGTGCCCGTTGGCAGCAGCCTGTACACTGGCACAGGGACTCCTCGAAAAGGAAACAGTTCCCCATCCTCGCATCAGCACATCGGAAAGACTCCCTCAGATTTTAATGCCTACCACAAACAGATCTTTGGGCTACCCGTTTCCGATCTGATGCAGGCCCAGGATTATGGGAGATGCTTGCTTCTTGTCCAAACAAACAGGGGAAATTTATGTTCTGTGGTTTCTTGAAGTCTTGCAGAAGGTCTCTTTCCCGGCAGTTCACTGCTTCCTGGAATGCCACATTGGTCAATACCCTCCAACATAAAGATGTGGCATTCTCCATTCTACAGTGATCACATCTGTATGCCTTACACATGCGGGCCACAAGAATCCCCAGAACATCAGCTTCAAGAAAACAACAGATTAGCCCTGATGTAAGCCAGGGGGAAAATGTCTGACTGAAATTCAATTCAAAGAGTTCCCTGTGTGAATTTGCATGGGCTTAGTGTCTTGCTTAAGCTGGAAATGAAGGACACTGCAACATCTCCTGCAGCAAGCACTCCTGTACGGTGGGGGGGACAGGGGAGACAGCAGTCAAATCCTTCTGCCTCCTTTCTTCATCTGTTCTGCTGCTATCCCTTGAGAAGAGAAGAGATTGGATTTATACCCCGCCCTTCACTACCCGAAGGAGTCTCAGAGCAGCTTACAAACTCCTTTCCCTTCCCCACCCCACAACAGGCACCCTGTGAGGTAGGTGGGGCTGAGAGAGCTCTGACAGGAACTGCTGTTTTTCAAGAACAGCTGTGCCAGAACTATGGCTTGCCCAAGGTTATCCAACAGGTGCAAGTGGAGGTGTTGGGAATCAAACCCGGTTCTCCCAGGTTAGAGTCCGTGCACTTAACCACTACACCAAACTGGCTTTAGTGCCTACATTGCTAATTTCAGGGACTTCCTTCCTTCTGGCCATCTCTTCTCTCTCTCTCTCTCCTTCCCCCAGCCTCTAAGAGGGAAATACCTTGGCCTCCCATGCTGTTTTCCTAACCTGAAATGGTCTGGGGGAGGGGAACTACATGGCCAGTTCTGGAAACCCACGTGTCCTCTGGAGCTATTTCCAATTAGGAAAATGGCATGGGAAAGAAGGCTGAAGCCCTTTCTCCATACCCACCATAGTATCAATATCAGTTGGGCACTGTGTGTACTAGAACTGAAGAGAACCTGCAGTTCATGTCTGACTGTTGCACAGGCTGGGTGGACCCCACACCCAACTTCTTTACTCCGTAATGTGTGGATCCGTTTGTCAGTCTAACCTACATCACAGGGTGGGGTAAATATGCAGCACAGAGGATCTGAATGCTGAGAATTCTCTCACCACCTCTGGAGAGAGACAGAGAAAGCTGGAGGGGCCTGCTGCCTTCCTCCCCTCACTGGTTACTTTTCACTGGCCCTCCTTCCCACCCGCCCACCTCTAGGGAGGATGAGCTGCTAAAAGAGATTTGCAGAGAGAAATGATGGACTGCTGAAAGACTAAGATCCTCTGATCAGGCCCATCCAAGTTTTTTGACTTTCACCTTTTGTCCTTTTTTGTGTTGTTAACAGTCTGGATACAGCATATAGCAAGTAGCCCCGTGCTAGCCAAACTGTGGCTGCTGACACTTCTGAAGCTCTCCCAGAGACAGACTGGAAAAGCTGGAGGGGATCACAGGCCTACATTCTTTTCCGGCAGCACAGGAAAAGGAGAGGTGCACAGTCCTCTAAACACTCCGTTTCAGGGAGCAGCCATGTCGGTCTGCAGCAGAAAAGTGTAATCAAGCGACTGAAAAACATACCATGGCAAATCCAGAGAGCAAAGCAGAGGTCCTGCTGGAAGCTTTCAGTTTGGCTCGACTCAGGTACAATTTCCGCCATGAGAGAGCCTGAACGGAATGGTGATTGGAAGTAACCAGTTCCAGGTAGCTGCGACGGACCCAGTCCCGGTAGTCCATACCTTTGGCAGCAGGCTCAGAACAGCAGGAAGAGGCAGGAGGGTCTACAGGAACATTCAGCTCAGTACTCATGGTGAATGATAAGCTGTGGGTGTGATTTAAGAAAAGAGAGCTTTTAGGAGAGAATCCAGCCAAGCTTTAGCCCACCCATCAATATTTGTCTCCTAAAGCACAGAATTTGTCTGCCAAAATTAACAATATATAAACATCTCTGGGAAGAGAAGTCAGATTCTCAGAATGTACTTATTACTAACTGGCAATCCTTTCTTCTCTGTTGGAATAACAACAAACTGGATGAGCAAAGCCAGAATAAAATGTTATGCCATATTTAATTATCACAGGTATAGAGGAGGGCAACCAAGGTGATTGGAGATTAGAGCACCTTCCCTACCTGAAGAGTCGGGGACTTTTCAGTTTAGAAGAGAGACGAGCAATGTTCCCTCTAAGCTATGGAATCTTGTGAGCAAAAATTCTACTTTGTGAGCTGCTGGCATTAAAGCTGAGAGAGAGCGGTTTGGCTACTGTATAAATTAGTTTGCTCTGGAGCCCTCCTTCCTGAGCTGAGACAAAAATCTGCGAGCTGGAGGCTAAAAAGCTGTGAGCTAGCTCACACTAACTCAGCTTAGAGGGAACACTGGAGACGAGTATTTATTTATTTTATTTATTTATAATTTCAATTTATAGCCCTCCCTCCCCGCAATGCGGGCTCAGGACGGCTCACAAATAGGCATACGCCAACACATAAAAATGGTTAAAACCATAAAAACCATAATTACAAAATTACAACATATTAAGTGCTCTAGATGTTCTAACAAAATCTTTCATCAAGATGGCGTGTCTGAGATGGTACATCCGATCAGTGCTATCAGTTCCACATGGCACTGTTGTTCTCTCTTCCCAGGGCCAGTTAATAATGATGGTACGATAGTGGCGGCTCCTACCCAAAGGCCTGGTGGAAGAGATCCGTCTTACAGGCCCTGTGGAACTGCGCCAGGTCCCACAGGGCCCAGATCTCCTCCAGGAGCTCGTTCCACCAGGAAGGAGCTGCCACCGAAAAAGCTCTGGCCCTGGTAGCGGCCAGCCTGGCCTCCTTGGGGCCTGGAATCGTCAGGAGATGTTGCGTCCCCGACCGTAGTGCTCGCAAGGGAACATGTGGGGAAAGGTAGTCCCTCAGGTACGTTGGACCCTGGCCATATAGGGCTTTAAAGGTAAGAACCAGCACTTTGAAGCTAATTCGGTATGCTATTGGCAGCCAGTGCAACGCTTTCAGCACAGGCCGGATGTGGTCCCGGCTAGGGAGACCCATCAACAGCCGGGCCACAGCATTCTGCACCAGCTGCAGTTTCCGGATTTGCGACAGAGGCAGCCCCAAGTAGAGAGCGTTACAGTAGTCTAACCTCGAGGTGACCGTCGCGTCGATAACTGTGGCCAAGTCATCGCAGTCGAGGAAGGGAACCAACTGCCGAGCCAGCCGAAGATGGTAGAAAGCTGACTTAGCAGTGGCTGCCACCTGGGCCTCCACAGTTAACGAGGAGTCCAGGAGCACTCCCAAACTCCTAACCTCCGACGCTGGCACCAAAGGCACCCCATCGAAGGTCGGGAGAGGGAGCCCCAACACCAAACCGCCCCGACTCAGGCCCAGGACCTCCGTCTTCGCCGGGTTTAGCTTCAGCCGACTCAATCGGAGACAACCAGCCACAGCCTGCAATGCCCGGTGCAGATCTTCTGGACTAGAGCCTGACCGGCCGCCCAACATCAGATAGAGCTGGGTGTCATCTGCATATTGATGGCACCCAAGCCCATACCTCCGGGCAATCTGGGCAAGGGGGTGCATGTAGAATAACATCGGGGAAAGCACTGCCCCTTGAGGCACCCCACATTCAAGAGGGTGTCTCCGGGCCTGCTGTTCCCCTATCAACACTCTTTGTCCCTGACCTTGGAGAAAAGAGGCAAGCCATTGAAGGGCGAGCCCCTGAATCCCTGCGTCTGCGAGGCGGTGGGTCAGCAACTGGTGGTCGACCATATCAAACGCGGCCGACAGATCTAACAACAACAGTGCCGCCACACCACCTCAATCCAGATGCCTACGGAGGTCGTCAGTAAAAGCGACCAGTACTGTCTCTGTTCCATGCCCCGGGCGGAAGCCGGACTGGAAGGGATCTAGGACGGAAGCATCATCCAGAAAGCCCTGCAGCTGTAACGCCACCACCCTTTCAGTAAGTTTGCCCAAATAGGGCAGATTGGACACCGGCCAATAGTTGGCCAATTCAGCCGGGTCCAGAGAAGGTCTTTTCAAGAGAGGGTGGACCATCGCTTCCTTGAGTGCCCTCGGGAACCGCCTCTCCACGAGGGACTTGTTAATAATTTCCCTAAGGGCCCCTCGCAGCCCCTCGTGACCCGCTCTAATGAGCCAGGAGGGGCACGGATCAAGGCTGCATGTGGTTGGGTTCACCGATGCAAGCAATCTGTCAACTTCCTCCAGGCTGAGCAGGCCGAAGCACTCTAAACCCGGAACCGAAGACGTGCAAGGGGGCTCAAGTTCACTCACTGTTTCAACTGTGGTGGGGAGGTCGCGGCGGAGCGCCAAGACTTTATCTGCGAAGTAGCTCGCGAATGCCTCACAGCCGATATCCAATTCCCTAGCATTTTGCCTGCCCTGTGGCAGAGCCGTTAAAGACCAAATTGTTCTAAATAATTGGGCTGGGCGCGAGCTCGCAGATGCAATCCTGGTCGCATAGGTTTGTAAAATAATGCATAGGGTGGAGATAATTGACCAAGAGAAATTTTTCTCCCTCTCCCAAAATACTAGAACTCAAGGGCATACAATGAAGCTGATGGGCAGTAGGTTCAGGATGGACAAAAGGGAATAATACTTTACACAGAGAGTGAGTAATATGCAGAATTCACTGCCAGAGGATGTAGTGATCATTCATCACAGAAGTAAACAGCTTTAAAAGGGGATTAGATATGATTTATGGAGAATAAGTCTATCAATGTCTACTAGCAAGGTGACTGAGAAGAACCTCCACATTCCAAGGCACTAATCCTCTGAATCCCAGAGGAACTGGTGGGTCACTGTGTGAGACTAGGATGCTGGACTAGATGGACTATTGATCTGGTCCAGCAGGGCTCTTATGTTCTTATGACAATATTATGCTCTTTGTGGATTTATTAATTTTATATCTTGATTATAGTATAGCAGGTGTCAAACATGCGCCCGCGGGCCAGATCAGGCCCTTGGAGGGCTACTATCTGGCCCACAGCAGAACTGGTTGTCTTCTGCTTCTTCTTCCAGTTCTGCTGCTGCTGCTGTGTCATCAAAGGTTTGCAGCTTACAGATACACACCTGAACAGCATACTCAAGATTGCAAAAGCACAGACATTTTGATACAATAATTCAGAGCAAGAGGTGTTAATTATCAGACACTGTTAAATAAACAAAATATTGCAAGAGTGTTAATGTTTTAAGCATGTTTTTATTTTAAGAAAAAAACAACAACCCTTTGTGTCCTTTATAAAGTTTATATCTATGCTACCTGGCATTACATTTTATGACACACATGGTCTGGCCCAACAAAGTCTCATTTATGTGAGATCTGGCCCTCGTAACAAATGAGTTTGACACCCCTGTCTGTGTTATGATACTTGTCTGACAAGCAACTTGCCATTTCATACTTGTGGAATGGAGACAATGTCTTCCTGGAAGGTGAGGTGAGACAGCTGTATCAGGAAGGAGAATTCTGGAAAGAAAACATGGCTCCTTGACAGAGCTCCTGCGTAATATATAGGAAGTCCCAGGCTCAACCCTTGGAGTCTCCAATTAAAGGAATGCAGGTAGGTGGACTAGTAAAGACCATCCTCTCTGCCTGAGACCATGGAGAGGATACTTCATACAAGGCAGTTTCACATGTTCATATTTTAACCAAAATTAGGAACAGCAGAATGGTAGAAAGATACGGAGGATGCACAAATTCCACCACGAAGTTCTACGTAGGCCCTGTCCATACGTGCCATTTGGGCCGGGAGAAGGACGGATCTGGGCCGGAGCAAACGGGCGCGATCCCACAGCAACATCTGGGGAACGTCGTGCTACCGTCTCCGATCCGTCCCATCCCGCCCATGAAGTGCACCAAAAAAGAACCACCTACCTGGGTGGTTTTTTCGAATGGGCCGCGGCAAGTGCGGCCGTGGGATCGCCAGCGCATCCTTGCGCCGGCGCATTCCCGGTTCCTGGCCGAACTGCGCATGTGTGAGCATGCGCAGTTCGCCAGGCTCCCCTTCCCACCGTCGCTTTCTCCCTGGCATCTGATCGTGCCGGGGAGCAACGGCGCCGCGGCTCGGGGGATCCATGAGATCCCACCGCGGCGTCTCAACTTTGATGCGGCTCAGATTAGTCGCAGTTCAACCGTCCTTTTCCATGCCGTGTGGCAGGGACCTGAGAGAGTCTAATTGGAAAAGATGGCAGTTCCCCTTCATTTTAATGAGTCCTGCCCAGGAGAACTTTCTAATGGATTATGCCTCGTGTCCTGCCAGTGGGGCAGGGGCCATTTGGATTTTCTTCCTCAGCTCCCCAAATATCTTCCACCAAACCTTTTGTGGAGATCCATTCTAAATTGCATACTTTTCATCTAAACCTGCTGAAGGCCTGGAAGCCAGGACAGAAGACAGACTTTGGTTCTTTCAGATTGCTGGAGGAGAGAAGTGACAACCATTATCTCTCTGTGTGTGTCAGGAGGGACCCCAGAGCCATTCTCTAACTGCTTTGCTCAGATCCTTCAAGAAATGCCAGGGACTGAACCTGGGACCTACAGCAGGCAAAGAAGGTGCCCTGCTACTGAACCACTCCATCCTGTACCTCCTCTTCTTTTATTGTTCTTTAAGCAGTCATCCATGCCAAATACACTCTGTTTCTGCCAGTGCTACACCTAGCAGATATGCAAACGTGGCTGCACATAAAAAAGGACTGTTTGCATAAATTCTTTTTAAAGGCACAATGTTCAGGAGAGTTCTCAGAATGAGAGAGAGAGACAGACAGACAGAGTGCATGCAGGTTTGCTGAGAGTAGAACTTAAGTCTCATTCACTCTCCTTGCCACTCCATTCCAGGTTGGGAAATCCCACATTTCCTACAGGTAATCTGATGCTAGCACAAAGGAATATGACATTTGTTACCTGCCCAATCCAGAGTTTAAAAATTTGAAACTGGAGCTTCTGAAATTGCCCATTTTTGTTTGAAAAATTTAAAACCAACACCTCCCCCCAATCTAGACAAGCTTTTGATTCCTGGATATTTTATTTATTTATGTACAGCCTGCCTTTCTCACTGAGATGCAAGGTGGATAACACATTAAAAGCAATGCAATCAAATAGCATAATAGCATGATACCCCTAATAAAATGTACAATAGTGCTAGGATTATAAAAATTAGAAATAATGCAAAATAGTGTCAGACATGATATGTCAAACAATGTAGGAAATGGAATTACAAAATTAAACACAATGCAGTAAGAGAAGCATAGTACATTCAATATACAGATGATACATGCCATAATCAGGAGCACAGATTCCAGTCTGATTTCCCTTTATAAAAAGCACCTTCCTGAACAATTCTGTTTCATATAGTTTGTGGAATGAGGGAAATGTGGGAGCCTTGGTGTAGTGGTTAAGCCCGTGCGGGGAGGGCAGGGTAGAAATCGCATTAATAAACAAACAAACAAACAAATAAGTGCATAGACTCTAATCTGGGAGAACCGGGTTTGATTCCCCACGCCTCCACTTGCACCTGCTGGATAACCTTGGGCAAGCCATAGTTCTGGCACAGCTGTTCTTGAAAAAGAGCAGTTTCTGTCAGAGCTCTCTCAGCCCCACCTACCTCACAGGGTGTCTGTTGTGGGGAGGGGAAGGGAAAGGAGTTGGAAGCCGCTGTGAGACTCCTTTGGGTAGTGAAGGACGGGGTATAAATCCAATCTCTTCTTCTTCCTGATTACTTCAGGCAGCCCGTTCCACAAGGTGGGAGTCACAACATATCCTATCTGCATCCACAGTTACTGTGTGCAGCTGCAGTTTATAGTGGTTATTCCTTACTTTTATTTACTCATTCCCTATCATTGCATTGGTTGTAGGACTGTTATTTCCCCCTTCTACTTATCTATTTATTTACTTCATTTATGTGCCACCTTTGACCCCAAAGGGCCCCCAAAATGGCTTACACTGATCTTCTCCTGTCCTTCATTTTATCCTCACAAGAGCTAAATTAGGCAGAGAGTGTGGAAGTGGCCCAAGGCCACCCAGCAAGCTTCCACGGCATAACCACTACATCATACTGTCTCTTTGATAATACTTTATTGAAAAGTGGGTTAAGTGTGAACTAAATAAATACTAATTTTAGAAAACTATACAAGAGTCAAGAGCAACGCTCCCTCTAAGCTGTGGAGTCTTGTGAGCAAAAATTGTACTTTGTGAGCTACTGGCATTAAAGTTGTGAGCGAGCAATTTGGCTGCTCCATAAATTAGTTTGCTCTGGAGCCATCCTTCCTGAGCTAAAATAACAATGAGTGAGCCGGAGGCTAAAAAACTGTGAGCTAGCTCACACTAACTCAGCTTAGAGGGAACACTGGTCAAGAGGCGCCTTTTCATTAACTCTCAAGGTCATATTAAAAAAAATATACAACATTCTACTCCAGCTTAATTCTACGAAGCTCTTGCCATATCAACTGGCTTGGCCCCAAGACTGTGGAATCAACATCACAAATGCTCAATGGTCTAAAATTTGGAGTACTTCTCTAACATCACCATCCTCTGCGCATGTTAGACTACAATCTTATAAAATCCTATCCACGCTTCAGAAGAAAGCTTTGATCTCTCCCTCCTGCTCAGGGCTTTGTTGGAAAAGCTGTGGTGGCACTGGCACTTTCGCACATTGTTGGTGGCAATGCCCACATGTAAGAAACTTCTGGAGCAACATTCTGAAACATATCCAGCAAATTACAGGATACTCATTACCACTAATCCCAGAACTGATCTTTTCACAACACATGAAAGATCCTTCAGTTCCCAAGATTAGATGGGAGCTCATCCAAAGCCTGCTGACAGCAGCCAAGACAGCATTAGCATCCCATTGGAAATCACCAACACTGCCATCCATAGATACCTGGTTATTGAAGATATGGGGCCATCTAGTATGGAGAAAATCACCAATAAAATACTTCAATCAGATCTCTATCCCAGGAAGACATCCTACAAGGAAAAATGGTCCCCCTTCCTCGGATACATGCTTGTGCAAGTCTTACTGCCTCACAATCCAATTTACCAACAAATGCTTTCCCTCATTCTTCTTTATTTCTTTATTCATTTAATAATTTTCTTTCTTTCTTCTTCTACTCTTTTCTTCTAATTTCAACAGGTGTAGGGTCGAGAACCATAAGTCACAGTGACCTCCAGGCACTACTTTACTTCAACTAAGCAGCTTCACGGCTACTACGGTATATAATAATGACAACTAATATCTTATTCTGTTAAATGTAGTGTTAACAATTGGGATCGTCAATGAATATTTATAGTTATACATTAACTTACCAGTTTAACCAGCAGTAGTGACTTTGATGTAACCTTTAATGTTAACTTAAATTTCTTTGTCTTGAATTACTTTGGATTTTGAATTTATGTATATGTACATCAACAATTGTTCTTTGTAACTTTAATATATCATCAATAAAAAATTTAAAACCTAAAAAAAAGGCACCTTTTCCCAGCAACAGCTTTTGTGAACTAGAACACAGTTCTTCAGATGCACTGAGTGGATTTTCACCATGCAATCATTATCCCTACAAAACGTGATGGCATAATGAAGAGCCACTCATTCTATCTGAAGAAGTGAGCTTTAGTTCACAAAAGCTTATCCTGGAATAAAATTTTGCTCGTCTTTAAAGTGCCACAAGCCTATTGTTCATTTTTGCACTGTGTGACAAATGGCTTTATTTCAGCTGTTCTTCAATCTTCTGCAAATTGATTTAATTTGATGATCCTACTATTATGGAAGAAGGAGTTAAAGTTGTCTGTTTCATATCATATATGTTGAGCAAAGAAGAGCTGTGTCAGGACAGGATTATGAGTGATTCAGCTATGCAGAATTCTAAAACAACCATACATCAAATCCAAAATATATTACCAGGCTCTCCCAGTCACAAGCACATATTTATACTAGGGGTGCTTCACATGTGAGCTTACAAAGTGAGGCATGAGTGTTTATTTTGCTGTCTACATGTGGATCAAGCTGCCTTCTTGACAAAATTATAAGTAGCCCTGAAGTACACAGTGGCTATCCAAGCCACAGGCTGATGGCAAAATAGCTTGTATGTGCATGGCTGGCACCTTACAAAAGCATAGTAGGCAGGGATCTTTTTTCTGGTTGCCTAGCATGGGCTAATGTGTGGAGAGCGAGAGCTCCTGTGAGGCAAACCTGGGAGTTCAAGTTCTCACAGGGAGATTGGCAACGGGAGATTGGCAAGCAGGGCACAGGGTTTGCTGAGTCTGCATGAGTCTGCATGAGTTTGCTGAGAGCACAAACTTTGCTACATTTGGGCAAGATAATGTGAGCTATGAGAATATTCTGTGAAGAACACACTGTGACTCGAGCTTAGAGTCTTTCACTTGTAGCTTTTTCACTGTACAAGGCCGGGGGGAGAAATGTGTGAGCTGGCTCTTTTCTCTGAATAAAGCGCTTCTGACAGGCAGTCAAAAAACAGTTTTTGGTACAGAGAGAGAGCTGACAGAGAGCCTGGTCAGTAAGCTTCAAGAAATCTGTTGTGTTGTGTCGTTATTGAACCCTCAAAGTCTACACTAATGCTTCTCTAACTGCACCCACACAAGCCACTCTGTGAGCCATCACTGCTTAAGATACCTGTAGGACACTGGTGTTAGTGCTGTCACGTATCAGACCTCCACCTAGTATTTTCAAAGAACACACCTTGACAACACCACACACAGCCCCAATGTCTTTTGGGAACAACTTCTGGATAACCTATAAAGTACTAAATACCTCCTGTCCAACATAGCAACATAGCGTCCTCCCATGTGCCCTGTTTACCATCTTGGACATCCACCAAAAGTGAGAAAAACATTGCTTTTCATGCTCCCACTGGCCGAGAACCATTCTACTGGAGACTCTGCAAAGTCCAAACCTGAGCACCTTTTGTGAGCACCGCAAGAACAAACTGCATGGACTAGCCTTTGGGAATCATGTTTAAAGGCTTCAGAAACTTCAACAGCGGCTTGAGAATTTTCAATGGATTTGATAGCATTTTATTTTACTTTACTAGATTCTTGGAGTGCACCCCTCCGGTTGTCTTTTGGTTTGTCCCAAATCTTTGAATAGGGCATAGTATAAACCAAAATAGACCTTCAAAGTATGAATTTCAAAGTATGAACACAGAAAGAGAGAAGTCACCACTCACCATGGCTTCCCCAGGGCATTCACACAACACAAACGTACAGTAAAGTCATGTTTTTCAGCACTGTACGCGACAGCCTACAGAGCAAGTTTTACGCTTTTCCCTCCACGTAAATGATTTTACGAAGAGGAATACTTGAATTTGCCCCTAGAAGGAGGATCTAAATAACTATTCTTCAATCATAGTTACACTCAACAACACTACCCTTGTGCCCCTCCCCCTCCCTTCGCACGAAGAGGCAATTTTACCTGGCGCAGGCCGGTCAGTTGTGAGAAGAAAAACCACAGGACGACTTCACTGCAAATTATTAAACCGACTGGGAAATAATTTTACCTGGCGCAGGCCGGTCAGTTGTGAGAAGAAAAACCACAGGACGACTTCACTGCAAATTATTAAACCGACTGGGAAATAATTTTACCTGGCGCAGGCCGGTCAGTTGTGAGAAGAAAAACCACAGGACGACTTCACTGCAAATTATTAAACCGACTGGGAAATAATACCTACCCTATTTCTGGCAATTTAGCCTCAGTTAAGTTCAACCTGGCTGTAATTCTACAGGGCTTTTTTGGTGGGCGTTGCGCCGGCAAGCGCTTTCTGGCCACAGCTCATGTCAGCAAAGCACTCTGGAGAAGGGAAGTGCTCTGCGAGCACCAGGACGATGCCGGCTTTGATCTTGTTTGTCTTCTTGGGCTTCAGACCCAGCGGGAGGGAGAGCCTTAGATCTCAGCAAGCGAAAGGAGGACGGAAGAAAACATTCTTGCCTGCACACAGGCTCTCCCCTGTTCCCTCCTGAAATTAATTGCTTGGGATAGTTTTCAAATATTTGCACTCAATTGCCTGGTTTCCAGAGTGGCTGAACCCCTGGAGGATGCAGACCCCGCTAGTTCAAACAGAGATTCTTTATACTGCAATGTTTACTGGATGTATGATATGGTCTTTCTTTCATTGTTTTCTAATTTTGTGTCATCCCGCTGCTTTTTTTGCTTTGCCGTCAATGGCGACCCCCCCAGGGTTTTCAAGGAAAGAGACACATCACAACACTGGTATTCCTTGGTGGTCTCTCCCTTCCAAATGAGCCCGTTCGCGGGGAGGGCGGGGTAAAAATGCAATAAATAATAATTAAAAAATACTGGCCAGGGCTGAACCCATTTAGCTTCCGAGATCTGACAAGACTGGGCTATCCTGGGCTATCCAGGTCAGGACCCAGTTGCATTATACTTAAAAAAAATTCTCTGTGCAGCCCAGTTTTATTGTATCATTTATTTTATATACTTACTGGTCTTCATTGCATTGTTTTATCATTCTGACCTGGCTGATTGCATCAGATCTCAGAAGCTAAACACAGTAAACCCAGATTACTACACAGATGGGAGACCTTCAAGGAAGTCTAGGGTCATTACACAGAGGTAGGCAATAGCTAACCAGTAACCACATCTGAATATCTCTTGCCTTGAACACCCTAGGGGGTCACTATAAGTGAGCTGCAACTTGACGGCAAAAAAAAAAATCCACCTTGAGTCTCAGTGAACAAGGCAGATGATAAATGAAGTAAAATGATTTAAATTTATTTCTTGTTTATTTATTTTATTTATATCCCTCCTTTCTCCCCAAAGTGGCTGATATCAGTCTCCTCTCTTCCATGTTATCTTCACAACAACCCAGTAAAGTAGGCTGAGAGTGTGTGGCTGGTCCAAGATCACTGTACCTGAAGAAGTGTGCGTACACACAAAAGCTTATACCGTGAATAAAACTTTGTTGGTCTTAAAGGTGCCACTGGACTCAAACTTTGTTCTGCTGCTTCAGACCAACATGGCTACCCACCTGAATCTACTATGACTTCTGTTAGCAAGGCAAAGCCTTAAGAAGGCAATACGTTCAGCTACCTATTTTGTACTGAACATTTTGAATCAGATTCTGGTTCCTGTGAACCAATATTTGCTGAAAAGTGGGCCAAAACATTATAAAGACATAAACAAAACCCGAACACCCTAATCTCAGACTTAGAAATTCTTAGGTTTTGACTCATGTGCTGTGAAAGAGCCTTCAACACACTAAATGCAGCACGGTTCTTCCACACTATTTGCATATTTGTGCATGTCTATTTTCATGTTAGATTATGTCACCGTACACTCAGAAAATAAGAGCCAGTGCAGCACTGCAAGTCGGGGAGACCCAGATCCAAATCCTGACTCAACCACGAAGTTCACTGGGTGATTTGGGCCAGTTGTTCTTCTAACCTACCTCCTGGGTTGCTGTGAGAATAAAACGGAATGTCCTGAGCTACTTGGAAGAAAGGCTGGATAAATGAGCAGTGACTCACGAAAGCTCATACTGAAGTAAAAGTCATTTGTCCTTATGGTGCCACCAGCCTTTTGTTTTAAAAATGCAGTGGATAGATTTTTCATTGCAAAACAGATACCATTCATCGCACAAGGGACCAACCAGGTTGAAGGCAATAGTCAACCTTTTGTTTTTTTAATTACAATGTGTTTATGCCTTTAACAACTTTTGAATATTACACATATATGAGAGAGATAAAGGGATGCACTCATTCACATACATACACATAGACTTTATGAGAAAAACAGGATACACATCTTCCAAATAATATGTGTGTGTACCTTATATATGCTGCATACATTACATGTATTACCTTACATTATATGATATCATAAAATGCATTAAAAGCAACCATACATGCAATACATACTTTCATAAACCACAGAACAAAGTTTGAGTCCAGTGGCACCTTTAAGACCAACAAAGTTTTATTCATGGTATAAGCTTTCGTGTGCAAGCACATTTCATCAGATATCTGATGAAGTGTGCTTGCACATGAAAGCTTATACCATGAATAGAACTTAAAACTTTGTTGGTCTTAAAAGGTGCCACTGGACTCAAACTTTGCTCTGCTGCCTCAGACCAACACAGTTACCCCACTTGAATCTATTTTCATAAATCATGTATTTTATAGAAAAGAGCAAGGGTCAAGTAGCACCTCAAAGACTAACAAAAAGGTGTTGCAGGTATCTGAAGAAGTGAGCAGTGACTCATCCCCTGCCACATATTTTGTTAGTCTTTAAGGTGCTACTGGACTCTTGCTCTTTTCCACAGCTACAGACTAACACGGCTACCCATCTTTTTTTTTAAGTACCCATAAGGTACACTTTCATTATTTTTCATATTATACACCAACAAACAAACATACTGCGTAACAAACATCCACTTACACACATAAAACATACAAAGAGATCAGTATATTTTCTTATAACTCCATTACCATATTTAAAGAATTTCTATAAGTTTGCTTAAGTTTCTGTATACGCTTATCTTGCGGCTACCCATCTTGATCAATGTTTCCTCTAAGCAGTGGAGTCTTGTGAGCAAAAATTCTACTTTGCAAGCTACTGGCATTAAAGTTGTGAGCCAGCGATTTGGCTGCTGCATAAATTGGTTTGCTCCGGAGCCCTCCTTCCTGAGCGGAGACAAAAATGTGTGAGCCAGAGGCTAAAAAACTGTGAGCTAGCTCACACTGACTCAGCTTAGAGGGAACACTGATCTTGATCTTATTTTATATTTATTCATTTCACATTATTCATAGTTCGCCTTTCTCCTCAAGGCTCAAGGTGGATTACACAACGTCAACTCAGCGCAATTAATAGAATAAGGCATCCGATAAGCAAAGTAACAGGATTAGGATTAACTGAAACAAAGCGTAAGTATTAGACGCGATACGTTCGAAAAAATTTAAATTTGTGGTGGGGGGGGGGGGGGACGGACACCAGGCAAGCCGATGATATCTGCTACACTCACCAGTGTAACCCGCAGGCCCGTTCCCTTTATTAAAGCATCCCCGTGCACCACTGTGTACTACAATACAGCCCCCTGCCATTTATAAGAGATACACGTACCTCGCCGCGAGAGGCTGCCAACCCCACACGCTGCCCAGCCCTGGCCCCACCGAAAGTAGGCGGAGGACACGCCCTATTTACCTCATTATGCGTAAATAAACACCTCACTCCCCCCGCCCCCTTGCTATCTTTGGGGCTCCATCCTGGCCGCCGCCGCCCCTGCTTGCCCTGCCTTGCCCTGTCTCAGCCGCCTCTACTTACCCCGCCAGCAGGAGCAGCAGCGCCAGCAGGAGCAGCAGGCGGCGCCTCCTCCGGCCAACGGTCTGAGAAGCCGCCTCAGCCACTGCGGCCGACCCGCCCGCCGCCTCCGCCGCTGCCAAGGCAACGCCAGGGCCCCGTCACGTGACCGCCTTGACCGGCCGTAGTAGCGGGAGCAGCCCGTCACGTGACACCCAGACCGCGGCGACGCCCCTTTCTCGCCGGTGATGCGAAAAGCTGGTGGTGCTTCAGGGCGGCTGAGGGAGGAAGGGTCGGGCACTCGTTTGAAAATGTATTTTAATCGCGTGTGTAGCCTTCGTTCGTGGAGTTTCGTTTCGTTGCTTCCCTATCTCAGTCTTTTGCGCGGTAGGCAGAATGCTCCGATCTGGTTTTTCCCCCTTAGAGTTTTAAACCCTTCAGGTAGAGAGAAATACGCGTGAGATAGAATGAATCAGGTGTTTGGGGGGGGGGGTTTGGGGGGGAGTGAGAAAAATGCACGGGTGTGCTGTGCATGCACACATGGCATGCGCGAGCGCATACACCTGCAGCGTCAGCTGTTGAGGGCCAGCCAGCAACCAGGGGAAGCTTGGGCCTCTGTGCCGGTTAAGAACATAAGAGACGCCAATGTTGGATCAGGCCAAAGGCCCATCCAGTCCAACATTCTGTGTCACACAGTGGCCAGAAATACCAGTGCCATCAGGAGGTCCACCAGTGGGGCCAGGACATTAGAAGCCCTCCCACTGTTGACCCCCCCCAAGCACCAAGAAGACAGAGCATCACTTGCCCCAGAGCCCCTAGCTATACCTTGTGGCTAATAGCCACTGATGGACCTCTGCTCCATATGCTTATCTAATTCCCTTTTGAAGCCGTCCATGCTTGTAGCACCCACCACTTCCTGTGGCAGTGAATTCCATGTGTTAATCACTCTTTGGGTGAAGAAGTACTTCCTTTTATCCGTTCTAACCCGACCGCTCTGCAGTTTCATGGAGTGCCCACGAGTTCTTGTATTGTGAGAAAGGGAGAAAAGTACCTCTTTCTTTACCTGCTCTTTCCCATGCATAATCTTATAAACCTCGATCATGTCACCCCTCAGTCGTCTTTTCTCCAAGCTAAAGAGCCCTAAGCGCTTTAACCTTTCCTCATAGGGAAAGTGTTCCAACCCTTTTATCATTCGAGTTGCCCTTTTCTGCACTTTTTCCAAAGCTATAATATCCTTTTTAAGGTGTGGTGCCCAGAACTGCACACAGTATTCCAAATGAGGTCTCACCATTGATTTATATAGGGGCATTATTATATTGGCTGATCTGTTTTCAATACCCTTCCTAATAATCCCCAGCATAGCATTGGCCTTCTTTATTGCAGTCACACACTGTCTCGACATTTTCAGTGAGTTATCCACTACAACTCCAAGATCTCTCTCTTGCTCAGTCTCTGCCAGTTCAGACCCCATCAATGTGTATTTATATTTAGGATTTTTGGCTCCAATGTGCATCACCTTGCACTTGGCCACATTGAACCCCATTTGCCATGTTGACGCCCACTCGCCCATCCTTGACAGATCCCCTTGGAGTGCCTCACAATCCTCACTGGTTTTCACCACCCTGAACAACTTTGTATCATCCGCAAATTTAGCCACTTCACTGCTTACTCCCATCTCCAAATCATTAATGAACAAGTTAAAAAGCAGTGGACCAAGTACTGATCCCTGCGGTACCCCACTGCTTACCACCCTCCACTGAGAAAATTGCCCACCTACACTCACTCTCTGTTTTCTATGAACTAGCCAGTTTTTGATCCATAAAAGGACTTGTCCTTCTATCCCATGATTTTTGAGCTTACTTAGGAGCCTTTGATGAGGAACTTTATCAAAAGCTTTCTGGAAGTCAAGGTAAATAATATCTATTGGATCCCCCTTGTCCACATGTTTGTTCACCCCCTCAAAGAACACTAACAGGTTAGTGAGACAAGATCTTCCCTTACAGAAACCGTGCTGAGTCTGCCTCAATAGGTTTTGTTCATCTATGTGCCTACTAATTCTTTCCTTAATAATGGTTTCCACCAATTTACCCGGTATCGACGTCAGACTGACTGGCCTGTAATTTCCCGGATCTCCTCTGGAACCCTTTTTAAAGATGGGAGTGACATTTGCTACCTTCCAATCCTCAGGAATGGAGGCAGATTTTAAGGAAAGATTACATATCTTTGTCAGGAGATCTACAAGTTCACATTTGAGTTCTTTCAGAACTCTCGGATGTATGCCATCTGGGCCTGGTGATTTTTCAGTTTTTAAGTTGTCTATCAGTTTTAGGACCTCCTCTCTCGTCACCTCAATCTGACTCAGGTCTTCCAACACCCCTCCTGAAATCAGTGGTTCTGGAGTGGGCAAGCACTTCTCATCTTCCACAGTGAAGACGGAGGCAAAAAATGCATTTAGCTTCTCAGCCATTTCCCTATCATCCTTCAATACTCCTTTTACCCCTTGGTCGTCCAAGGGCCCCACTGCCTCCCTGGCTGGTTTCCTGTTTCTAATGTATTTGAAGAAAGTTTTATTGTTGGTTTTTACGTTTTTTGCTATATGCTCCTCATATTCCCTTTTTGCCTGCCTGACCTCAGACTTGCATTTTATTTGCCATAGCCTGTGTTCCATTTTATCAGCCTCACTGTGACTAGCTTTCCACTGCTTAAAGGAATTCTTTTTACTTTTTATAGCTTCTATTACTCTGTTAACCATGCCGGCTTTTTCCTATACCTGTTTGTGCCTTTCCTAACCTGCGGAATATATATTTTTTGAGCTTCTAGGATCGTAGTTTTAAATAGTTTCCAAGCTTCCCCAATGGTTTTGACTCTTTCTACTTTTCCTTTCAGTTTCCTCCCCACGTGTCCCCTCATATCAGAGAAATTACCCCTTTTAAAGTTAAAAATGGTTGTGTGAGTCTTTTTGGCCACTTCTCTATTTGTACAAATGTTGAACTCAACAACATTATGATCACTGTTTCCAAGTGGTGCAATCACTTTTACATCTCTCACCAGGTCTTGAGTGTTACTTAGGACCAAATCAAGGATCGCCTCTCCCCTGGTAGGTTCCGTGACCATCTGCTCCATAGCACAGTCATTTAGAGTGTCTAGATGACACAGTGTTTTTGTCTAGCTGCTATCTTTAAGGCATTCATCATTTTATAATCCTCCTCTATCTTTTGATCTGGTGGGCGATAACAAACTCCCAGTGTTAAGTTTCCTTTTGGCTCCCGACGTGGCCTTTTCCATCACAGCTAAAAGCCAGAGAGAGACATCCATGGATTTAGCTAATCTCCTTTTGAAGCTATCTGAGGTAGCTGCCACAAGTATCTGTGTCCAAAATCAAATGCTGCTCACCTGGGGGAGCGCCGGCGCTGAGTTATAGTACTGTGGAAGAACCTTCTCTCCACTTTTTCAAGACCATGTGATTTAAAAAGCATTGTTACCCCTCCTCCCATTTGTCCTCTTTTCAAGCTAAAACATTATGTGTAATCAGATCATAGGAGCTGCGGTGGCTCAAGTGGTTAAGATGCTGAACTGCAGGCTGTGAAAGGTCAGTAATTCAGCAGTTCGAGACCCAGGTGCCGCATGATGGAGTGAGCGCCCATCTCTAGTTCCAGCTCCTGCCAACCTAGCAGTTCGAAAGCAAGAAATTGCAAGTAGATAAATACCTTCCCACTTCGGTGGGAAGGTAACAGCATTCCGTGCGCCTTGGTGTTTAGTCATGCCGGCCACATGACCACGGAAACATCTTTGGACAGCGCTGGCTCTTCGGCTTGGAAACAGAGATGAGCACCGCAACCCTAGAGTCGGACTCGACTGGCTTTCGAGCAAGGGAACCTTTACCTTTACCACTGATACGCAGATGACCCTGAACTCTTATCTCATGCTTCCAGCAGACCACAGGGAGGCCGAGGAAACTAGGAAAAGGTGCCTGGAGGCAGTTTTGGAACAGCTGAGCACTAACAACTTGAAACTTCATCCCCAACAAAACGGGATTCCTTGAAATAATCTTACTTGTATTGATTCCACAATTGTCACTGATAGTTAAAAACCACCCTGTATTGTTCTAGCTTTTAAATGAGTTTCTTATTTACAATACAAGTCATTTTAAGTGACATCCCTGTCTTATGTATATAATTTTCATATCTAACAAAGGGAGCTTAGACTCTCAACAGCTGATACCCCCAAAACCTTGGTGTTGTCTAAGGTGCGACTGGACTCGAATCTACTGCAGATGAACACGGCTACTCTCTGAAACGATATGATGTTTGTAATTCAAGTAAAGCTCCCTTCCAGCCAGGTCAGCCAGTTCTAAAACTGGATTGGGCACCAGGGGTTCTGTTTCCAAGCTCTGCCATCTTTTTAAATAGAGCTTGTCCCCAAAGAGTCATCACTGGTAACATTTTAAGGAACAAATACGACAGCAGCTGCTTTGAGCAAATTTAACCATGAGAACTGATGTGCTCTACTGATGACCTGCTTTTGCTGCAAAGAAACCCTAGCCAAGACTAATGGTATGTTTTCTTTTCAATGCAAGCTGCCCTGAGGTATTAACAAATGCAGGGTAAATATTTTTAATCAGTGGACTCTCGTCCATCAAAAAAGAAACTAGGTTGAATGGTGAAAAAAATATTTTCAACAGTTAAGGTAATTAGTAGAAAATGCCCCCCCCCCTTCTGTCTCTGCTTATTCTTTAGTTTCAGATGGTTAGCTAGGTTAGTCTGTAGCAGAACAAAAATCGAGTCCAGTAGCACCTTCAAGATCAACAAAAAAAAGCCCAATTAAAATCAGACAATTTCCCTGCATCGAGGAGGCTATCGTATGGGATTCTCATTTTATTCCATGTTGAAGAAAACATGCTTCCTTCCCCAGGATCCCCACTGACAAAGCTGCTTGTTTTTATATAACCACCCAAATGCCTTTTTCCATTATGAAGCATTCATAATCGTTCTCTAGTTCAGTTCAGCCAGTAAGGATCACACTTAGGGTTGCTATTCCCCCGGCGGTGCTGGGAAACCCAATTTTCAGGGCTTCAGCCCGCTGGGAAGCCCCACCCCCAAACAGGGACGTCACCATGTGACATCCCCGATGTGATGACATCACCCAGAAATGATGTCATTGCACCGGGAATGTCACGTGATTTGAGGCTGAAAAAACCATAGAGTTTGCCCAAATACCAGAATGTCCCCAGCATGACGACGTCACCTGTAATGTTCTCACCCACCACCAGAATGCCCCCCAAAGTCCCCTGCTCCAGCCAAGGTAAGACCAGGCAACCCTAATCACACTTGTTTTGAGATTGAAGGACGAAAAAAGGAAGAATAACAGACTACAGTAATTTCAGAATTCCTGTGCTGTCCACCTAACCCAGTACTCTGTTTCCAGCACTGGGTAACCAGATGCCCCAAGAAGGGGTTCATAAGCAGCAGACAATGCCACAGATTGCATTCAGAAGCATAGCATTGAACAAGCATAGCGTGTTCAAACAGATTCTATTCAGCTCTCAAGGCTAATTGCGACTGGTGGCCTTCCCCTCCCCCAGATTTCTTTTCAACACAGCAAAAAGGCACACATGCGCTCAAAGGTTTTCCTTTTTATTCCCAGAAACTCTTCAGGACCAAAGTATACAGCACATTTCAGCAATGAAAAGAGCAAACTTTTTATCATCCTGGTGAACCACTTCTCACCACAAGGGCTCAAGAGGAGCCTAGTGGAAACTCCCAAATCATTTTGCTCTCTCCTGTCATGGAGGAGTCCGGACACTTCCTCTGCTTCAGACTCCTATTCCACGCTCTGTCGCTTAAACTCGTGTGTGTACTCAGGTCGCTCAGGGAGGGGGTTGCCTGACACAGATGGATAAAACGTTGGCTTTCAGACAGACAACAATTTGGAGTGACGCCAGGAAGACGAGGAGAGGTCACGTGGGTAGCCTTTCCCCAGGATCCCTGTAATAGGCTGCACAGCAGTTACACAAGCAAGTTTGGAAGGAACTTCTGTCTGGCTCGGCTCTAAGGGCAACTCCCCGGGGGGTTCTTATGGCCCCACTTCTGCCGTGGCGAAGATGCAGAGCAGCACCATGAAGTCTGCTGAGCTCAAATTCCAGGCTCCATCCAGGCTCCTCGACAGCAAGTGAAAAACCACTGCAGAGTTGGCACCATCATCTCCCCATCACAAAACTGGCCTCTTCCGCATCATCCTCTTTCTCCTCCTCGGAGGCGTCTCTGTCTTCCTCCTCTTCACTGGTCTGCTGCTTCTGAGAACTGTCAGAATTGGCAGCTGTACAAGGCACGGGAAAAGATGTAGAAATAGATGTTAGCTTTGAATATGTGGCCCTTTCCCCGTGCCCCCCTCCCCACAAATCCTAACCCCAGAATCCTCTTTCAGACCACTTCTGAATGGCTCCCCATCAAAATGAATGGTTCCCTCCCCCCAAAGAAACGGAGAGCACAAGCAATTAGCCATGATAGCTAAATGGAACCTCCACATTCAGAGGTGGTGTACCTCGAGGTTGGCTTAGGAGCGTCAAGAGGCAGTTGGTTGCCCACTGTAGCCCTAGATGGATCTCTGCTCTGATCCAGAAAGATCACACCCCACACACCCCAAATCCTTTTACTTGCAAGCAGGCAGAGGATTCTGAGGCACAAATGCTCCTTCTACCCTCTGAAAATGATAAATTGATTAATTAATTGATTTGGTATTTAAATTAACAAATTAATTAACAAGAGGTTATCTGGTTTGCTTGAAATGAATTTGCCATTGATATGCATTAGCCTTTATTTAAATCACTGTCTAAATTGAGCTTTAAAAAAGGCAATCATAGGCTACTTGGTTAAATTGTGAGGGTGCGTAATAGAATTGATTATTACGATTCTATACCAAATTCAGGAGTTTGTTGGGAGCTAACAACAGCTGTTTAAAGGACTATAGTTGGTTGATCTGAGGCTCCTAGTTGGTCTGAGATTCATAGCTGGTCCGCAGCTGGCAAAGACCACTAGGCACGATGATGACCAGGCAGGGGATTCCAGTGCTCCTGGGGAAGGGGAAGTACAGCAGTGGGACTAGGCATGGAGATAAGAGAAGGGGACGGAGAAGTAGAGTAGCTCAGCCCCCTTCCAGCCTGCGTCCCACCCCAAAGGTTGTAGGTAGTGGGGCTAGGATGATTGACCCCCCCCCCCGACATGGGCGTTGTACAATGCCAGGTCTATAAATAATAAGACCAGCCTCTACTCAGACAATGGACCTGGTGTCATTCGTGGTGGCGCTGGGACTCTCCCAATATGTAACGACTCCCATTCACCAGGCTGGGCACACGCTTGATCTGATCTTCGTGGTGCCAAGAGTTTGAACCAACAGTCCTCCATTCGTCTCAAGCAGCCAGAACTAGGAGTGTGTTCTATAGACAACTACAATTCTGTCTGCTCCATCTTGCGGTTATTTGAGAATTGCCGCTCCTTAGGATGGTGGCAGCTACTCCTCTGCTTCTGCTGTCCTGAGTCCTTAGAACCTCCCAACACCTACTTCTCTTCAAGAGATAGGCTGCCATTTGTTTATGACCACCTTGACAACTCCCAAGCACTGCTGTGCAAGATACCCTCTCAAACGGGGCGATTCGAAGTTTCAGTGGAGTTACAAGGGTATAAATCTGCTTCAGGTTTGCGTGGAAACCCCCTTCTCCTAGGCACATTCTGCAGATGCTCAGTTTCTACTGCACCACTGGAATTTCTCTTTGGATGGTGCCACATGCACTCAGGCCAACATACATCCACATTACCTTCTTGCTCTTCCTTTTGTTCAAGTTTACTCTTCTTTGCCAGTAATTTCTTCTCTTTCAATTTTTGACTATAAAGAAAGCAAGGAAGTTTTTTAAATATATATTAAAAAATTATGCGTGTGTTAAAATATTCTTTGTTTTAAAAGGGCACTAATCTGTGCAGTTCCTCAGACATAATCCTTAAAGCTACAGAATGCATCCTGTTTCATCCCTGATGGAGGTCCTGAAAGACAAATAACTTCCATACCTATTTTTTTATTTTGCCTTGTTTACCAGAAGATAGCTGCTCTCGTGTTAGGTTAGAGCCTAATGGGGGCAATCTACAAATCTTGGGGGACATTCTGAACTAGAGGGGGGCAATGGAGGGCTTGTGGAATTTTAGGAAGTCCCTTCTCCCCATCGGCAATAGCCGCCAAGAGCCAGGAGAAGACTGACAGTGGTCAAATTGCCACAATGATAAAAATCCCAGATTTCTCCCCCAGGTTCTGCTGAGCTCAAATTAAAAGTGGAACTTTTTTCAGAATCTCTTTCTTCTGTGCCTGCATGTATCATAAATATACATAAAGTTGTCTTGTCTGGAGTGCTGTTCTTAAGTCATCTTTTTTTCCTCGGCTAGGTGGGGAGGCATTCAGTGGTAATGTTGCATACTTAATAGTAAATGCCACTACGCTACAGGCAAGCTTTGTAGCATTCCCCACGCTTGTCTTAAAGGAGCCACTGGACTCAAATTTTGTTCCCAACACAGCTACCCACCTGAACTTACTGCTGGAAGGTGGACTTGCAGCCACCTAGAGGATTATGCGGGAATTACATCTTGGTTGGCTAGAGGTATTTCATACCCTCAACAAACATTAACATAAATTACACATATTTGACCTGGTTCCTTGCCCTCACATTGTATTTTGCTTCCCAGTACTTGGCACTCCATTCTGTCAGGCACTGTGGCTTGTAAAATCCTACGCCACTGAGTCTCCGTAGATTGCTGGACAGACACTCCTGGTTAGCCTCTCCCCACTGAGCCACCTTTCCAGGCCCCGGCCTCTCTCAATCTCTGTGTCCCAGGCCCATACTATCCTTCTTGCTGCCACTTGGATCTTATGCCCTTATTTCAGTTCTGCAGGGCTTGTAAAATGGAGCTGTTCCGCCAGCCCTTTGGTTGAGGCAGCGGGTGTCCATTTGCATTGGCCTCCCCTGCTCCAACCCGCTCTATCTGCATGTTGATATATTACTGATGGTGTTTAATGCCCACTTGCCCAACTCTCTGTTCCATTTGGGCATTCATACCGACTCACTCAGACACTTTGTTGACTAACTGCCATCTAGAGAGTTATGTTATCAGATTCTAAATCGGACTATTGTATTGTATTTTAATTGGTTTTGTTTGGTTGTAACATGATGGGGTGAGCTCCCATCTCTAGTTCCAGCTCCTGCCAACCTAGCAGTTCGAAAGCAAGAAATTGCAAGTAGATAAATAGGTACCACTTCGGTGGGAAGGTAACAGCGTTACGTGCGCCTCGGTGTTTAGTCATGCTGGCCACATGACCACGGAAACGTCTTCGGACAGCGCTGGCTCTTCGGCTTTGAAACGGAGATGAGGACCGCATCCCTAGAGTCGGATTCGACTGGCTTTCGAGCAAGGGAACCTTTACCTTTACCTAACCCGCCCTGAGCCCGCTTGCGGGGGAGTGCGGGATAGAAATACAATAAAATAATAAATAAATAAATAAATAACACTAGGCACTGGACTCCTCCCATCCTCCCTCCTTCACTGAATCATACATTCCTAGTGTAGGCTGGTGGCCAAGGGAATAAGCTGTGACCCAAGAGGCAGCCGGTTCAAGTCTCATCTCAGGCATGGACTCACTAGCCGGCTTCAGTTAAGCCACTTCAGTCAAGTCACTTGTTCTCGGCCTCTGCTGCAATATGAGTATATTCCTTCCATCAGCCTCTGAAGCCAAAGCTTTTTTTAAACAGCCGTTACTGTAGATGTCGGCAGCCTTACAGTTGCTTAATGGGGGCCCTCCAATAATAGCACATTGGCTAAAACCTCAGTGAGCCTGCAGGAGACTCTGGAACTTTGAGACATTGGACTCCACCACAAAATGGCTGCCGTGGGCAGCAGCAATCACAAAACATTGGAAGTTCAGTTCAAGACAGCCAAAGCCACTGCTTCCAAGTCACCTCCTGCACCACGGAGGTGGAGGAAAGCTGGGACGGGCTCTTTGCCTTGTGGCAGAGATGCTGTTCAGGATTTGGTATCTAGAGAAAGGAGAGGGCTTGCGCTCTGTAAGGCCACAAGAAGTCTGTGACTACAACCAAGCCAAGGGTACACAGACTGAGATGAACCTCGCTGGAATAACTTCAATGTTTAGCTCATCAATCAAGCTGGTAGAATTAACCCAAATCACCCTTGTTTGTTTGTTCTTTCTCCTATTCACAACCCTTTGGCTTTTATCCATAAGACTCAAGCAGCACATGGGCACTGGGAGGCACGCTAGGAGGTGCCATGGTGCCTACAAGCACTGCACTGGGGAATACTGGACTGCATCCTTTCCTCCACAGGGTACTGCCAGTCACCCTCCTGGCATTCCAGCAATATGGGAATGTGAGCAAGAAAAGCAGTGAGTCTCACTCAAACCTCTCCAGAATCCCCAAACCATTTCAGGAAACAAAATGTTTCACTCTTTATTTCAACTGCAAGACTGGGGCAATCTTTTTGGAAGACTTATAAAAGTGGGGACTGACTGACATCACTGTGGTCTAACGGAGTTCTTCTGCCAAGAGCAGTTTGCCCTCACCGTTTCCTTCGACGTTTGGCTGTCTGTTCCTCTGCGACTATTTTGTTCTTTTCAAGCCTCTTCTGGTATTCCTCGTCCAGTTTTTGCTGTGACCAACAACAGGGGATATTTTCGTTACAATCAGAATATACTGTTGCACTCGCTTTAAATCTTAGTGGTTCTTAAAAATTATTTTTCCACCATCTTCCAGAACTTTTAATACAAAATCACTATTAGAATTTAAATGAACAAAGATGAATGCATGTGTTGGGGGGGTTAACATTACAGAGGATACTGTTAAAAACACAAATTTCAGCAAAACTGATGAGAACATATTCTTTAATGTTTTTTTTAAAAAAATGGCTCCTTGAGCCAAACAGAAGTAGACACATAGTAAATGGCAGAACTGCTGCTAGGCTCAGTAGATACAATACTAAACTTTATGGGATCAATATAAGTGAGCTTTATATATTGCCTTCCCAGAATACTTCACTTATAAAGGGAATAGGGTGGTAACAGAAGCAATCAAAAGGGCACTTTTTAGAATAGGAACAGAGCTGTTTTAATGGTGGAAAATGTTTCTCCATTATATTGTTTGTTGGATGTATCATACTACTTTTACATCACTCTTCTCTTTTGTATGCACTATACTGATCTTTACTGCATTGCTCTCAAATTCTGTAAGCCATCTTGAGCCTTAACAAGAAAGAGGGACTATAAATGAAGTACACACACAAGAATTCTCAACATTTGCAATGCATTTTTCCTACAAGTTTCTTTCAGTTGCCTTTTGACCCACGTGCAGGGTTAAGCCCAACAACATATTTAGCTAAAAATGCCTGGACGTCCTTGCTAGATAGATATTTGAGAGGCAGCTATAACAATTAGAACTGTATTTGCTCAGGAAAGAGTAGGGTGGATCCTGCCCTCTTCCTCCCTATCACTCCACCGAGCAAAGTCTATTGAATCCAATATTTATGCCCCACCTCTCCTTTGGGCTCAAGTTTGAAGCCTTCCTCCAAATCTAAGGAGCATTCCTCCTGTTTAAGGAGTGTCATTCTGTTGGAGGAAAAAGCAGAAAACAAAAAAACAGTCCCCCAACTCTCAGCCAAAACGGTTTGAGGAAAATTCATCTGACCTTCTCGGCCATGGCATCCATAAAATCCTGCCTCTGGTACTCTCTCCGCCGAAGGTGCCGGTATACGTGGAATTCCCCACTGCCAGCTCCAGCACTAGAACCTGCCAGGGATAAAAAGGGGCACTGTTTCTTTTTAGCTTTACCCTACACTGTAAGGATAGATGATGAATATGAACTTAAGAAAGGTGGGGGTAAAACCTTTGCTCTGCCAAGGACTCCGTTGGTAGCCCATGGCCAGTCGCTCATTGGAGAAAACCGGAACAGCAGCAATTTCTTCCTAGCATAGAACATGTATGGAAGAAGAGAAGGTAATGAAACCCCTCTGGTACATGTTCTCCCCTGAGATTAGGGAATCCTCCTGTGGGGATGATAGCAAAATGTTTTTTCTCCCTCAATGATCCATGTACTCATAGAGCTTATATGTTAGCACATTTTAATGTGTTGCCCTCTGCAGTATTTCAAGGGAGATTTTCAAAGATTCCTTACGCACAGAGGTTATGTGATTGCGGTAGAAAGGAAGTAGAAAGCATTGGGCATGTCCTTCTGTATTGTGATTATTATACTGACATTCGTGTTAAGAAGAAGAAGAGGAGGAGGAGATTGGATTTATACCCCACCCTTCACTACCCAAAGGAGTCTCAGAGCGGCTTACAAACTCCTTTCCCTTCCCCCTCCCACAACAGACACCCTGTGAGGTAGGTGGGGCTGAGTGACAGAAACTGCTCTTTTTCAAGAACAGCTGTGCCAGAATTATGGTTTGCCCAAGGTCATCCGGCAGGTGCAAGTGGAGGAGTGGGGAATGAAACCCGGTTCTCCCAGATTAGAGTCCGTGCAATTAACCACAAAGTATTAAGATTGGTTGTTAATGGATTTAACAGGCCAATCTGATAATTATAAGTCCTTTTTTCTTCTCCACAAAAAAATGCTGTAACTGTTGAAATAGTGGCAACTTTTTTGTATCTGGCTTCTAAAAAGTGAGATATGTGTTAACTGTATTGAGTACTCATGTTTTGTATACCTCTTAGTGCATAATGCCAATAAGGGTTGTTGTAAAAAAAAGAAAGAAAGAAACCCCACCTCTGCAATGAGGACTGACACAAACAAAAACAGGAAGGGAGCAAAACTGGGACAACTAGAGACGAGGTATGGGGTTCCGCATACTTGGGAGGAAGACTACTTAAGAATGTGGGAACGTATCAGAAAATTAAAGACGAAACCACCCAAAAGGTCAATGAGAACTGAGTATGTTCATAATCTTTGGGATGCACAATGATGAGGGCAGCTGGAGGTGGGGGAAGCAGATGGGGCCTGGCTTTAAAACAGCTACTAACATTTTACAGTGGTGGCCGGGGGGGGGGGGGGGGGGGGGGCAACCAGATGTCCAGGAGAACACAGCAACAGCTTGTGCTTTGGGCATTAATTATTTTTCTTACAACTGTCCTTATCAGATCTGGCTGGAGAGAGGCCGTGCAGTTTTTCTTTTACATCACTACCTTGTTTTTGGAGAAGTGTATCTGCATTCTGCTCTACTCACAGCAATGCCAGATGCTTTGAAATCCAACTAACAGTGCTTCTTTTTGAACTTCCCCTTTCTTAGGTTCCAAACACGTTCACCCTGCTGTGCCAGCATCAGCTCCTGGCTTTTGGACAACATAGCCTACAGAAAAGCTGTGTGTAATCTAAAAGTTCCTTGCCGGTACTTTTTAGTGGTTTGAGAATCCCCTGCGACACTCTTTGGAAAGCCAATAAATAGCAGCACAATTTGGCCTGGCTCCTGGAAACCCTGTTCCATTCCCTTTTCCTCTGAACGCCTTGTTCTCTCCCTTTCTCTCTCTACACATGCGCACACAAGAGAAAGTGAAGGTCATCAGCCACATTCCTTTTGTTTTTGTTCTTTTGCAATGATCATGAAAGACTCAAAATACACTTTAGGCAAATGGCAACATCTAATGCCAGTGGAATAGAGTGTTTGATTCAATCGTGCGCAAGAGCTAAAATAATTCACCCCAGGCAATCCAAATCCCATGTCAAGGAAAACAGCATTCTGCTGCTGGTGTACAATAAGCAAATAATTTATTTTGGATGCATTTGCTATGGGGATCAGCAAGGAATTATGCTGTGTATTGAAGCCTTCCCTCACCACCACACCCTGGTTGCTGAAATCTCAGAAGACACTATCCAGTCATTTTCAATCACACCTTTGCAGTCATGAGGGCTAGAAACTTGAGATTTTCAGGAAGTTAAACCATGGTACAGTCATGGTTAGGTGTGCATGTATTCATGTGCTTGCACACACACAGTGCTGGCACTAGCCCCAAGACACCCAGCTTCAAATCTTTGTTTACTAAGGAAGTTCCCAGGTCAGTTTCATTTCCTCTTCATGTCAGTTTGGACGTACCATGCTTTAGAAGCATGAATCATTTGTTTTGCTGAATCTGAGCATTTACAGTCATAATCTCACATGTAATTTCAAGAGTGGGAAGTCAGAAATGCAAGTGATTCATAGCAATAATTCCCTGACAACCAGAGGGGTTTAGATGCTTTGCATACATTTAGAAGAACAAACGCCTGCCTCCCTCACATCACCTTCAGGTTTCAAACCCCATCTCTCATCTAGCACTGAAAAAAGAAATCACAGCCCATATTTCCTCCCCCTTTCAAATTCACATCCTGGTTCCATCACACATTAGCACAGAAAAAGCTTAAAATAGCAACTTGCCCATGACATCTCTGACAAATTCTGGAGGTGGACGTGGCGCCCATTCATTGAGTTTTTCAGGGATTGGAACAGTCTTATCCTGCAACAAGAAATGAACAATATCTTGACACTTTGGTCGCAACGGAGAGAGCAGTTTTACAGAGATATTCAAAGCTGAATCTAAACAGAAAGGTTCAAGATAAAGAACTGATTCCCCCCGCCACGCAAAGGTACTCATTAGACATTTGGCTGCATGTAGACAATCAGGAGAGTCACTTAACATGCACTTTCTATATACAGCAGGTTCCTTCTATACAAGTGTAGGATCCAATTGAATTGTTCCCATCCCCAGGGACTCTGGTAGAAGGGAAGGGAGTCAGGACTCCCACCTGTCAGATTTATTCAGATTGTATTTAAGAGATTGCAAGGGGATAGCCTCCCACACAGGATGAGAATTCTCTCCCCCCCCCAATATTTTCAGGGTGGAATTACACAATTTAAATTACATACTAGCACAAGTGCTAAACCTAAATGGTATGTGAGTACAGTGGGGGTACACTGCTGTGTCATCCTCCCACCCCCCATCCTTCACAAACAATCCCTGGGAAGAATAAATGGACTAGGTTTTATTTGCTTTACTATATCATGAGCTGATGTAACACAGGAGCTAACAGAATGAGTTCTGATTCAGGATACCCAGTTCAAATGTCTTCTCTGGCATGTACTCACTCAGCGCCCTTAGAGAAGTCACTCTTTCTCTCTCTCTGCCCCCCCCACCTCCATCTACAACATGGGGTGTTCTAGCATGAAAAGATCAAAACAATTCTGAAAAAAATCTACGATTTACCAGTTGAATTTGTGTAAATACTACTTAAGTGTTATTCTTAGTTGTATTACTATTAGTTATACTTGTGTTACTCATTACTAAATTGTTCTGTATTTTTTCTTATCGCCTTTTTGCAGTTTTTTTATCTTTTCATGTTTAGTGTGTTATCATAGCAGCCTACCTTACAGTGCTGCTACAAGGATGACAATTAATGCAAAAGATTTCGAACACTTATAAACACTATAAAATGCAAATTACTATTACAGATTTATGTAAATATGGCAAGATCATATTTAGGGACTCTTTGCTAACAGAAGAAAACATATATATTTTATTTAAAAATTACTGTTGCCATCCTATGTACATCTATCTGAGAAAAACCCAGTGACTAAAGTGGGATTTATCTTTAAATTGGGTTGCACTGAAAATACACCAATGGGCATTCAGAATACAACTTTTGCTTCCAGTAGCTGTCTTCTTTTTGTTATAGGAGCTCCTGCCTACTCTTTTTATGTAAATCATAGGGTCACACTACCCCCAAGCAGAGCTTCCACAAGGGTCAGGGAAAGACATAGACTAGAATACCTTGCTGATTCCAAGAACAAGGACTTAAACTGGATATGGGAAAACAGGGGTGACATCTACTGCCCAGCACAAGGGCTTAGTAGGGTAGGATATGAGAACCTTCACCCCAGGAGCAAGTGCTCAAGAAGGCATACCTTCCAACATTTCACAGAAGAACACACAAACACCCTGAGTCTCATGGAATCACTGCCCAAGTCCCCTCCTACTAAATAAGTCTTTCACCAATTTAAGAATCATAAACTTATAACCCTCTCCCAAACGTCCTCAAATATATTAACAGCTAACAGTTTCCAGCACTGGAGTATGATCTAGCAGGCAATGCATTGCAGAAAGGCTTACTGACTCACACGCACACAATTACAGGATGCATTCACTCCCACCAGCTTCACAGTGAAATTCTAAACAAAAGTTGCTCTCTTCTGAACCGGGGCTCAGACGGTGCACCCCCGTTTACGACTGCACTGTGAATTCTTTAGAGACTCTCCAGAGGAACTTTAGCAATTCTTACCAATTAAAAATATGGCAAAATAAGGATAAGAAACAAGAACAGGCGGAGTGCAAGACATCAAGGGGGGAGCACAATGCTTCCTCCCAAGAAAGCCCCGCTGAGGAGGAACCGATGTAGAGGAGTGCTTATCTTCCATCACTGCGGTGTGTGTTACTTCCTAGCCCCGCTGTGGGGGAATGAGGTAGCCCCACCCCCCACCCATACGCTCCGCCCCTTACCGGGTTCCTCATTAGCCTCTCCAGTTTGAGGCGTTGCTCCTCCGCCGCGCTCCGGGGAATGACCAGCGGCTGCGGCTCCTTGCGAGGCCGGGGAGGCCGCGTCGGCCCGGCCGCCATCCTCGCTGCCTCCCTCTCTTTTTCCTTCTGGCAAAAGGCCGCGGCCCCGAGCGATGACGTCACAGGGGGCGACGGCCGGTCAGGCATGCGAGGGAGGGAAGAGAACGCCGCTGTCACCGTAGTCCCGCCCCCTCTTTTCCTCTCCCTCCCGCGGAGATATAAATATTCATGAAGGTGCGTAATATTAATGAAGGCGGGAAATACCAAGTCACCAAAAACTACTGAGACGGGATTCTTGGCGTTTGCTGAGGAGATGATTGGGGGGCGGGGGGCTGAGGCTTTCCCAGAATCCCTCGGGACCTATTGTTCATGGTCGGCTTTCTTAGTAATAAGAAGCGGTTAAAGGTAAAGGTTTCCCTTGCTCGAAAGCCAGTCGAGTCCGACTCTAGGGTTGCGGTGCTCATCTCCGTTTCAAAGCCGAAGAGCCAGCGCTGTCCGAAGACGTTTCCGTGGTCATGTGGCCGGCATGACTAAACACCAAGGTGCACGGAACGCTGTTACCTTCCCACCGAAGTGGTACCTATTTATCTACTTGCAATTTCTTGCTTTCGAACTGCTAGGGTGGCAGGAGCTGGAACTAGAGACAGGAGCTCACTCCGTCATGCGGCACCCGGGTCTTGAACTGCTGAACTACTAACCTTCCACAGCCTGCAGTTCAGCGTCTTCACCACTTGAGCCACCGCAGCTCCTCTTCTTAGTAATAAGAAGCGGTTAAAAGGTAAAGGTTCCCTTGCTCAAAAGCCAGTCGAATCCAACTCCAGGGTTGCGGTGCTCATCTCCGTTTCAAAGCCGAAGAGCCAGCGCTGTCCGAAGACGTTTCCGTGGTCATGTGGCCGGCATGACTAAATGCCGAGGCGCACGGAACGCTGTTACCTTCCCACCGAAGGGGTACCTATTTATCTACTCGCAATTTCTTGCTTTCGAACTGCTAGGCTGGCAAGAGCTGGAACTAGAGACGGGAGCTCACTCCGTCATGCAGCACCTGGGTCTTGAACTGCTGAACTACTCAGTTAGCTCTGTTTAAATAAATGAATAAGTAACCGCCAGAACTCAACAATATCCACACTGGCAAAAACAGTAATATTAGCAACATATAGAGCGTAAAAAAGACTCTTGTGGTATTCAACAAGCCTAACAAAATTTTATTCAAGCAAGTCATTACGCCCTCAGTTGCCATCATGCCCTCACTCACAAGTTCTATTACGCTCCTATCAATATTACTCAGAGGGTGCGTCTAGACGGGGCATTTATGCTGGTATAGATGCCGGTTGGAATCAGTGTACTTATGGGCGATCACACGGCGAACATCTGCCTTCCGTCCCTAACCATTGCAAACAGCTTTAAACCATTGTATTCTGCTACTAGGTCCCCAAGTGGTGGTATCCTGAGCGCACCGGTTCCAACCGCATTATCCCCCTCTGATCGCTCTCCGCCGGTGTCTAGCCACTTCCGTTCAGAAGCCCGAGGCTTCTGCGTTTCGGTTGCCATTTTTTTAAAGTCTCCTTGATGTGCGCTCGGGCGAAGCTTCACCCCGGCATTTACAAACAAACAAACAAACAAAAGGGCCTAGTGTAAGGCTTTAGACGAGTCTGGTACCTCACGGAGGCCAGTTTCAGAGTAAAAATTTAAAGGGACGTCTTCGCTTCAGGGCACGCTTTTTGGGACGGGGTGTTCTGCGCCTGCGCGAAGATCTCAACTTTGTGGATGGCTGCCTATGCGCATGTGCAAAATGTAAAAAAAAAATAAAACGGGCATATCGTGATGTGCTGCGCAGTCAGGAGGTGAGTGTGATTGCGTTTCTTCCGGATCAAATTGCACCGGTTGGAACCGCAGCAGTTTATACCAGTATAAATGCCCCATCTGACTGCATCCTGAGTGTTTATGCAGTCATCCCTTTTGGACTGACTAGTCTCAAACAGGAGGCTCCCCAACTCGTGTTAGCTTTCCCTCCAGGATTAGTTTAAAAGCTGCTCTACCGTTTTGATATTAATTGCCAGCAGCCTGGTTCCCTTTTGGTTCCAGTGTACAAGTTCAGTTTGTCCCAGAAAGTTTCCCAGTGCCTAACAAATCTAAACCCTTTCTCCCGGCACTGCTTTCTCATCCATTGAGAACCCTGATCTGCGCCTGTCTAGCTGGCCCTGAGTGTGGCACCGGCAGCACTTCTGAGAATGCTACCATTGAGGTCCTGGCCTTTAACTTTCTGCCTAGTAAACTACATTTTTCCTCTAGGACCACACAACTGCATTTCCCAGTGTCATCGCTGCCAAGGTGCACCATGACTGCTGACTTCTCCCCAGCACTATCAACCTACCTAGACAGCATGTGATGTCCGCAACCTTCGCACCAGACAGGGAACTCACCATGCAATCAAAATGCCTGTCACAGACCCCACCCTCTAAATTCCTAATGATCTAATCACCCACTACCAGAAGCCCACCTGGCCCCAGCCCTCAGGGGTATCCTCAATACGAGAGGATATCAGTCCGTCGCCCAAGGAAGGGGTCCCTTTCAAGGGATCACATTCCTCCTCCTTAGACTGACACCCTCTGACCCTCACTGTCCCCAACAGCAGAAGAGCTGTCAGCACAGGAGTGGGACTGTTCTAGTAAGTCCCTGAGGGTCTCTTCCCCAAAACTCTCTCTCTGCCTCAGCTTCTCCAGGTCGGTAACCCTAGCCTCAAGGGAACGAACCTGCTCCCTGAGAGCCACGAGTTCCATGCAGTGAGCACCAGGGGTCGTTTCGTAGAAAAAGAGCTAGGGGAACTCATTAGCATAACTCATTAGCATATGCCACACACCCTGACATCACCGGAAGTGTGTCATAAGGCCACACACCCCGCCCCCAACGGTCCTGGCCGCCGCTGGCGGCCTTGCAGCTCCACTGCTGAGCCCCATGAGGGGCCCGGCGGTGGACCTGCAAGGCCGGCGGGAGTGCAAGGAAGCCCCGCGAAGGCCCTCCCTGGCCCCAGGCAGGCAGGGGTGGGGAGAGGCAGGGAGGAAGCAACTTACCCTCCCTCTTCTCCTGCCTCCTCCTGGCTGAATGAGGGCCAGAAGCGGGGCGGCTGGAAGCAGGGGGCGGGGCTTTGTCATGTGCCCCGCCCCCTGTACCTCACCCGGGGGAACTGCGATCCCCCCCCGAAATGACCTCTGGTGAGCACACACCCATGATTTCTACCCAGTGGGTAGATAATCCTACATGTGATACACTCTGCAGCACACTGGATAGCCCTTTCTCCCCTACTGACTTTCTACCTTCATAACTGGTTAGTAGCTTAAAGGTATCTAGAGTGGTACAGGGTCCTCAAGCCTGATTCCCAGGCCAAGAGCCCTTTGACTCTCACACTTCCGACTAGGAGGAGCTTTACAGTTTAGAGGCCCACAACCCCTGCCTGCCAGCAGCAACAGGGGGGAGAGGCTAAAAAACAGCTCCAGGCAAATAGACCTCGCTCAATGAGCAACTGACCAGACAAAAGACCCAAACAGACCCAGACAAAAACACTACTCTCCAACAGGCTATAAGCACCTACTCACCCTCAAACTCTGTCCTCTCACAAAGCAACTTCAGTTAAGCCGCCCTGAGCCTGCGTGCGGGGAGGGCGGGGTAGAAATGGAATTAAATAAATAAATAAATAATAAATAATGCTCCCCAGTAGTTTAGCTCTCTTATTGGGCCTAATGAAGCTCCTTTGTAATCCTAGAATAATCTTGTTTTTAGGGCCCAAATAAGCGATTCTGCTTGAAGAGTTTTGATGAACTGATAAACTTTTGGATGAAGCTATTTTGTAATCCTAGCATAATCCTGTCTTCAGGGCCCAAATAAGCAATTCTGCTTGAAGAGTTTTGATGAACTGATAAACATTTGGATTGTTTTTCCTTACAATCTGCAAGTTTTGTAATTTTATTTTTGTCCATCAGAGGGCACTTGTAGCATACCTTTTCACAGTGTTTCCTATTTAATTGGATTTATCAATTTGTTTTAGAGGGGCCATATATTTAATGGATGCTGTTTATTTCCGTCACAGTACTACAGGCCCACGGATTACAGCTGGCCTGCATTTCAGACACTATCACGGTCAAACTAAATCCTTCCTGTGCTGAAATTTTGGGTAGAGTACTATTCCGAGGTAACAGTAGGGGAATACCTTTATTAGAAGCAACTAAAACATCACAATAATGAGAAAGCTTTCAAGTTCACTTAAAATAAATCTCTATCTTTAGTAATGTAAGAACATTTTTTCTTCACTTCTCTCAGCCTTCCAAGAGACCCCCTGTGTGCGTTCCAATTAGTGAAGGAGGCAGATCTTGGTAGAAAGAACTCCCCCCTCCTTCCCCCATATTAGAAGCCAGAGGAATGGTTGCCAGCCTCCAGGTGGGGCCTGGAGAAGTCCTGGAATTAGAGCCAATCTCCAGGCAACACAGTTAGGTTCCCCTGGAGAAAAAGGAGGGAAAGGGCTGTTTTGGAGGATGGACTGTATGGCATTATACTCTGCTGAAGTCCTTCTCTTTCTCAATCCCCACCCTTCCCAGGCCCTATCCCCAAATCTCCAGGAATTTCCCAATGCAGAGTTAGCAACCCTAGAGGAACCCAACCAAAGTGATGGATAGTAGATTCAAGGGAAGGAACAGACAGTACTTCTTCAAACAACGCACAGCTAACTTGTGGGATTCACTGCCACAAGCTGCTGGTAGCTTAGAACAACTTTAAAAGAGGGACTGGACTAAATCATGATGAGAAGTTCATCGGTAGCATGGAATCACCATGTGTGGAGTCAGTACCTCTGAATACCAGTTAAGAACATAAGAGAAGCCATGTTGGATAGGCCAAGGGCCCACCCAGTCCAATACTCTGTGTCACACAGTGGCTAAAAACCCAGGTACCATCAGGAGGTCCACCAGCTGGGCCAGAACACCAGAAGCCCTCCCACTGTTTCCCCCCAAGCATTAAGAATACAGAGCATCACTGCCCCAGACATAGTGTTCCATCCAGAGGTCGATTCGGGGGGGGGGGATCACGGGGGATCACCGTTCCCCCGGGTGAGGGGCGGGGCACATGATGAAGCCCCGCCCCCTGCTTCCGGCCCTCATTCAGCCAGGAGGAGGCAGGAGAAGAGGGAGGGTAAGTTGCTTCCTCCCCGCCTCTCCCCTGCCTGCCTGGGGCTAGGGAGGGCCTTGGCGGGACTTCCTTGCACTCCCGCCAGCCTTGCAGGTCCACCGCCGGGCCCCCAACACGTCCGGTGATGTCAGGGTGTGTGGCCTCATGACACACTTCCGGTGATGTCAGGGGGTGTGGCATATGCTAATGAGTTCCCCTAGCTCTTTTTCTACGAAACGACCCCTGGTTCCATCTATACGTTGTGGCTAATAGCCACTGATGGACCTCTGCTCCATGTTTATCCAATCCCCTCTTGAAGCTGCCTGTGCTTGTAGGTGCCACCACTTCCTGCGGCAGTGAATTCCACATTGCTGAAGGCAGGCAACAACAGGGAGAAAGGTGGGCAGTTGCTGAGGTCTACTTCCTGCTGCTGTCTGGAGATGCTTGCTATTATAGAAGTAAGGCAGGAGCAGAAAGGTTATGCAGCTGCAAGGCTAGGAAGCAAACAAATGACATCTCATTCTGTGGCCTGCACAGAGGCACTTTGGGCTTCCCTCTCAATTGAAACTTCATTTCCTGTTCACAGATGAATTTCTGTGATTTCATTTGCATTTAAGGGCCCGCCAGCCCTGCATTTCTTTTGTCTCTTTGTAGATATATAGCAGAGATTAATTCAACTGCATTTTAAAATAGCTTTAATTGACGCTGCAGTTGTTTTGGACCACATTAACTCCAAAACCCTTACTTTTTTTCTTTTTTCCCAAGTACTCCTTCCATTTTTCCATATTAAAAACAAGAGGGTGGGGTGAACAGCATAAAACTTTCCAGACCTTCCTTATCAGCACTTTGAAGTAATTTAATTTCATCAGGGTTTGAATATGTCAAAGTTCTGAACGTCTAACCACTGAACATTCCTAAAACTCAGGGTTGCCTGCCCCCACCCCGGCCACCAGTGGAGGATGGGGGGGTAGGATGCTAGCTCCAGCTTGCTAAACTCCTGGAGATTTGGGGTGGAACCTGAGGACAGGGAACTCAGTAGGCAGGGGTCATTTCGTAGAAAAAGAGCTGTGGAGTCTTGTGAGCAAAATTTCTACTTTGTGAGCTACTGACTTTAAAGTTGTGAGCAAGCGATTTGGCTACTGCAATAAGTAGTTTGCTCTGGAGCCATCCTTCCTGAGCTGAGACAAAAATGTGTGAGCCAGAGGCTAAAAAACTGAGCTAGCTCACACTAACTCAGCTTAAAGGGAACACCTGTTGGGGGGGGAGGGAGTTTGAGGTGCAGATTGGTGTGAGGTCCAATCAGCTTCCATATGCAAATGACCTTGAAACGCTGGCCCAATCAGAAAAGCTCAGAAGGGCTGTGGATGGGAGAGAAGTGGGTGGGAGAGAAGAGCAAACCCAGCACCCATCCAATGCCAACTGATTACTCTTGAGTGGCAGTACATCTGCCAACAGGTGATGTGGTATTCTTCAAGGGCCAATGGGAGAGCCTGGAATCATGAATAAATTAGTAAACCTTTTATATATATAAGATTTGCATTTGAAGCAGGGGAAAGGAGGGCAATTGGTTGTCAAATGACAATGACATGCAACCAAGGCAATGGAACTTTGTAGAATGGTGTTAATTCTAATCAAGGGTAACAAAAATAACTGATAGGGACTAATTAGGTATTATATGAGGGAATGCACAGAAATGTGTCCACCTGTTATACCAAAATTGATGGTTGAGGGGTTTTTTTTTTTTTTGAGAATGGAACACACAGGCGAGGGGCAGGAAACCCTGTTCCTTTCCCACGCCTTATCTCACTGCAGTCCTTTGCTTCGCCCAGTTTGTGGTCCAGACATCCATCTGAATGCTACTGTCTGAGGATGATCTCTGATGGAGTGACCAGGACGGCTAAAATGTTCAGTCATGATTGTTTTAGAATTTTTGTTCATGTCAGATTTAACATCCATTTAATTTTTTTCCTCAGACATGGCCTTGTCCACCCAACATGGACATTTTCTGCAAGATCTCACATACCTTTTGGTATAAATCAAGGTGGCCAGCCACATTGGTTTGAAGCAGTAGAACAAATTTTGAGTCCAGTGGCACCTTTAAGACCAACAAAAGTTTATTCAAGGTATGAGCTTAGGTGTGCATGCACACTTCAGATACATTGAAATGGAAGTTAACAGTTCATATACTAGCAGTAAATCCCGTTGTAAAAGCAATACAATGAGTTCTAGAAAGATGTGATGTGTAACAAATGCATCGGCTGGAAGCAGGTTAAGTACATATTAGCAGTATCTCTCCTTATATATAATTGAGTAGTGGGGTGGCACTTTCTGAACATTCTCCACTTCAGTCAGTTGTTCCTGCACGCTTCCTGTTTGTGTGTGCCTACGTAGATCTGTCTGTGACTGTGTCTGTATTCCTGCTTTGCAGCGTACCTTGGGATTTTGGCTTCCTGTTTTCTGTGTGTCTGGTCCCATCCTCTATCTCTACTTGTGTGTGTATCCACTGGCTTTTTTGTGATAACTTGGGCTGGTCCCCCCCACCACCTCCCCGCGGAGAGCTGTTTTTTTGATGGGGGGGGGGGGGGTTCCGTTCTGGAAAGTATTGCCTCAGCAAACTTGGCTTGGAGGCTAAAGACGGCAGGTTTTGTTCTGATGGAATCAGCTGTTGTTTGGCAAGGAGAGCAAAGACAGTAGCTGTGTTCACCAGAGTGAAGTAACCGTCTTCCGAGGAAAGTTTTGGCGGGCGCTGCCTCTGTGGGTGGAACTCAGGCAACGCAGCCAGTGGATAGGAACAGCTTCTGAGTGACACATCATGGAGCCAACTGATTTAGAGCAGTGTGAGCTAGCTCAGAGGCTTTTTTAGCCTCTGGCTATTTTTGTCTCAGCTCAGGAAGGATGGCTCCAGAGCAAACTAATTTATGCAGCAGCCAAATCACTTGCTCACAACTTTAATGCTGGTAGCTCACAAAGTAGAATTTTTGCTCACAGGACTCCACAGCTAGAGGCAGCATTGATTTAGAGGCGTGTGGCATGTTCAGAAAGTGCCACCCCACTACTCAATTATATATAAGGAGAGATAGCCAGATGCCTCTACATAGGTGAACAGCAAATTAGCATACAACTTAATGATGATGTTTCGATGTATACAAAGACTAAACAGCAATAACAAGCTAAGTTCATACGGTCACCATTTCAATGTATCTGAGGAAGTGTGCATACACACGAAAGCTCATACCTTGAATAAACTTCTTGGCCTTAAAGCTGCCACTGGACTCAAAATTTGCTTTTTTGGTATAAAGACAGCTTCACAATCCTGTCAGAAGGCAAAGCGAATCCCAACTCAGACTGCCAGCCAAACTGTAGCTGGCTTGCATGGGAGGGCCTCCTTCTACCCAGAAAGTCCAGGATTAGCTAGCTTCCTAACTCTAGGTTGGGAAATTCCTGGAGATTCAGGGATGGAGCCTAGACAAGGGAAGGCGGGGATCTCAGCAAGGATGTAATGCCATAGAGTCCATCCACCCCAACTCCCATTTTCTCCAGGGGATCTCTGGAGTCTGGAGATCAGCCGTAATTCTGGGAGAACTCCAGGCCCCACCTGGAGATAGGCACCCCCTAAGACAAGAAGGTGCAAACTAGAGGGGAGGGAAAGAGTGACATGAAACCAAACTGAGGCTTACTGGGGCAGCCTGAGGGGCACAGTGGCTGTTTCGCACATGAAAGGTTAGTCCTGGAGCATGACAGACCCCCTTCACAGAGGATTTCCTGCTGTCATCAAAGAGCACAAATGAATGAAACTGAATAGGACAACAGCAGGCCAAACCCAAGAAATTTGGAAACTCAGTTTTCAGACTCTTCAGAGCTGCTGGGGTGTTGCAAGCACTTTCTGGGCTGGGTGGAAGGATTACCATAAAACCCCATGCCTGGGTCCTGGATTCTTTTGACTCAGTCTTCAGGGAAGAGTAAGAGTTCTACAAACTGCATCCAGAATGCCAATACCTGACACACACAGGAAAGCATAGAAAAAGATATCTTATGGATGTTTCATGTATCTGTGATTAATGTATCAGTGTGATGATTTTGGAAAACAATATTCTGCTCGAGAGATTGAAAAAGGTTTGGCAAACTATCATTAATCAGAATGCACGCAATCCCCAAACTCTGGTTTCTTTTTTGTCAGAATCTGCCAGTAAAAACAAGAAAGAAGCCAACAAATAAATATCAAACATATATGCGCAGTTGGTAGAATTGCAGGTCTAAGTATTGCAGATGCGATGGATGTTGGCTAGCCGTTTTCCGATTCCCCCCTCCCCAAACTCAGTATTTTTTTTAACTGTTTTTGCTATTGGACATTACTGCTTTTACGGTGATCATTTTGTTGAGATGTCTGTTCATTTTATTAGCTGATGCTTTCAGTTGAAACTGGTTTAAATTGGTGGTTTTAATCTGTCTCTGATGCTGTCTTCTGTTCATTTTAGTGTTCTTTATATTTTTAGCAGCATAGTCCTAGGCAGCTGGATGCCATGGAAAGTGTGAGATATACAAGTTTCACACCAATACTGCAGCTTAACATCATATATTCTGGCTTACTAACTTTGTAATGAGATGTATCCAGCTTCCTCCAGAGATGCTCAATGGTAGGAGAGGGGGTATGTGTGAACAATATTGTATTAAATGGAACACGTCTAATATAGTTATTTTCTTCTTCAGTAATTGCTGGAAATACTATACCATAGTTAGATGTACATACCCTAGAGGTTCCACTATCTCATACTTCAGGTAAATTTAAATGGCCAACAAAAGTCACATCTATGTTTAAATTTGTAACTTTTTTACACTACCTCAGCTGTCACAGTGTTCCTCAATGAGTAGTGTGAACAGAAATTTGGTGAGGACACTGGGATTCTGTAACTCAAGAAACACAAAGCTTCTTGGGAAAAGAAAATAAATGCTAAATCCAGATATCAATTGATGAGAATGGGAATGAACCTCTTGGCCAACCCAGCTTTAATTCTTCCAGCAGCCCACTCCGTTCAGAGCTTGTGTTATTTCCAAAAAATAAATGAGAGAGAAGGGAAGAAATGAAAAAGAAAAAAACACCCCAAACTCAGAACATCATTTTCTTTCCATGTCTTTTACCTGTTGGTTTTGTAAATAAAATTAATTTATTCTACAGCACGTTAAAACCTTTCCACATTTTTTTTTCTTTAAAAATCGTATTTACAAATTTAACATTGCAGTTTGCTGCTCCTTGGGTCCTCCTTTCCCCCCCTCAGGTCCAATTGGCACAGAAGAAGCCATGGTGAAAACATCTCGAAAAACTGGTCCATCCCCTTTTATGTCACGTGACCAGCAGTCAGAAGAGTCTCCATGGCTGAGGAGGAGCTTAACGATGCCAGTGGCCATAGCTCCCCCCACGCTCTGAGCATCTTGTTTCTTCAGGGACCAATACAAAACTCAGCTTCTTTTCACAGAACTTATCTACAATACCTCCTTTCCCACATCACTAAGGTTTACCTGTGCATTCCATCCCCCTACTGCGTGAGGCCTTTTGTTGCTGTTACGGAAAATGTCTCTTTTGCAGTCAGCTTATTTCAAGAATTCAGTGCCTCAAGTAGCCATCTGTTACTTGCCAGAATTCTTTTAAAAAGGTGCAGTTAGCCACTACTTTTATTGTACTTGGCGAGTAGCATTGCATCCCCTGGCAAATATGGAAGAGCTTTTACATCCTTCCAAGCTAATCTTGTGAACCTCGGCCCAAAGAGATATGTGGCTCAGATGAAGAGCTACAGAACTGGTCCTGAGAAAACATGGTTCCTTGTGGGCAGTTGGGTTGATTTTGCACACTAAATCCTTTGGCCAATCAAGCACAGACTAGGGTAGGTTTTGAACCCGGACAAGTGTGAACGCTGTGGAATGAAACCAAAGGACTGACTGTAACCTGGTAACCACAAATAACCTTCACCAGTTTCTTCGGAATCTTTGTGCAGTTCCTCCTTTAACTGGAAACCTTGATGTCACTGCTTGTTCTTAACTGCTGTTTGCGAACATAATAAAATTTGGAATATTTAAGTGTGGAATTGTTAAAAGTTTTAAACATCAATTAACAATCTTTTAAAGGTTAAATTTGTTCTCTCATTTAATCTCACAGTATCTCTTCTGTGTTTCAAGTTAAAACTAATAATGACTCAAATTATTTTTGTCATAACAATAAGTTACTTAAGGTCTAGAATGGCAGTGGATCTAAAGGCAGCTTTCAGTAGGAGAAAGTAACTTCTACTCGCAGAAGGGTAGTGTGAAAGTAAATCCAAAGCATGTGCTTGTGCAAGAGTTCATTCTAACCTCCTGCACAAGAAACAACTATATAAACCCTACCCACTTTAGCACTGTGTGAATTCCTATGCAAGCATTTGCAGGACAGCGTCAGCTCTTTGGAGCCAACCCACTGCACCTATATGGGATCAAACTTTTAATTTCTCTCCAATTAGAAACTGGGTGCCTCGAACCCTCAATAAAATTGTTAAACATTTAACAAGGTCTTGTGGTTGCAAGCAGTTTGTATGCCAGGAACTGGGCAGACACTCTGTACCTACGGCTGGCAACTGTGACGCCCTGGTGTCTGCACAGGAGTGGCACTTTAGTGCCTAATGCATATTTAACTCTGCCAAGGGGCTTGGGGACCCGGGGTGGGGACAAGCTACTCATTACAAGAACCCCTGGAAGACAGCGCTTTGATTAGTTCTGCAACTGGAGGCTCTCCACGTGTGTACTTTGCAAGCGGTTAAGAGTGACTTGCCCTGACATGGTAAGTCGAGGCTAGCCTGATCTCATCAGATCTCAGAAGCTAGCGAGAGCCAGCCCTGGTTAGTATTTGGGTGGGAGACCACTAAGGATTGGGATGCAACGGCAAACCACCCCTGAACATCTCTTGCCTAGGGTTGCCATAACTCAGCTGTGACTTGAGGACATTTTCCACCACTGACAAGTGACTTAGTGTTTTGAATCTAATAAAGTTTTGTGGTTTCACGAATTTTCCACCACTGACAGTGACTTAGTGTTTTGAATCTAATCAGGGCTTTTTTGGTAGAAAAAGCCCAGCAGGAACTCATTAGCATAATAGGCCACACCCAGCAGCAGGAACTCATTAGCATATTAGGCCACACCCCTGATAGCACATCATATTAACCTATTAGGCCACACACCCATGTTGCCAGAAGTGTGGTCATCCAGCCACACCCACCTTTTGCTTCTTATTTTGTTTACCTTGTCAAAACCCAGGGCTTTTTTTGTAGCAGGAACCCTTTGCATGTTAGGCCAGACACCCCAGTGTAGCCAACCCTAATGAGTTTCTGCTGTTGGGTGTGGCCTGTTATGTTAATGAGTTCCTGCTGGGTGTGGCCAACTTGAGAGCCAGCCGGAACTCCGTTCCTGTGCGTTCCTGCCCAAAAATAGCCCCGAATCTAATAAAGTTTTGTGGTTTCACTAAAGTCTTATTGCCCACGGGTGCTGGAACAGCATTTGGGGGTCTGCTCTTTTGTCTCTGTGATTCAACTAACCCTTAGCCGATGGAATTCCTCCACCCCATCCCGTTCTAGGTTTGAAAGTTTATACAGTGGTGCAATTAGGTAATTTTAGACTCTGGCCGCAATAGTCGGGGGGGGGAGGTGTTAGATCGTATTGCATACTTCAAATGTGAAACTATAGCTTGCATCTTGCTGCTGAGCCAAGGGCCTGAACTTCTAACCCTGATGGCACCACTAAGTTTATGTAGGATTTATAAAAGGAGCCCAGAGATGGAATTAGGTTTTATGACAGCTTGACTGAAATTCTTCACGGCTGCAAACGAGCAGCTGAAGGTTGATGCGTTGTCATCATTTCTTCCTACCTCCTTTTTTAAAAATCTTAGTGATTTTGATGTCTAAGTGACATGTTGCCAGTATCGCTCACGTTATTAGAAGAAGAGTAGGTTTTTATACCCCATTTCCTCTACCTAAAGGAGTTGCAAAGCGGCTTACAATCACCTTCCCTTCCTCTCCCCACAACAGGCACCTTGTGAGGCTGAGTTTTGAGAGAACTGTGACTAGCCCAAGGTCACCCAGCAAGCTTCAAGTAGAGGAGGAATCAATCAATGAGGATTGGTTCTCCAGATTAGAGCCTGGCACTCTTACCCATTACACGAAGCTGGCTCTCTTTACTACTTTGTTTGTGGCATCCTAATACAGAGCTCTTTAATAACTGCTGTAGAATAAAATCAGGGCATTTCTGTGAGCTGAAGTAGCTTATTGAGTGGAGGTTATATTCGAGAGGAGTTTATAGAAGCCCCCCTTAGGTTGGTAGTAGGCCAATCGGATAGAATCAAGGTACAATTTCTCCTTGCTTCACGAGATCCGGAGACCACTGAACTGACCGCTAAGTTTCTCCATTGTTTTATAAAACGGAAGAGTGACCCTGATCATATTAATGATTCCTAATTTATAAGTCTAAAAACTTAAGTTTAAAAGTTTAGAATGCCAATTTATTTTATGATTCAGGCATCTTTTGTATGGTCAAATCTAGCTTGTGACAACTTGAGTTAGGCCTGACATAGCCACAACTATCTATTTTATAATTTCTTTTGTATTGTATTATTGGGAAATGCTTCTAATATTGTATGCCAATAAAAGGCATTTGAATTTGAGTGGAGGTTATATCCTCCTGTGGCCATGCCATTATAAATGGTGGCTCGTTATCGTCTTTATTGTCTCCCCATCCCCAACATGGAAGGCATCCCCCGATACTGCTGCCTCTGTGGTCAGGCACCACGTGGTGGCCCTACTTAGCAAACTTGGGGTGATGAACTCAAGCATCACAACAAACAACCATTATTATATACTGCAGTTAACAAACCAGCTATAAACTTTAGTTTGAAATCCTAATTTGGTGCCAGCTTCCAAAAAAACAGGGGACTGATCAAACCATGGTTCATTTATGACCCCTGAATGCTGCCCATGTCTACCATGGGCAAGTTTCACTTCCCTTAGATTAGCCCCCACCATAGATCAGATCAAAAGCCTGCCAGATATTCCTCTTCCATGAACAGCCAATAGGATCTCATGGCTCCATCCAACGACATCCTTTAGAAACTGTGGTCTACGAAGACACAGGACTCTGCACCCAATTTCGGTTCTTCTCTAATTGAATGGGGCACTCCATCAAAAATATAGCTGCCCTGTTGCACATGAAGCTGGCAAGGCAGAAACAAGAGGCAGCATTAGGCACCTCCTAACTTAGCTCATCTTTTGCTTTAGGGGAAATTATGAGCAGAAAAGAACCCCCCAGCTGCTAAAGACTGCTGACATTTAGGTGCAAGAGCTCGCCAACCATCAGCCGTTATCTAATGAAAAGCCCTGTTTCACAACTGAAGAGCGATCGGCTCAAAACTGCTGCAGGAAAGACCTGTGAGTACAAAAAAAAAAAAGGTAACACAGCAACTGGACAGCTGTTTGCAGCCAGCTGGAGTCTAGAAACCAACTTCCAGTCACATCCATCTTTTTTCTGCATCAGTGTCCTGTCATTGATCTCCTGCCGTCTAGACATAAATTGATAACATTCAGAGAGTCGGCATTCTCCGAATCCTCCCGAGGCCTTTACATTAACATCAATATCAACTAGGGCTAGTTCAGTGGAGAGAACCACTGCCCAGCGTGGTAGACAGAGCTCAGCTAGGCCGACCAAATGTCTGACTGCAGCTTTGTAGTTTCTTAATTTGCACTGTCGTGCTCTGACAGCTCTACATCATGAAAGCAGAATTTGGAAAGGGCATAGAAAATGTACCAGAAAGGGTACACGGAGGGTACTCAGAACCCCACAACTTTAAAAAGAGGACCACGGAACCCGTAAGAGGCAGGCAGCCACAATCCTACAACCCGTTCTGACTTTTGTGCTCTCTAGGAGCCAAGGGGGCCATTCGTGGTAAGGATTACTCAAAAGGGGACCCAGCCCCAGTGCAGTTAACATTTAGTTGGCACATTCTGCTTCCAGTTGAATGCAGCCATCTGGGTGGAAGCCAATACCAGGCAAGTGAGGCTTGCCCCAAAGAGGCATGGGAATAGAGCACCTTCCCCTATCTGCATCATGCTTCTGCCCCTCAGGCGATGGCTTTCATTTGGAAACCAAGAAACAGGTTGTGCATCACCTTGATGTTTCTCTTTGCTCTTAGAGTCTGGGAATGAGGGCCATCTTGAGTTGAAAGCAATGAAGGAAATGACAAGAGTACCGTGCAGCCTGCAGACATCACACACGTTCAGAGGCCAGAGGGGACCCTCCCCAAAGAGCCACCAAGAGGCTCAGATTCTCAAGGAACCGAGCAGCCAGTGGCGCGTTGGCTCTCCTCACTCACAAGCGACCGTTCCAAAGAGAAAGAGGAAAAAGCCACTCCATCAGCGCAATCAGTAAAATGAATATTGGTTCTCCACTGCTCTGGTTCTGTTGCGTGAGCCCTCGCTTTCATGGTAGTCCTCCACGCCGACAGCAGAGGAGTCAAAGAGGCGCTCGGTGCTGTTACTGCGACTGCGGGCACTGAGGGTCCCTTCCACTCGATGGTAGAGCGAATGGCTGGCGGAGGAGGAAGAGGAGGAAGTTGTGCCCTCTGAAGGGGAGGCGGGCTGGAAAGTGCCCGGGACAAAGCTGGAAAAGTAGTGTTGAGACTGGAGATCATTTCTGCAGCTGGGCTGTTGGGAAGCCACAACCGGGGATGGGCTCACCTCTGGATGGGAGGAAAAGAAAAAACAACAACACACTCTTGAAACAACAGAGTTTATGAAGGTACCAGCCTCTTCCGTCAGCTTTTTTTTCAGCCGTTGTTTCCTTTGGTTTTAATGGCACTATTTGTTTTTCTGGTAAGTTGCCTCTGAAAACTGTTTTGCTCCGGAAGCAGCACAGGAATGGAGATTAAAAAAACCCTTCAGATTGCTTCCCTTGCAGAGTTTACAAACTGTCTCATTCGGCAAACTGCCAGCACAGTCCAATATAACTGTAATTACTACTTTTTATGACCGCGATGACTATTACAACTGCTGCGACTCAACCCCGCCCCCCTTCCTGATAGCTTTCAGTACAGGCCCCCATGGGTCACAAGACTCCTAACCAAGGCAAAGCAGTAAGGACAAACATATAACCCACCAGGCAAGGAGGCTGGGGCAACCACATAGCTGCGGAGCGTGATGTCAGCGGACCCGCCCGACTCCAGGGGGATGGGGTGCATGTGAAAATGCCTCAGCATGTCGAAGATGGTCTGGAACCAGAGGTGCTGGACATGGCATTGGCCGTTCTCATTCAAGGACAGTCGCAGATGCTGCAAATGATGAAAGAGGGTGGGGTTGTATTAGCAGGTTTCTTGCGGCAGAAAGAATATATGCATATGTATGTATAATGTGGTGGCTCAAGTGGTTAAGACGCTGAGCTGCAGGCTGTGGAAGGTCGGTAGTTCAGCAGTTCGAGACCAGAGTGTGCCGCATGATGGAGTGAGCTCCCGTCTCTAGTTCCAGCTCCTGCCAACCTAGCAGTTCAAAAGCAAGAAATTGCAAGTAGATAAATAGGTACCACTTCGGTGGGAAAGGTAACAGCGTTCCGTGCGCCTTGGTGTTTAGTCATGCCGGCCACATGACCACGGAAACGTCTTCGGACAGCGCTGGTTCTTCGGCTTTGAAACGGAGATGAGCACCACAACCCTAGAGTCGGATTCGACTGGCTTTCAAGCAAGGGAACCTTTACCTTTACCTATATATAATGTACATCAGCTGCCTCAAAGAGGAAGAAACAAAAACAAGGTAATAGGAAGCAAGAGAGAAAGAGGAAGAATCTCTTCCTGTCTTCTCTTCCCCAACTGCTCTATTGATAAAATTGTTACCTTGTAGATCAATAACTTCAGGTGTACCTGCAGTAACTGCCTCCTGCCTCCTATATCTTGGTAAACACTTGCTGTTAATTCACATTTATTTTCCAACAATCCTGAATACCTGTTCTCAAATCCCTTTCTCTGAATAACTGATTTCCAGTTTAGGTATCTACTTGGAATGTTGCCCTGGGGACCCAATACATTCTGGCCTGCACTGATTTTTATGTTTATTTTGTTTGCAAAGTTAACAGTTACCTAACTGTTATTCTTAAGTGTATGGAAAGAAAATTGAGTATGACAGAGCCATTAGGCCAATTCCAGAACATGTCACTGGGGTAGCTACCATAATAACCCTGACTGGTGTCACAGTGAATACTGGCTATCCGAATACTGTTATGTGCTTTAAAAAACCCCACAACTTAAAACCACTGATTTATATAATCAAGAAAAAAAGAGTCACACCCTGACATGGATAGCCCAGGCAAGCCCAATCTCATCAGATCTTGGAAGCTAAGCAGGGCCGACCCTGGCAAGTATTTGGATGGGAGACCTCCAAGAAATACCAGGGACGGGAGGCAGAGGCAAGGCAATAGCAAGCCACTTCTCTGAAATGTCCAAGCCCCATTAGAGGTTGCCAGAAGTCAACCATGACTTCCAGGCAAATACACACACACACACACAGAAGAAGAAGAAGAAGAAGAAGAGTTTGGATTTATACCCTGCCCTTCACTACCCAAAGGTGTCTCAGAGCGGCTTACAAACTCCTTTCCCTTCCCCTCCCCACAACAGACACCCTGTGAGGTAGGTGGGGCTGAGAGAGCTCTTGACAGAAACTGCTCTTTTTCGAGAACAGCTCTTATCAGAGCTACGGCTTGCCCAAGGTCATCCAGCCAGGTGCAAGTGGAGGAGTGGGGAATCGAACCTGGTTCTCCCCGATCAGAGTCCACACACTTAACCACTACACCAAACTGGCTCTCTCTCTCTCACACACACAGACACACTAAAAGAAAAAGAAAAAAGAATCACCACAAAAGTCACGGATCATTTCTTCAAAACTTCCTGAACCAAGGGTTTCCAGAACGAGACTGCTTCATGTCGTCCCTGCTGCTGTGAATGCAGAGCATCCATGCAGCTGCTTGCCTGGTGCTTTCCTTCCCTCAGTCCCCCAAAGCCACCATCTTCCCCCTCCACCACCAGAGGGTTTTTTTTTAATGTTAATTGACCAATAAATATAGTTCGGTGACATTATAATGATCTATTGCTACAATGTGCCAGTTCCCAGCTTTCGGTTTTTAAAAAGTCTCTATCCCTTTTTGTTCTGAAGCCATCAGGTGAAATGAGTAACCTGCATATTTCCCCTTACAACTCCCCAATGAGAAGAACTACAGACTTACTAAAAAGAAAAGTCAGGAGTTATTAAGCTGTTGCAAGAGACTGTCACAAAATTATTACACTACAGAGATCTGTCAATGATCTTTGTGCCACCCCCCAAAATGCTTCCAACTACTCCAAAGGTGTTGCAGAGGATCAAACACTGCTACACATCCAAGACCAGTTGCAGCTTTTCCCACGTTTCCCCTCTGCTGGCACCATGGATGGAGAAGTTGCACCGATGAATCTTAGCTGCTTTCCTCTGTGCCTTTTTTTTTTAAGGCCCGAAAAAGTTCTCAGGCTGGTGTGTGAGGGGATGGCAACAGCTAAGGAAAGGCAAAGGGCCCGTCCATCCACATGGTACCTAAAGGACCCTTCACGGCTACCCAATATCTTTTAACTAGAAATACCAACAATTGAATCCTGGACTTTCCACATGCATTCTATTTGCTCTACCGGTGACTCCTGATACCTTCCCAAGTACTGTTAATACAAGAAAAGATACCAACAATAATGCAAATGTAAAAGAAGATTAGGCAAGGATAGCGCAATGGACTTGAGAACACAGAAGATAGAAGAATGGAAAGTATTTGATATAGAGTTTTTATTAATTAAGTAATTGCATATAAGCATATAATGTAACTGCACTCTTGGTATATACGTTATGTGTAGTAGAGTGTCTGTTTGTAGTGTGTAGATTTGTTTGTTGTAGATTAAAAAAAATTAATAAAAGTGTACCTATGGGTACTTTAAAAAGAAAAGAAAAGATACCAACAAACTAGCAATACTTTTTCAAAGACAAAATTCCAGATGGCTTGCACAGAAAAGGGTGGAAGAAACAGAACCGGCGTTGAACCTCTATAATGCCCCGTTCCTGGCATACAGATGCCAGCACTGTCTCTGTTCCACACACACACACACACATAAACAGAGCTCACCCTTCCAACTACCCCAAGGGTGTCGCAGAGCATCAAACACCGCTGCGCCTCCAAGACTAGTCAAAGCATTTCCCACATTTCCCCTTTGCTGGCACCGTGGAGGGAGAAGGCGCGCCAATGAATTCTGGCTGCTTTCCTCTGCCTGGCAAGCAAGAAGATTCCTGTGCCAGGCACCAGGCAATTAACAAGCCTAAGTGGTGATCGTGGTTTTAGTGGGTGGCTTCTAAGCTTTTGATTGTTTGCGATTATGCCTCCATTCGAGGCCCGCTGCCAGCTTTCAGCGGGTCCAGCTGACCAAGAGCTTTAGTCCTCTCCCAGCTCAACTGATTTGCCAGGCAGCCCAAAGCTTCCACTGGCAACGCAACACAACACAGAACCCAAGGGAGGGCAATGCAGAGGAGAGAAATGCAGTATCCATTTATGGACAATATTCATATGGCCACCTTTCCCCCTCAGAATCTCAGGACCCTGCAAATCAGGAGGTTTCAAGAACCAATTTCCGTCCCCATAATGCAGCTATGTTTGGTGTAGTGGTTAAGTGCGCGGACTCTAATCTGGGAGAACCAGGTTTGATTCTTCACTCCTCCACTTGCACCTGGCTGGATTGCCTTGGGCAAGCCATAGTTCTGTCACAGCTGTCCTTGAAAAAGAGCAGTTTCTGTCAGAGCTCTCTCAGCCCCACCTACCTCACAGGGTGTCTGTTGGGGGGAGGGGGAGGGAAAGGAGTTTGGAAGCCGCTCTGAGACTCCCTTGGGTAGTGAAGGGTGGGGTATAAATCCAATCTCCTCTTCTTCTTCTATTCATGACTACTACTACTATTACTATTATTATTATTATTACTATTATTATTATTATTATTAATAATAATAAGCTTTGGCTGGGAGGGCGGGGTATAAATTTGATAAATAAATAAAAAATATTATTGTTTATTTGATTTATAAACTGCCCCTCCCCCGAGGGCTCAGGGCTGTGTACATCATTGTTAAACATACAGAAGGTAAAAATGTAGAATGGGAGGAACTTGGCTTGACAGCAGCACATGTGAAAGGGATCTAGGTGTTCTGGTTGATCACAAGCTAAACATGAGCCTGCAGTGTGATGTGGCTGTGAAGAAAGCTAATGCAATCTTAGGATGCATTAACAGAAGCATTGTGTCCAGATCACGGGAGGTGGTAGTTCTGCTCTATTCTGCTATGGTCAGGCCCCACCTGGAGTACTGTGTCCAGTTTTGGGCACCACATTTTAGGAAGGCTGTTGACAAGCTCGAGCGTGTCCAGAAGAGGGCAACCAGGATGGTGAGAGGGTTGGAATCCAACTCTTATGAGGAAAGGCTGAAAGAGTTGGGTATGTTTAGCCTGGGAAAGAGAAGGCTTAGAGGGGACATGATTGCAGTCTTCAAGTATTTGAAGGGCTGTCATGTAGAAGATGGAGCAGATCTATTCTCTCTTGCTCCGGTTTGCAAAACTAGATCGAATGGGTGGAAATGACAAGGGAGTCGTTACCGGCTAAATATCAGGAGAAACTTCCTAACTGTAAGAGTGGTTGAGCAGTGGAACAGTCTGCCTCGGGAGGGGGTGGATGCTCCTTTGCTGGATGTTTTCAAGCGGAGGCTGGACGACCATCTTTCGGGGATGTTGTAGGTATGTAGGGCTATCTTTCAGTATACTCCTGCAGAGTGCAGGGGGTTGGACGAGATGACCTGCAAGGTCCCTTCCAACTCTAACATTCTATGATTCTATGTAAACAGTTAATTAAATTACAATAAATCAGGTAATACCAGCTAAACATCAATGGCATATCATGTTGTTTCTCTCCCTCTGAGGGGTGACTGCAAGCTAGGCATGGTGAAGGCCATTGTTGCCCTCCAACTATAAGTCTAATGGAACAACTCCATCTTGCGTGCCCTGTGGAACTGTGCTAGGTCCCGCAGGGCACAGATGTCACCAGGTAAGAGTGTTCCACCAGGGGGCAGACACGTCTGACAAAGCCCTGGCTTTAGTTGAGGACAGCCGGATGTCTTTTGGGCCAGGGATCACTAGTAGGTTTTAGTGCGAGGCTCTGTGGGGGACATACCAGGAGAGGCGGTCCCCAGGTACGTTGGCCCCAGACCTTTAAGGCCCTAAAGTTCAAAAGCAAAACCCTGAAGCGGATCCGGTACTCAGCACAGCTGGTGAAGCACTGGTTGGATATGTGCCGTCACTGGGGCGCCTTTGAGTACCCACACCGCTGCATTCTGGACAAGCTGTAATTTCTGGGTCAGCTTCAAGGGCACCCCTGTGTAGAGCAAGCTGCAGTAATCAAGCCTTGAGGTAACCGTTGCATGGATCACTGTGGCACGGTCACATCTTAAATTCTTGAGGCAGAATAAGATGCAGCTCAGGGGACGCAGAAAAAACTGTAGCATGCCGCTCCGTGAGCAAGTAAATCTTTCTTCTGCTTTCACAGCAAACTGTAGCTGGCCATTATGCTCAAACAAAGGTTCTCCCTACGCCTGCAAACCAGTATGCAAAACACAAACTTAACCCTCCATCAGCATTAAGGTCAGCAGGGAAAATGTCACCCACAGATTGCCAGTTTGCCAAACTATGGTTTGCCATGAAAGCAGAAATAACCAATTAACTGGCCATGGGCAAACCCAGGGATTAACCAGGCTTGTTCATATGCTGACAAACCATAGTTGGCTGTTATGTCAGAACCATACCTGAACGTGGAGAAAAACATCACCCATTCCATTCCTGCTAAAATATATTAACTTGTCTACTACATGCTCATTCTGCACTTCCTCCAAGGAACTACAAGTGTATGTGATTATTTCTTTCCATTCCCCATTTATCCTCACTACCACCTCCCCGAGAGGTAGGTTAGGCAGAGAGAGTGTGACTGGCCCAGGGTTAACCACAGAGCTTGCTCACAAAGCAGGGATTCGAACCTGGGTCTCCCAGGTCCTCGTTTGACCCTCTAAACTGCTATGCCATGCTCATTCACGACTGAGGGATGCTTGCCTTTGCTTTTCCCTGGAAGTTAAACGTCAGGACATATTCTCCTGGTCGCGTTTCACTCTGCCGAATGACAAACAGCCCGTGACTTCTGGCTCCACCAAACAGCACCAGCTGGGCGGCTTTGACCCGCGATAGAGTCCCGTGAAACCATGGAAAGTCCGAGAGGTTGATCTCTGCTTCCGTTTCACTTTCCTCCCCTGTCAAGTTTCGAAAGAAAAAAAAATCAGGATAGAGAAATTCTAAATTCTGCACGTGCAGACACACAGGAAGGATGGTGCTTGTTACATGCATAGGAGCAGAGGAAGCTGCCTGATCCAGAACGAGAACATTGGTTCTTCTAGCTCAGCACTGCCTGACCTGACTGGCAGTGGCTTTCCAGGGTCTGAGGCAGAGAAAGATCCCCCCCACACACACACATTGCTTAAGAACATTCAAGAGGAGATGACAGAGGTTAACCCTGGGACTTTACCCCAAGAAACATGAAACCGAGTAGACATTTATAAAATAAAGCCACCCTCTGTTGTTGACCCCAACACTGATACTCACCTTGGAACACGGAGGATCTATTGAGACATCGTGGTCAATAGCTGTGGCTCAGCCGTAGAACATCTGCTTAGCATGCAGAAGATCCCAGGTTCAATCCCTGGCATCTCCAGTTAAAAGGACCAGGCAGCAGGTGAGTGAAGAAACTCTGCCTCAGACCCTGCAGTGTTGCTGCCAGTCTGGGTAGACAATACTGATTCCTTGATAGACCAAGGGCCTGATTCAGTATAAGGCAGATTCATGTGTTCATACCAACGCAGATGCTACAGTGGCTAATGTAAGTCAGCAAGGTGCAGTGGAATTTTTTTGTTTAGGGAGGGGCTGTGGCTCAGTGCAAGAGCCTCTGCTTTGCATGCAGAAGGCCCCAGGCTCAGTCCCTGGTATCTCCAGTTGAAAGATCTGACACCAGATGATATGAAGGACCTCTACCTGAGACCTTGGGAAGCGGCTGCCAGCCTGTGTAGACGATACTGACAGTGATGAACCAAGGGCCTGATCCAGTATAATGCAGCTTTGTGTGTCCATGTGACTGACCTCTCCCCTGTGCATTTGTCTCCAAAGGCCAAACTACACATTAGATTTTGCAATGAGTCATATCTGGGTTTGCCGGCAACAGCTCCCTGGACCCAACTCCCTTTCCCCACTGCTAAGCACAGGCTTAGGGTTGCCAGATCTATAGTGGGAAATACCTGGAGATTTTGAGGGTGGAGCTGGGAGGGTAGGGGAGAGGAGGGACCTCGGCAGGATACAGTGCCAAAGCAGCCCCGTTCTCCAGGGACACTGATCTCTATTGTCTGGAGATCAGTTATCATAGTGGGAGATCTCCAGGCCCCACCTGAAGGTTAGTAATCCTACTGCTGCTGCAGGGAACAGCATATTAAAGGTCTGATGAGGCCCAATTTGACTCAGGACCAACACGTGGGGGAAAGAAGGGTCTCTGCCTTCCCTGGCATTCTTCTGAGTAGAAGCGGCCCCAGAGGGAGTTGTTTGCTCCATTTTGGGAAGATGGCACAGAGAGGGAAGGCAGGAGCCGGGAGCTGACTCGTCACAAAAGTGTCATGAGTAGTTTGGCCCACAGGAGAGACGCTGATGAAGCGCTTAGTGGAGGCAGGCCCATCCGGAGGGAGGCAGCCCTTCAGATACCCAGAGCCCAGACCAATCAGAACTTCACTGGACTATGACACACAAACTTAAAAAGCTGTGGAGTAAGTGTGGGGTTTCTCCATTTCTTAAACACTGAAAAACCCCTTTTTCCCTTACAAGGAAAAAAAAAAACTGCAGGCAAGCTGTTTGCAATGCCCTGATCAAAAACTGGTACAGAAAGGCAAAGAGAAGTGACCAACTGAGCCGTTTATGCTGCAAAGCAGGCAGAGGAGGGTAGAAACACATTTGATTTGATTTTCGTTTCTTGTATGTCCCTACTGCTTTGGGTTTTTTCCTTTTCTGCATGTGTTTGCTCCCCCTAGTGGTCAATTCTCTATTACATTCCTATATGACTGGCATATATCCCGGGACTTTAAATCTGGGGGAAGATATGCTGGACAGAGAGTGATATAATAGAGAATTGACCACTAGAGGGAGCAAAACACATGCAGAAAGGGAGGGGGGAACAAAGCAACAGGAACACACAAGTGACGAAAATGAGAATACGGAAGAGCCCTAGGTTTCAGTTCTTCTGCCTATCAGCAGTTTTAAATTACTGATTTTAATTTATGGTTTTTATGTATTTTATTGTGTTCCTGAAAGGTAGAAAGGTGACTAATAAATGTTTTTAATTAATTAATCAAATAACACGAACCCCTCTCAATTCAATCCTCCCACTGCTCTCACCAGACCCTCCAAAGCGGCAGGGCATTTCTTCAAGAAATTACAATACCTGCTAAATGATTGCCAGTAGCTGGTGACTCCAGTGTCTGCAGAAAGTTCTCCAATGGCACGTGGGACCGATGCTCGCCCAAGGAGTCCCTGATCCTACCATGTGGTGCTGTGATGACGGTGGTGGCGTTTGGCACGGCATCCGGAGCAGCAGACCCGGCACATGTGTCCTGAAATCGGGGCACATCTGGAAAGAATTCCACTATTAAGACTCACAATGGACTCTACTTTTTCTCGGCAAAGCAACTCATACACTGTGGTGGCCCATGGTGGCATTTTCATTCACCCTTCTTCGAAGGATCTCAAGATGGTGTACATCAGGGGTGTCACTCATTTGTTATGAGGGCCAGATCTGACATAAATGAGACTTTGTTGGGCCGGTCCATTTGTGTCATTAAATATAATGCCAAGTAGCGGAGATATAAACTTTATAAAGGACACAAGCACAAACAGTTTCTTTTACTTAAAATAAAAACATGCTTAAAACATTAGCACTCTTGCAACATTTTGTTTATTTAACAGTGTCTGATAACTGACACCTCTTGCTCTGAATTATTGCATCAAAATGTCTGTGCTGTTGCAATCTTGAGTATGCTGTTCAGGTGTGTATCTGTAAGCTGCAAACCTACAATGACACAGCAGCAGCAGAACTGGAAGAAGAAGCAGAAGACAGCCAGTTCCACTGCGGGCCTGATAGAAGCCCTTGGGGGCCTGATCCGGCCCCCAGGCCACGTGTTTGACACCCCTGCTGTACATGGTTCAGCATTTCTTCATTTTATCCTCACAACAATCCTATGAGCTAAGTTAGAGGCTGTTTGTATGACTGTAGAAAATGATGTCTCTATCAAACAGAACAGACATTTATTTATTTACTTAATTTGTACCCCGCCTTTCTCCTCAACGGGGACTCAGAATGACTAACATCATTCTCTAGTCCTCCATTTTATCCACACAACAACCCTGTGAGCTGGTTAGGCTAAATGTGTGTGAGAGGCCCAAGATCACCCAGCAAGTTTCCATGGCAGCGTAGGGATCCAAGTCTGGGTTTCCCAGATACCACTCCAACATTCTAACTGCTACACAGCATCAAGGCAAAAATGCCACTATGCCCACTAACATTAACCCTGCCCTTCTGTAAAGTTCTGGGAAAGTTCTATGTAAGTCTATTGGAAGGGTCCCACTGAATTCAATAGGACTTACAGGAATGTTCCCTGTAAGCTGTGGAGTCTTATGAGCAAAAATTCTACTTTGTGAGCTACTGGCCTTAAAGTTGTGAGTGAGCGATATGGCTACTGCATAAATTAGTTTGCTCTGGAGCTCTCCTTCCTGAGCTAAGGCAAAAATGTGTGAGCCGGAGGCTAAAAAACTGTGAGCTAGCTCACACTAACTCAGCTTAGAGGGTACAGTGCACAGGACTGGTGTCTGAAGCTGTCATATGAAGGAGCCTGCACTAGCCCAGTGGATTTTTAAAAACTTAAATGCCACAATGTTATATCACAACAAGCCTGTGAGTTGTTTCAAAAACAGTGCATGATATTGCCATGCGTAGGTATGTTTATACGTATATAAGGATTGTGAAAAGCAAACCTAACATGGTTTTATGGGATCCAATTTCCCATAAAACCATGTTAGGAGAGACAGTTTGATGTAGTGGTTAAGTGTGCAGACTCTAATCTGGGAGAACCGGGTTTGATTCCCCACTCCTCCACTTGCACCTGCTGATGTGACCTTGGGTCAGTCACAAGCTCTGGCACAGCTATTCCTGAAAGAGCAGTTTGTGTCAGAGTTCTCTCAGCCCCACCTACCTCACAGGGTGTCTGTTGTGGGGAGGGGAAGGGAAAGGAGTTTGTAAGCCGCTCTGAGACTCCAAGTGAAGGGTGGGGTATAAATCCAATCTCTTCTTCTTCTTCATGAGTCTGCAATATTCAGATCTCTGGTATACCCAGGTCGGCTATCACTTGCTGACTGACTGATTTTCTCGGCTCTCATGAGGAGGACTGTCATATCACCTATTTTTATTTATTTATTTGATTTCTATCCCACCCTCCCAATGGCTCAGGGTGGCTCACATACGGCAAAGCGAGGTACAAATATCATAACGTATATAATAAAATACAATATTTAAAACCACTATAAAACCTTCCGGAAACTTGGTGCTGCAATCTATAATAATATTAATCTTCCAAGATGGGGACAATCACTCAGATTTGGTGGCAGCCTTTCCAGTAACGCGGTCTCCCACTACGGGAGCCGATGGCATACTACCTCGGTGGTAGGACAGTGGCGGCGGCAGCTCCTACTTGAATGCCTGGCGGAAGAGCTCCGTCTTACAGGCCCTGCGGAACTGCACAAGGTCCCGCAGGGCCCGGATCTCCTCTGGGAGCTCATTCCACCAGGTAGGAGCGGCCACCGAAAATGCCCTGGCCCTAGTAGAGGCCAACTTAATCTCCAGAGGGCCTGGGACTTCCAGGCGATGGGAGTTCCCCGATCATAGTGCTCTTGCTTTTTAATAGGAGATGCCAGAGATTGAGCCTGTGACTTTCTGCATGCAAAACAGAGAATCTACCACCGAGCTGTGGCCTCTTCCTCTAAACAAAACTTAAGTCAATGATGTATATCAGCACCCCTACCCTCCACTGATTTTAAATTTCACTTTCATTTAAAATCAGCTTCACTCTGTACGGGATTGTGTCACAAAAGCGCATAAGCAGCACATGTGACGCACATTGCAAACCCCAAATTCTCAGTGATAGGACCATCACTAGTCAATATGTAAAATAAAAATCCCTCAATACTTCCCCGCTCCAACCCAGGCAATGATTCCCTCTTTTAATGTGGGCAAAGCTTTGTCTCTGCTGAAAAAGACACAGCACCCAAAAGTTATCATCTTGAGAAACTGACATGCCTTCCAATCATTTGAAGCAGCTCTTACCATCAGCCAGAAATTCACAGCTGCAAGAAGAGACCCTGCCAGGTAGGCAGGCACCCTGGGTGCAGGAGGCGAGTTCAATGTCATCTCCACTGTCCCTGAAAAGCAGAGAAAAGCAGATGTGAGATACAGCACCACATTGTCATCATCTCTGGGTGGCACGTTAAGATGAGACAGAATGACTGGCCTAAGGTCACGCAGAAGACTTTATTTCATAAGAGATTTATGTTCTGAACCAAGAGTCTAACCGATGTTCTGAGGCTTAGTGAGGGCAGCCGGTCAGGCAGAGTGGCACGGAAGCAGTTTCTTTCAGCATGTTAAAAGGAAACATTTTCAGTCCCAGAAGTCAATTTTGACTCAGGAAAAAAGCCAACCCTCAGCATTTAGAGATTTTGAAAACTAAGGAAGTAAAGAGTCTCTCAGATTGGCTCCACTGTGCAAGGAACCCAGCAAGCCGCTTAGAGCATTAATACTGGCAGATGTTTTTATATCTCATGGGTCTGATGGTTTCTTAATTATGCCGCAGTGCCTGACGTTATTTTGAAGAGATTCTTTTTTTAAAACTATATTTTAATTCTGACTTATTTTATTAATTCATTTTGTTAGGACACTGAGCAGTCAACATATAGTGGAATGGGCCAGGCCGCCAAACATAAGCATTTCAAAATAAATATTTTGTGGGGATGCCAGGCAGTGTTGCCAGCTGGCCAGCTCTCTATGGTCACGACTGTGTTTTTCTCCCCTTCTGGCTAGTTACCAGATGACTGGTTTTTTGTTTTGGGGCTTTTTTTTCCTTATAGTGAACAGCATAATGGAAAGGCTGTTTTTGTTTTTTAACTCTTTATTTTCTGATTGATCCTCTCATGCTAAGAAAGCTTTGGATAACTTTGGGCAAGGTTGGAGATGTTTCCGTCTCGACTGACATTATCAGAGAACGAGGGAAACAAGGGGGAAGGGTGTAGGCGCAGGCTTTCATGACAATCCTATCAGCTAAGTTAGAGGCTGTTTGTACGACCGTAGAAAATGATGTCTGTATCAAACAGAACAGACATTTATTTATTTACTTCACTTATACCCTGCCTTAGCCAGTTTGCTGTAGTGGTTAAGTGCACGGACTCTAATCTGGGAGAACGGGGTTTGATTCCCCACTCCTCCACTTGCACCTGCTGGATGACCTTGGGCAAGCCATAGTTTTGTCAGAGCTGTTCTTGAAAGAGCACTTTCTGTCAGAGCTCTCTCAGCCCCACCTAACTCACAGGGTATCCTGTTGTGGGGAGAGGAAGGAAAAGGAGTTTTTAAGCCACTCCCAGACTCCGAGTGAAGGGCAGGGTATAAATCCAATCTCTTCTTCTTCTGTTTCTCCCTTACACTTGGTGTAAGTGAGCTCAGAGGTCATTTCGGGGGGGAATGCGGGGGAACACAGTTCCCCAGGGTGAGGTGCAGGGGGGCGGGGCACATGACGAAGCCCCGCCCCCTGCTTCCGGCCGCCCCGCTTCCAGCCCTCATTCAGCCAGGAGGAGGCAGGAGAAGAGGGAGGGTAAGTTGCCAGGGAGGGCCTTGGCGGGGCTTCCTCGCACTCCCGCTGGCCTTGCAGGTCCACCGCCGGGCCCCTGATGTCAGGGAGTGTGGCATATGCTAATGAGTTATGCTAATGAGTTCCCCTAGCTCTTTTTCTATGAAATGACCCCTGAGTGAGCTGATCCTGTTTGATCCTGTTTGTGTGTGAGTGGGACCCCCAAGGCAAAGCCCACCTCTGGGCAAACTCTTCACTATTTTTGCCTTATAAAAGTTGGCGACCCTACCATCAAGGAGACATTATGCAGGCTGGGAGACATCATACTGTTTCTGACACTGCAAGGGATTCTGGGACACATCTCTGAGACTGTGTAGGGCAGCCACATGGGGGCAGAGAAGTGTTTTTGGTCAGCCTTTCCAAATGCTGGGTTGTGAGCCACAGACGCACTCTCACAGTGAAGACTGTACATGTGGCTACTACAGGGCTGCCCCATCTGAAACACGGATCCCTCGTTGTCTCTCAGCTGCTGTTTTTCAAGTCAGTGGAGATGAACCAAACCATCCCACCATCTGCTTGGCCTTCCTACGACACTTCCTGTCGAAGCGCCTGGTGGGCCCGAATGGATGCCTTCTTCAGAAAACTCACTGACACAGAATCTCCTTGCCCTCCAGGAGATCCAAATGCACTGCCTCCCGTGTGCTCCCAAATCCTCTCTCTCTAGCCTGGTGTGTACAAGGTGTTCCCAAGATACCGCTGAGATTAAACAGGCACAGGCAACTGGTTCAAGTTTTCCTTTATCTGCCTGAAGCCTCAATGGGAGGAGGAGGAGGAGGAAGAAGAAGAAGAAAAAGAAGAAAAAGAAGAAGAAAAAGAAGAAAAAGAAGAAAAGGAAGAAGAAGGACACTGCTTAAAATAAAGGATCTTGGCGGCAGTTGTTATTCAGACAGCAACACCAACCTCCATGTTGATGGTGGAAGGTGCCGTCAAGCCGCAGCTGATTTATGGCGACCCCGTAGGGTTTTTAAGGCTAGAGACATTCGGAGGTGGTTTGTGCCATTGCCTGCCTCTGTGTAGCAACCCTGGACTTCCTTGGTGGTCTCTCATCCAAATACTAACCAGGGCCAACTGTGCTTTGCTCCTGAGATCTGATGAGATTGGGCTAGCCCGTACCATCCAGGTCAGGGCAACCTATGTGTTAGGGTAAAGGTAAAGGTTTCCCTTGCTCGAAAGCCAGTTGAATCCAACTCTAGGGTTGCAGTACTCATCGCCGTTTCCAAGCCGAAGAGTCAGCGCTATCCGAAGACATTTCCGTGGTCATGTGGTCGGCACGCTGAGGCGCACGGAACGCTGTTACCTTCCCACCGAAGCGGTATTTATCTACTTGCAATTTCTGGCTTTCAAACTGCTAGGTTGGCAGGAGCTGGGGCCAGAGACGGGAGCTCACTCTGCCATGCAGCACTCAGGTCTCGAATTGCTGAAATACCGACCTTCCAGCCTGCAGTTCAGCGTCTTAACCACTGAGCCACCGCTCAGTAACCTATGTGTTACTTGACTGAATTTCACGAGCGAAAGAAATCAGGGTCCTGCCCAAGGGGTTTATATATCCAGATTTTGACGGGAGAGAGACAAACAAGAGGGAAGGTTGTAAGGTGGGGGGAATGCAGGCGAGGGGAACATATGGAGACGGGGTGGTAGGAGGGTGACCAAGCTGGGCCAGAAGACGAGAAGGTGCAGAACAGGGAAGAAAATGGAATTTTTCTCCCCCCAAAAGCCCTCCTTTTGTTCATATATACACACTCCTTCCAATCAGAAATGGTAGAGCCCCAGGAATTCTGTACATTGTTTACTTGCATGCATAGATTGGCTCTCTGAGGCTCGATTTAAACATGATGCCGGTAGAGGCCTCTCCCATGGGACTCTGCACTCCCACAGCATCTCATTTAAACTGGGCCGCTACCTATGAAAAGCAGCTGCATGGCATGATTTAAATAAGATACCGGTGCAAGTGTGGAGTCCCATGGGAAAGTGTTTTTGCTTTGCCGAGCATCGTGTTTAAATCAAGCCCGGGCAGGCGGCTAAAATGCCGAATACAGAAAAGGATGCCACAGAAGCCTCAGTTGCCATTTTGCACAGTGGAGGAGAGGAGGAAATTAGAAGGGAGGGGGGATTGGGGGAAACGGCTCTGCCAGCTGCGTACAACCCAAGCTGAGCCTGTTTCCCTTCTTTAAAAAGGTAAAGGTAAAGGTTCCCTTGCTCGAAAGCCAGTCGAGTCCGACTCTAGGGTTGCAGTGCTCATCTCCGTTTCAAAGCCGAAGAGCCAGCGCTGTCCGAAGATGTTTCCGTGGTCATGTGGCCGGCATGACTAAACACCAAGGCGCACGGAACGCTGTTACCTTCCCAATGAAGTGGTACCTATTTATCTACTTGCAATTTCTTGCTTTCGAACTGCTAGGTTGGCAGGAGCTGGAACTAGAGACGGGAGCTCACTCCGTCATGCGGCAACTCGGGTCTTGAACTGCTGAACTACTGACCTTCCACAGCCTGCAGTTCAGCATCTTAACCACTTGAGCCACCGCAGCTCCGTTCTTTATAGGGTGTTTTTTTTTTTGCCTTGAACACCAATCTCATCCGTTCTTCCCTTCTTTATAGGTATTTAAACCTGAGCGTGGCCAGAGACACCAGGACAGGAAACCAAGGTGCTTAAGCCCATGGTTTGTCACCTGTGGCCCTGAATGCGCCAGCTCAATGGCTCCAGGAGCAGACTAACAGGTGGTTTATTGTACTTTTTTTTTAAATTCAAGTTACAGTTTCATAAGCTGTTCCGAGTCCCCATTCTTTTGGAAATCAGCATGAGTGATCCTGAGCCCCTATACTCTCTTACCCTGGATCTATACAGTCCTGTATATCCGCCACCCATGAATGCTTCTGTAAGGAGTCAATTGTTTCCAGGATGTACTCCGCACCATTCTCTACCTAGGTGAGAAAGAATGGAAGAAAGCCATTCAAACAAACACCTCCTCTCCCCCACCCCCTTCCCAGAATCCAAAACACCCAAAGGCTGAATTTGAACTGGGACTCAGCCTCAGAACCTGTTTGAATGCAAGGGCTGTAGACTGGAAAAACATGTGGGAGGATCCAAAAATAATTAGGGCTAGAGAAATAAAATGTCCAGATATTTTGAAACTATGAGGGGAAATTGTTTTCCTCCTTGGGGGGGAAAAACCCAGAAATTTTGGAGGAAATTGAAACATGCAGTACTTGCTGATCAACCCTAAATTTATTTTACTTCTTCAGCAACATAAAATGCATAATTTACAATTGAGTTAGCACACAGCAGTTTTATATCTGGCATATTTATAAAATCCAAAAGTATAAATGCCAGCATTTTCTCCAGACAACACTGTGTGGGCCCTTCGTTTGAGACAGCTACAAGGCAAAAAAATAAAAATAAAATAGAAAACAGAAAACAGCTTTCGTAGTAAACAAAACACTGTGTATAAATTCAGACAAAAATGGTCTCATTTGCAATCACAACAGACATAGCAGCACATTCGGATACAAACTGTTAAACACTGAACTCTCCAGTTGTGTATCATCATAATACACCTGTTAATTGCGGACAAAATAAGTCACATTTAAACAAATATATGCTTTTAAATGGTTGTATATTTCCACAGCACATGTAGGAATTATTCTCACACCCTGGGAATTCTCTTGTGTAAAAATCTTCATACAACGCATTCAGAATAAAGCCCTTCCTTCAAAAGCATTTCACTCTTCCAAAAGGGAAAATATTTCATTCAAGTATTTTTTTTGGGGGGGGGGGGAATTCTCTGGGAGGGAAAAAAACCTTTGTGGTTCTTCACTGGGCCTTCACATCTCTAAGTAGGGCAGTACAGCTGAATCAACTTAGTAAAAACATTTTGACTGACTAAAAAGGAGCCCCCCCCCAATGAAGCATGCCACAGATTTTTTGAACATATATATTTTTAACACAAGCATTGATATGTACACCAGATGGCAAAGGTCATTTTAAAAAGCACTGACCCCAGAAGGCACTCGGAAGATATCCTGTGTGGGCCCCATTAAAATGAATGGTGTGTGTCTGTGTGTGTCTGTGTGTGTGTGTGTAGACGACTCCCAAAGGATGATGCCCCTTGTTAACAGGGATGGGTTTGGGAGAGAAGAAAGAGACCATTTGAAGTTTCTGCTACAGGCTCTAAATCATCTTGGGCCAGCCCTGACAGTAACAGAAAAGCAGATCGGTATTAAAATTCATGGTGAGCCACCGGAAAAAAAGTTTTCCTCTCTCCCCTGCTCAGGTTATATAATCTGTTGCCGCTTCACCTTGGTCAAGAGTTCACAGTGCTGGCTGGAATGACATTCCACTGAGCCCACCTCACCTGGCAGGATTGAATCACTCTCCCAAAATAACCAATGTAGAAGGTGCTAGAAAGTGAACAGGGGATGGGGGGCGTGTTTCTGTTAGCCCCTCTCCCCCTAAGAAAGTGATACAGAGGAATACGAGGAAAGGGCATAGCCGGAGTTCAGATAACACCACTCTCCCATTAAAAATGTAAGATGAGCCCTGTCGGAGGAGACCAAAGCCTATCGAATCTATCATTCTGTTTCCAGCCTGATGCCTCTAAACAAACCTCCCGAGCAAGGCCAGAACACAACAGATCTTCCTTGGTGCTTATCTCCTGGTATTCAGAGCTAGACTGCCTTCGCGCATGGAGGTTCCATTTTGTCATCTTTTTAAATAAAAATGAATTCAGCTGATCCCTTCTTTGTGAAACCTTTGCAGCAAATTCCATGTATGTTCTGAGTTTGGGGCGCTTTTCAATTTAGGGAGAAAATAAGGAAAATGAGGGGGGCTGGACAAGAAGAAGGAAGTACTTTGTTAGGAATTTCACCGTCAGCTTCTTCACACAAGATGTAATTAATTTATGGAACACACTGCCACAAAACTGTTGTGATGGCCATCAGGATGCAGGGCTTTACACAGAGTTCAGATGAATTAATAGAGGGCAATTAATCAAGGGCCCTTGATTTAGCCAAACAATGCTTAATGGAACCTTGATGTTCAGAGGAAGTGTGCCTCTGAATGTCAATTGTTAAGAGGGTAATAACAGATGTTCTGGCCTTCATGCCTGGCTTTGGGGCTTTCTAGTCGTACCTGGCTAGCTATCATGGGAAACAGGCTGCTGGGTTAGATGGCCGTTGGTCTGGTCCAGTAGGGTTCTTGTGATGTAATGGCCTGTGGCCAGTGATGGACCTAACTACAGTTTAATTTTGCAAGAACTGAAAGAAAATTTGCTGATGATTGGAAAGGTGAGAGGAAAGGCCGGCAGGTTTTGGATAGCAGCAAACATGATTTCATCTCTCCACACAATGCCTCCCCAAGCACAAGCATTCCCTACGAATTCAGAAAGCTGGCGGAGAAAGAAAAAGCCCCCCAAACCAGAAAGAAACGAAAAAGGCTTGGCCCCCAAGAGATCCTAACACCAAGCAAAACGTCAAGGTTTTCTTTTTTTTCCTCACAGACGGGGAGCTTGGAAGGAAGTTTGCATAAGTTTGATTTGTCAAGGAATGGCTCATTTGGCAGCTAGGCCAGTCACCATAGCAACACCAACAGCCGTGGGGCATCATTTCGCCCAGAGTTGGCTCTTTGAAAAAGGAGCCAGATGCTCAGTGCAGTTTTAATGGTGGAAAAAAAAGTTCTATCAAGGTCAAAAGGAGAGATCATTAATGTGCAAACTTGATGGGCAAGATCAGGGCAAACCTTTGAAACTGCATTTCATTCCCTCCCGTATACGACAGGCGGCTGAGATCTGAGAACCAACGCAGTGAGGTGGATACAGAATGGAACTCGGACTGGCAAGATATGCATTTATATTCTTAAGTGGTACGATCATACCAATTGACTCCAGATCACTCATGCCTGGCACAGTCTATCCACCTCAAAAGATTGTTGCAGAGGATAAAAATAGCACAGGAACCTTCCCCCCCAATACACACACACACACACACACACAACCCTCAGCTCCTAGGAGGCAGGCCAGAATGCAAAAATGTAAGAGAGACTGGGTGCGTTCAGACGGGGCATTTACAACGATATAGGTGCTGGTTGGAATCGGTGTACTTACAGGCGTTCACACGGCGAACATCTGCCTTTCGTCCCTAACCGTTGCAAAGAGCTTTAAACCATTGTATTCTGCCACTAGGTCCCCAAGTGGTGGTATCCTGAGTGCAACGGTTGTAATCGCTTAAACCCCCCCCCCCCGTCTGATCGCTCTCCACTGTTGTAGAGCCATTTCCGTTCGTAAACCCAAGGCTTCCGATTTTCGCCCGCCATTTTTTTTTTAAGGTCGGCGATATGCGCTTGGGCGAAGCTTCGCCCCAGCGTTAGTTTAAAAAAAAAAAAAAAAGGTCCTTAGTTTAACGTTTTAGAGGAGTCCGAGACCTCAGGGAAGCCAGTTTACTCTTTAAACTTTAAAGGTAAGTCCTCTCTTCAGGGCATGCTTTTCTGGACCGGGTGTTTTGCGCATGCGCGAAGATCGCCATTCTGTGGATGGCTGCCTATCCGCACGCGCAAAGTGAGTTTTAAAAAAACCCGCCGACGCCCGCTGTGTGTGAACGGGCATACAGCGATGGGCTCCGCAAACAGGAGGTAAGTGTGATTGCGTTTCAGCCGGCATAAACTGCAACGGTTCCAACCGGTGCAGTTTATGCCGGCTGAAACGCCCCGTCTGAACGCACCCAAAGTGACAAACGCATGGAGAGTTAAAAAAAGAAGAAGAAAAGGGCAACTGATATAGCCTTAATTATGGAACAGGGAATCTTAACAGTTTTAAGCAGTGTTTGCTGAACAATGTGACTAGCATGAGGTGCTTCGGACAGGCTGCTGTATGAAATGTATTTATTTATACCCTGTTTTTGTCCCCAGTGGGGACCCAAAATGGCTTACAATGTTGTCTTCCCCTCCTTCACGTTATCTTCACAACCACCACCCTATGAGGCAGAGCTGCCAGCCCCATGGTGGAGCCTGAAGTTCTCCCAGAATTACAACTGAACTTCAGACTGTAATGGTCAGGTTCCCCTAGAAGAAATGGCCACTTCAAGGTATGGGCCCTTTGGTATACCCCACAGTCTAGGAGAAATGGAAGTCCTAGAGTGACAACGTATCCCCACTGAGTTCTCTCCCCTCCCCAAACCCTGCTCTCCCCGTCCCTCCTCCAGTCTTCAGGAATTCCCTAGGTGAGAGAACTGGCAATTCTATCAAGAGGGACTTCCACGGCAGAGGGGGCATTTGAGCTTGAGTTTCCTAGACCCCAGTACGTCACCATAACCACTGTACCCTGTTGGCTGAACCCACACAAGGCTGGATATCGTAACTATTGTTGTGGCAGTGTGTTCCATACATTAACTATTGTTTGTGACTGGAGACTGTGTCTCCTCCACACAGGAAAATCCCTTTATGAACAATTGCTGGTAGGAGAAACACAGCACAAGATTTAACGATGCATGGATCCAGCCACTGTTCTGATCCAGCGAGGCCACCCTTATGTCCTTGTGCCCAGCGAAACTGCCTTACCTTCAGCACGAAAGTGTTGTCTTTGTCCGGCATCTCCAAAGGCATGGTCGTCCGCACCTCGATAATGGCCGAGAGAGGGATGCTGACCTTAGCTTTGGATGCCTGAGGGTCAAAGATATAAAGAAAAAAAACAGTGACTCAAGGGGGGATACGATTTTTCGCAGGGACTGGCTGAGGCAGTTTGCAGGGAAACAGAGCCTCTCACCAGCCTTTGCCATTATTAAAAAACCGAGAGAGACAGAGATGATTTCCCTCGCGGTCTCCGCTAACTTCGAGGTCTTTTAATTAAAACTGCAGCACTCCAGGGGGAGACATGTTAATGAAATGTATTCATCCCCCACCTTCACCCCCTAGTTCTTTGCGCAGTTAGAGTCTGCTGCCAGTGACAACATTAATTTCTCCCCCTTTCTCTAAATGCTGAGAACACAAAAAGGCCTCATTTATTCAGATAAACAACATTTGACTTCTAAAATGTCTGTTTTTTAACGTAGGCATTCACAACCAGGCAGGGAAAGACATCAGAAAGGTCAAGGGAAGATACACCTCTGACTGAAAGGGACTACAGAGATGCAGACAAGGCATGGTGCATGAAGTCCAGCCCTCCAGAAAAACAGCCCACTCAACCCCATCCGAATGAGAAACATAAAAATAGGATGTTTTATGTCAGTCCTATTTGTTTCGGAGGAGCAGAAGGGACTGGTAGTTTGTGCTCATGGACCACTGGAGATTAAAGCCCCTCTGCTTTCTATTGTTCTAAACAAAACGGCTGTACTTTAAAACTGCTGTTTGACAGCCAGGTTAGGGGGCATGCAACTAGTCACTGAATGAATTGTAAATTGTACCCTATCCCTCAAAATCCCCCCTCTCCAGTCTCCTGTCAGCTCTCAGGAACTTGCAAAACTACCCGCCCCCGCCAACATATATATCCTTCCCCAAGGGTTGCCAACCCCCAGGTGAGTGTATCAAAACACAAACACTCTGTGTATAACTTACGAACAGACGTAGAAAGAATTATCCAAAGCAATTTTAACAATTCTTAACAGTTGAAATATTTGTCAAATTAAAACACTCTTATGATTTCTTAAAGGGTTAGGATCCAACAGTACTAAGTACAAAAGACAGAATCCAAGCAAAGTTCACTACTCTTTTGTATAAGACGCTTCAGGAGAGCAAAAGTCCCACAGGAAAACAAAATTTCCACGTTGCAGGAGTAGCAGCTATGCACAGCTGGCTTCAGTTCTGTGTTCGCCTCCGGCTTCTTCAGATAGCTGGTACTCTTTTAGTCAAAAGATAATTTAACAAATCTCCTTAGACCCAGGGCTATTTTTGGGCAGGAACGCACAGGAACGGAGTTCCGGCTGGCTCCCGAGTTGGCCACGCCCAGCAGGAACTCAGCAGAACTGGCCACACCCAACAGCAGAAACTCATTAGGATTGGCTACATTAGGGGTGTGTGGCCTAACATGCAAAGGAGTTCCTGCTACAAAAAAAGCCCTGGGTCTTGACAACAAACAAGGTAAACAGAATAAGAAGCAAAAGGTGGGTGTGGCTGGATGACCACACTTCTGGTAATGTGGGGTTGCGGCCTAATATGCTAATGAGCTGTGCTGCCAGGGGTGGGGCCTAATATGCTAATGTGTTTCTGCTGTTGGGTGTGGCCTATTATGCTAATGAGTTCCTGCTGGGCTTTTTCTACAAAAAAAGCCCTGCTTAGACCAGTTTTCCGAATCCAGTCACCCCACTAACATGTTCTTCTTTCTGTCGACAAAGCTTCTACTGTTGGATCCTAACCCTTTAAGGAATCATAAGAGTGTTTGAATTTGACAAATATTTGAACGGTTAAGAATCGTTAAACTTGCTTTGGATAATATATTCTTTCTACTTCTGTTCGTAAGTTATACACGGAGCGTTTGTGTTTTGATACAACCTCCAGGTGATAGCTGGAGATCTCCTGGGATCACAACTGATCTCCAGGTGATGGAGATAATTTCACCTGGAGAAAATGGCTGCTTTGGAAGGTGGACTCTGTGGCCATTATACCCTGCTGAGGTCCCTGCCAAATCGCCAGGAATTTCCCGAACTAGAGCTGGCATCCCTACCTTTCCCCCTTTTAAATCTTACTGCGGTCAACATTCCGTGCTTCTGGAGTGCAACTACTCATCACCAGGCTGATTTTTTGGGGGTGGGGTTTTTTTCTCCCCTTTTGGTTAATTTGCGAAGTAATACTTTTCTGCACCCACGGGGGACTGCACCGATGGGGAGTCCCCCAAATATGTAACGCCCCTGTATCATCTGTGGGTTTCCCCATTTCGCGGCCTCTCTAACAGGCACTGGGACCAGCCCTGTCTTATTATTAGATATGGTGGAATTCCACTAGTCAACTGGCCAAACTTTTTTCGACCGGTCCACGGAAGACATTCACAAGCAGATTGTAAAAGGAACTCCTTGCCCATGAGGTGAATTCAAAAGTATGCATTGTAAGAAAGCATACTGCACCCCTTTCTCAAGCCCATAGTATAGACATCCAGGAAAACAGAGGGGCTTTCAGATATCTTGGTAAGAACAATGGTGGGAGAGGATGCAGTCTGTGGACCACCTTTTAAGGGAGAGAGGCACTAATATGCTGCTTGGGCTTCACAATCAATCACTTCCCAGAGGCACAATTGATTAAGCGCGAGAAACACAAAGGTGTAGGAGAAAAATGTCAGGAAAGGGTTTGTTTAAAAAAAAAACCAGGCTGGGTAGTGAGAAATGCTTAGCTTTGATAGACAGGCTTTTAAAACAAACGGCAGGGGAAAACAAAGGAGGGAAACCCTGAAAAGCTTAAGAGGTCTGGGCTTTGCATAGCCGAGGGCTGCAATTTAGTGGCAGGACCCACGTTTCATGTGCAGAAAGTTCAATCCCAGGCATCTCCAGTTAAAAGGATAGTGTAGTAGTAGTAGTAAAATTTATTGTGTAGCCATTGGCCATTACAATTTAAAATTTAAATTTAAACAATATACAAATTAGACAACTTACAGCACTGGAATTTGAATTAGATTTAAAATATAATAACCTCTAAAATCTGCACATTCAGTATAAAATATACTATATATATATATATATATATATCTTAAATATAGACACCCATCTCTGGAAACACATACACAGCCTAAAACATTGCCATTTTACAGTTCAATTTCATTTCATTTTCCTATGTTCTATTAAAAGGATAGTGGGGAAAGGCCTGTCTCTGCTGGGGAGACACTGTGAGTCTTGACCAGTGGATCAGAGCTGTTCCAAACCTCTGATGTACCTCCTTGTTCATTAACATCAGTAGAGGAGACCTGGTCATCCATAGAAGCAACAAGTACAGAAGAGAAGAGTACTGTCCTCACTACAGAACTGCTTTGCCTAGGAAGATTTGCTAGACTACATGGCTGCCCAGAGATGGCTTGCCCACTTGGCATACCTAGGCAACTGCCTGGAGTGCCAGAGGGCAGTGGCAGCTCCAGGGGCACCCAAATAGGCATGCTGATGATAAGCAGTAGCCCTGAGTGGCACCCCTAGCCCCAGAACAACCACCCAGATCACCTTTCCCCATTCCACCCCTCTGAAAGATGGAGGAACAGCAGGAAGCTGCCAGATCTGCAAAGCTGGGCTCTGCTCTCTCCTTCCAGCTTCATGGTGGCTGACTCAGCCTGGCTGCTCCGCTCCTGCAAAAGAGGGAGGAGGAGGAGGAAGAGGAGGAGAGGAGATTGGATGTATACCCCGCCCTTCACTACCCAAGGGAGTCTCAGAACGGCTTCCAAACTCCTTTCCCTTCCCCTCCACACAACAGACACCCTGTGAGGTAGGTGGGGCTGAGAGAGCTGTTTCCAGAACTGCCCTCTCAAGGACAGCTCTTGTCAGAACTATGGCTTGCCCAAGGTCATCCAGCAGCTGCAAGTGGAGGAGTGGGGAATCAAACCCAGCTCTCCCAGATTAGAGTCCGCGCACTTAACCACTACATCAAACTGGCTCTCAGAAGTCCGTCAGTTCCACCATCACGGCTCCACTTTCTCCCTCCTTTGCAGTCTCGGGGCATGTGTGCCAGGGCCGGCCAGCCCAGGGCACCAAAACCTCTTGGGCCATCCCTGCCACTGCCTAATTTCTTGTGAGAAAGAAGAGGCAGGGACAGAGTAACTAGTCCAAGGCCAAGGGGGAACATGATAGAGGTTTATAAAATTATGCACGGGGTAGAGAGAGTAGTAGACAGAGTCTGTGGTCGCACACACACTTTCAACCCACTTTCAGTGCACTTTCCAACTGGATTTTACTGTGTGATCTGGCCAAACCCAGTTGGAAAGCAGACTTGAAGTGGATTATTTAGGGTGTGTGACCTCAGCCAGAGAGAACTTTTTCTTCTCTTCTAAAGCAGTAGAACCGGAGAAGCATCCCAATGATCCAATGAAGTTGTTGGGCAGCAGATTCAGGACGAACAAAAGGAAATACGTCTTGACACAATGGTCGATTAAGATGTGGAATCTGCTGCCACAGGCATAGATGGCTTTAAAAGGGGATTACACAGATTCATGGAAGACAGGTCTATCAGTAGCTTCTAGCCATGGAGGCTGAGGGGAACCTTCACATTTGGAGGCAGTAAGCCAGGAGGAGGCATCAGGGGACGGCCCTCAGCCTCTATGCCCTGCTATTGGATCTCTGGAGTAACTGGCTGGCCACTGGGTGAGACAGGACGCGAGACTAGATTGACCAGTGGTCTGATCCAGCAGAGCTCTTCATACATCCTTAACTAAGGATTTCAGCCCAGCCTTCTTCACTCCGACACTCTGCCCACAACACCACACTAGCTCTCAGCTGCCGGGAAGACAGAAATAAAGGCAGCATGCTCCGGAATCAACCCACAATCCCTTAATCGTAAATCCCAATCAACCTTTAATCCACAAATCAAATGGTCGCCATAGCCCATTGAATAACCAACTCGCTCTGAGTGGCATCTTCAGTAATAATCCAGGATCGGCATGTGGGCCACCCACACGGCTCGTTAAAAAATAAATAAAAATCAAACCTTAATAACCTAATAAGACTCACGACTGCTCAGATCCATCCTGCGCTATTTTTGACAGTGCTGACATCCGGAGGAGACACGCTCCAGCAGAGCAGCTGAGGAAGCTGCCTCTGATCTAATCCATTAACTTTATGGCAAGCTGAAAGGAAGCCTAAGACAGCAGAGGAGTTTCTGACAGAGCAAGTTCCCTTATGCTGAATTTCCACCCCCCTCTTCACAGCTGTTGCAGGAACCTCTTCTAGCTGTGGCATTAGGCCGGTCAGTAAATGTAGCAACAATAATTAGCCACCGGAGCTCACACTGAAATCACGCATGGCTTGCTGGTAACCTGCAATTCACCCATGGAGCAATTTTGCTTAGGTATAACTGTGGCATAGGAAAACATTTGCTCTCATTTATTCAAGATCCTAACTATAAATATACATTGATGGGGTCTGAACTGGCAGAGACTGACCAGGAGAGAGATCCTGGAATCGTGGTAGATAAGTCACTGAAAAATGTCGATTCAGTGTTGCAACGGCCATAAAAAAGGCCAATGCAATGCTGGGGATTATTAGGAAGGGGACTGAATGTGGGTGTGTGTACACATGTATGTATGCATGCATGTATAAATTGCCCAATCCCTGCTAATGTCACACTCTGGGCAATGTACAACAGCCATAAAAACATGTCTAAAAGCAATTAAAAACATTAATAGCACATTTCAGAAAATGAGGTCAGATGGCAAATACTAATTAATCCAGTTTCAAACTGCCGGCCACTTCGCAGGTGTGTGTGTGAGGGAGTACTGATAGACAGTACCAGGGGTCATTTCGTAGAAAAAGAGCTAGGGGAACTCATTAGCATAACTCATTAGCATATGCCACACACCCTGACATCACCAGAAGTGTGTCATAAGGCCACACCCCCTGACATCACCGGAAATGTGTCATAAGGCCACACCCCCAACGGTCCCGGCCGCCACCGCCGGCCTTGCAGCTCCACTGCCGAGCCCCATGAGGGGCCCGGCGGTGGACCTGCAAGGCC
>NW_015164181.1:2278316-2309985 GCF_001447785.1 Gekko japonicus | reverse complement strand
CCCGAAATGACCTCTGAACAGTACATTCAAGGCAGACAAGAGGTAGTCCTCCGTACAGTAGTCTCTACCTTTCAAAAGGGATGAAAGGAATTAAACATGGAGGATACGTTCATCAACTGCTTGGTGTTTGGTGTAGCCAGTTTGGTGTAGTGGTTTGGTGTAGCCAGTTTGGTGTAGTGGTTAAGTGCGCGGACTCTAATCTGGGAGAACCGGGTTTGATTCCCCACTCCTCCACTTGCACCTGCTGATGTGACCTTGGGTCACTCACAAGCTCTGGCACAGCTGTCCTTGAAAAAGAGCAGTTTGTGTCAGAGTTCTCTCAGCCCCGCCCACCTCACAGGGTGTCTGTTGTGGGGAGGGGAAGGGAGAGGAGTTTGTAAGCCGCTCTGAGACTCCAAGTGAAGGGCGGGGTATAAATCCAATCTCTTCTTCTTCTTCTTCTTAAACAGAACGGCTACATGGAGCCTCCCTGTTTCAGAAGCAGTGACCAGCTGCTGTAGAAAATAATAAAGGAGGCTTTGGCCCTTCATGCACTGCTTGGGAGTGTCTTGTGAGAAGGAAGCTTCTAGCTAGTGACAGTTGGTAACAGGATGCTGGACGAGACAGACCAGTGGTCTGATCCAACAGGCCTCTTTTTCAAAAGTCTCCCAAGAGACAAGAGGAAGACAGTCCACACTTGAACTTTGCCTCAATGCATGAATGCTGTACCGCTAAAGCCTTCAGTGCTACAAGACACCTGATCATCTCTGAAAAGGATGGCTTACATGGCTTTCTGGAGACTCCACTGGCTCCCCCAGAATACAAAACACTGGCCATCTCTGTACCTACAAGGAGGACCAAGCAATTAACTTAGCAGAAAGCACAATCTATCAATCCACACTCATGTATAGTCCACAGGCTTAATGAACAACGCCCATAGAGGCAAAGCAATTTCTGAAATTGTCTTCTGGTGGAAAGGGCTGAAGAGCATTTGGGTTCCCTATAGGATGCTGGTTGGTTGACAGCTGCAAATTAAAGCATGTCCACCACTGCGGAAAGAAATATCAGGGAACCCGCACCACAAGAAAGTTTTAGCTGTGAAGATCCTTACCTTAGGAGGAACAAAAAACTCCAGCAGGAACCTTTCCCCCTCCATCTTCACAGCTTTCCTCAGCAACAGGCGACACTTCTGCCACTGAGAGCTGCCCACGCAGTTCGTATCGTCAGCTACCATGTAGCGGAGGGTTCCCTCTCTTTGAATGTCCACCAAGTCCACCTTGGAAGACTGACCTTTAGTAAGCCGCAGCTTGTGAGTCCATTTTTCCCTGGAATCACTGTGTTCCTTGTTCCCAGAGGGACAGTGTTCCCTGTCGGACCGCCTGCCCTGGGTAGCTTCTGTGCCAGGCTCCGGAGAAGACCTTCTGTGCCACATCTCCTTCATTCCATCCACCACGCACAAACTCATGTTCCTCAAGGAGAAACCTTTCTTGAATTTCGGCTTAGAGGTAGTATGAACGGAGACGTCCTCCGAGCTCCGGGACTGACCATAGGAGGAGACCTTTCGTATCTGAACTTGCTGGGATTGGCTTAGATACCTGCTGGAGGACACCGGGTTGTCCATGCTGTCCAGAGATTCTGTAGAGGTCTGATCTTTCCTTGGCAAGATATCCCGGCCGTAGGGCATGTGGCAGTTCTGAAGCCCCACAAATGGTACAATGTTGTATTTGGTGGGAGAATCCGAAACAAAGACCCTGTTGACCTCCAGGCTGAAGATGTCCAAGAAGTTAGCAGCAAAATGGTGGGAGAAAGAGGTCTCTGCCCCGGGGGTGTCGTAGTGAGGGTTCTCCTTCAGGAACTGGCAGAACTTCTGGGCAAAGTCCACAGCAGCGGCCTGGGCATGAAGCTCACAGAATTCCCTCCAGTCTGGAAGCTGGGAGGGAGGTTCTTGGCAAAGGGTATCACCATTCATGGCTGCTCCATTCCACCTGCCAGCAAACTGTCAAAAAGGCAAGAGATCAAGAAGGTGAGAGGCGATCACATTGAAGCCCATCTGGTTACCCATTTATCCCCATCGACCGAACTACCCCATCTCAGGCAGAAAGGTCTCGGTGGCAGTATTTCCATAAGCTTCACTTTACTGTGGACAATTCTATGCTAATAAATTTTAAAACACCTTGAAAAAGTAAATGAAGCCGGGAGAGAGAGAAGGCTTTTAAAAATATTGCTTTTTTGCATTTAAAAGTGTACTCATCTAGATATCTATACCCTACATGTCTCCCCAACAAGGGCCGAAAGCAATTTACGTTGGCCTCCCCTCCTCTATTTTACCCTCACAGCTGTCCTGCGAGGTAGGGTTAGGCTGAGAGAAAGCATCTGGCGCCGGGTCACCCAGCCAGCTTCCATGGCAGAGTGCGGATTCAGACCTGGGTCACCCAGAGCCTAGTCCAACACTCTAACCATCATACTGGCTCTCAAAGCCTTGTCTGGCCTTCAAGGACCTCATAAGGACACATACAAAGTTATCCCACTTCATCAGCCCTCTTTAACAATCATGTGCAGAAATGAAGTCTCATATGGCATTGTGTGTAGAACAGCCAGGATATCCTAAGATTGTCTGGCAGCCAAAAGTTCTAGCTCTTTTAGCGTTGTGTACCACTAGGTGGCGAGTTAGACTTGTTTTTAAGGCAAGAGACATATCGGAGGTGGCTTGCCACTGCCTGCCCCTGCGTCATGCCCAGTGTTCCCTCTAAGCTGAGTTAGTGTGAGCTAGCTCACAGTCTTTTAGCCTCCAGCTCACACATTGTTGTCGTGGCTCAGGAAGGGATGGCTCCAGAGCAAACTAATTTATGCAGTAGCCAAATCATCTCCTCACAACTTTAATGCCATTAGCTCAGAAAGTAGAATTTTTGCTCAGAAGACTCCACAGCTTAGAGGGAACATCATGCCCCAGTATTCCTTGGAAGTTTCCCTTCCAAATACTAGCCAGGGGAGACCCTGCTTAGTTTCTGAGACCTGAAAGGATTGGGCTAGCCTGGGCTATCCAGGCTATACAAAAGGTTCCTGGTTCAGCCCTGGTTATCTCCCGTGAAAAAGGAGTCGGGTCTCGGGAAAGGCCCTTCTCTAAGCGAGACCTTCGACAGCCACCACCAGTCAGAGCAGACAATACTCACAAACGGAGCAATGGTCTGACTTCACATCCAGCATTGTGTAATGGTTAAAGCCAGGGTCCCCAATCTTTTTGAGCCTGCAGGCACGTTTGGAATTCCGACATGGCGTGGTGGGCACAGAAACAAAATGGCTGCCGTGGGAGGCAAAGCCGGCCACAGCTTAACTTCAGTCACACAATGCAGATCCTTGTGCTGTGGTGGCAGCTGCCGCCAAAGCAACGTTTTAAAAAAATCTGCACAGCCTTATCAAATCTCCAATAGCCAATCAGAAACCCTGCTGGGCAAAAGCCCTACCCAGGCCCTCCCACTTCCTAAAATCACTTGGTGGGCATTAAAAGGTGTCTATGGGCACCATGTTGGGGGCCCCTGGGTCAGAGTGTCAACTGGGAAAATCTGGATTCAGACCGCTACTCTGCCATGTACCTCAGCGGGTCACCTTAGGCCAATTACTCTCTCAGCCTAATACAGCTCACAGGGGCATTTTAATAATAAAACTCAGGGGTCGTTTCGTAGAAAAAGAGCTAGGGGAACTCATTAGCATATGCCACACACCCTGACATCACCGGAAGTGTGTCATAAGGCCACACACCCCGCCCCCAACGGTCCCGGACGCCACCGCCGGCCTTGCAGCTCCACTGCCGAGCCCCATGAGGGGCCCGGCGGTGGACCTGCAAGGGCGGCGGGAGTGCAAGGAAGCCCCGCGAAGGCCCTCCCTGGCCCCAGGCAGGCAGGGGTGGGGAGAGGCAGGGAGGAAGCAACTTACCCTCCCTCTTCTCCTGCCTCCGCCTGGCTGAATGAGGGCCGGAAGCGGGGTGGCCGGAAGCAGGGGGCGGGGCTTCGTCATGTGCCCCGCCCCCGTACCTCACCCGGGGGAACTGCGATCCCCCGCGATCCCCCCGAAATGACCTCTGATAAAACTGCATATGCAATCCTGGACTGTCTTCAATCAATTCATCACCCTTTCGTTACACGGTTCACACGAGCAGATCACCAGCAAGTTTCCCTCTAAGCTGTGGAGTCTTGTGAGCAAAAATTCTATTTTGTGCTCTACTGGCATTGAAAGTTGTGAGCAAGCAGTTTAGCTACTGCATAAATGAGTTTGCTCTGGAGCCATCCTTCCTGAGCTAAGACAAAAATGCGTGAGCCGGAGGCTAAAAAACTGTGAGCTAGCTCACACTAACTCAGCTTAGAGGGAGCATTGATCACCAGTATGGGCAGTTTTCTCCACCCCTGTGCAGACACTTGGAGGGGAAGAAAACTGCTCCAGTTTATTATTTCTTTTGAGCCGCAAGATGAAAAATAAAACCTCCCTTGCTAACCCTGCTGTCCTTGGGAGGCTTGCTTGAAAGTGCAATGCTGGCATAACAAGGCCAAAAATACAAACAAACAAACAAAAAACCATTTGGGGTACTGCAGTTGCATGACATCTCGTTTAAACTGGCCCATTAACTGGGCAAAGCAGCTTTGCTTGCAAAATCCCAAGGGTGAGTTCCCTTTCCTCAGCCAGGGACACGTTTACACCTGGTCCTTTGCAACCCAGCTTAGGGTGAGATTCTGGGAAAAAGAGAATCCTTCTGAGAAGCAGAGAACTAAGCTGGCATTTGCTATAATGGGTTTAAGATTGGACAGAATCTCTTCACCCTGCCAGTTCTTGGCTGCGAGAAGTAAACAGGCTGTGGGTTGGGATCATTCCGAAGTTGCCCACAACAACACAAACACGGAAACCCCAAACTCCTCATTAGGGCTCAGAGCACTTCAGGAGAGCCAGGAAACTGCAATGAAGTTAAAGAGCAAAGCAGGCCTCAGGGGCGTGACCAGAGCAACGCTCCCTCTAAGCTGTGGAGTCTTGTGAGCAAGAATTCTACTTTGTGAGCCACTGGGGCATTAAAGTTGTGAGCGAGCGATTTGACTGCTGCATCAATTAGTTTGCTTGGGAGCCAACCTTCCTGAGCGAAGACCAAAATGTGTGAGCCGGAGGCTAAAAAACTGTGAGCTAGCTCACACTAACTCAGCTTAGAGGGAGCACTGGACAAGAGCATCTCCGCTCATGGGTCTGGTGGCCCAACACACAGCCAAGACGATTTTTTTCTACAACTTCACAGCTTCAAACGAAAACAACCCACTATGTTATTTGGAAGGGAAAGGCACAGGAATGAGCCACGGCTCTCTGGCATGCGTACAGGTCAGTGAAAAAAGGAAAAGAACTGTGACAATTTAGCGCTTAGTAATATATTCATAAATCATAATATACAATAACAGAAATTGAGTAATATTGGCCCCGTTCATACGAGGCAGTTTGGGCCGGGAGCGGGCCAGATTGGAAGCACAGCAAACGGGTGCGATCCCACGCCAACATCTGGCTGGCGTCGCGCTCCCGCCTCCAATCTGGCCCTTCCCCCGATGAAGCGCGGCAAAGATGAACCACCTACCTGCCGTACTGCGCATGCTCGAGCATGCGCAGTACGGCAGCCTCCCCCTCCGACTGGTATCTTCCTCCCCGGCATCTGATCGTGCCGGGGAGCAACGGAGCGCGGCAACCGGGATCCGTGGGATCCCGCCGGGGCGTTTCTTTTTTGGCGCGGCTTTTAAAAGCTGCGCTTCGCCCCGTCTTTTCCCTGCCGTGTGGCAGGGGCCATAAATAGTGAATGTAGTAGACGGTGGTCTCCGGAATGATGTGCCGTTTCGACAATGATCTTCTTCTGAACAAGGAGGTGTACATAAACTGTCCTTCAACAATTCATTTCTCTTGGTGACATATTGAAAATATACTGTTGATTCACTTCATCATAAAGCTATGCTTACAGCTATGTTCTTCAATGGGCTATGGTTGCTGAATGCGTACAGGTCAGACCACAGCCAAGGTCTTCCTCATTCAGAATGAGAAAAGTACGCCTAGAGGGCCTGTTGTTGGCCACAAGACAGGAAGAAGGGCTTCCTCACTCCAATGTGGCAGATCCACCCACAATGACTTATTCTATTTATTTATTTATTTATTTATTTATTGTACTTATATCCCAACCTATCCCATGGTGGGCTCGGGGTGGCTTACAACATAAAGTACAATACATATAGAATTAAAAACCAGTTAAATAAAAAACAAGATGGCAGCAGAGAGCAGTCCAGTATGGTTCCTGTTAGACATTAGCAGGAGAGTATGCATCTGTGGCTTACTATGGGCAGGGGAGACCGAGATGATGAAGACATCCGCCACCTCACCCCAAGGCCTGGTGGAACAGCTCTGTTTTACAGGCCCTGCGGAATGGTAACAAGGTTGCCAGCCTCCAGATGGGACCTGGAGATCTCCTGGAGTTACAACTGATCTCCAGACTAGAGAACGGCTCCCCTGGAGGAAACAGCTGCTTTGGGAGGGGCTGTGGCTCAGCTGGCATGCAGAAAGTCCCAGGTTCAATCCCCAGCATCTCCAGTTGAAAGGACCAAGCAGCAAGTGATGTGAAAGACCTCAGCCTGAGACCCCAGAGAACCACTTCCAGTCTGAGTAGGCAATACTGACCTTGATGGACCGCTGGTCTGATTCAGTATAAGGCAGCTTCATGTGTCCACGAGGGTGGACTCAATGTTATACCCCACTGAGGTCCTTCCCTTCCCCCAACCCCATCCCCCCCGGGCTCCATCCCCAAATCTCCAGGAATTTCCTAACTCAGAGTAGGCAACCCTAGCACAATACAAGCAAGACTTGTAGTTCCAGCAGTCTGACCCAGTCTCCTGCACTGCCAATTCTGGCTTCAGATGTTCCTGGAGATTTGGGGCAGTGATTAGAGGGGTGGAGTTTGTGAAGCCACAGATCTGTTGCACGTAAGGCAGAGATGTTCCACCAGGCGTTTGGTTGAGGACAACGACGGTGTCCATCTGGCTGGCACTCTTTATCCCCCTACCCTCCTCTGCAAGGCAGCAGCACAACTGGAAATTTCAAATGCCATCTAATTTTGAATTGATACCAGAATTTTATTGTAATTTTTAAATGCTTTTAACTATATGTGTGTTGTTTTAGTAGGTCACTGCACACCACTTCAGGGAACGGGCGGTATAAACACTGAACTTAATAAATAAATACATCTTCTGAAGCTCCCATTTCCTCAACTCACCTGATCAGGTGTCAGACTCCTGGTCAAGAGACTCCCAACAACAGTCTCTTTGGCAGTGATTTGTTTATTGAGATATCACCATGATCCAGATCAGAGCAGTACCATGTCAGAACTGAGGTTTTTGGCAGTAGCCTCTACAGATATAGACAATTCAAATGTGGGTCCCGTTCCCCCCCCTATTCATCCAATCGTTTCACACAGCCGTCCCGCCTAAGCCATTAGCATCTACACCCACCTATAAGTTCCCAGTCGCATTATCTAGGACAGCGAGGCTAGCACAGAGTTTGCTTCAAAGTCTTCTCCGTGGAGAGGCATATCTTGGGAAGAGTTACAATAGCCGCTACAAAGGTGCCACTCTCACACCTTCACACACACACCCTCAGGAATTCCCCCTTCTCCCATAGCTATGGCAAACGATACAGAGACTGATTTTGCACAAGGAGCTGTGCCGCTGTCGCACCTCCCTTTGCCCCGTTTCCATTGGTCAATTTCCCACTCGAAGCTGCGCGGCCGCATTTTGACCCGCAGCTTCGTCCGATTTTCCCCACGTGTTGTGTCTGTGGACCGCCACTAGAGGGCTACGTCCTGAGTCCCCTAGCTTGGCTCCTAACACAATAGGGGCCAAGGATCCTAGTCTACCTTTTAGTCCACCAAGAGGAACGTGGCGAGAGATTCAAACCCTCCAGTAGAACTGTAGGTGTGTCTAGGGTGGGTGTATATAGTTGGCCCTTGCTGGCCAGTTCTTCTTCTTGTGTTTTACCAAATAAATGTGACTTGTTCAGCATGTCGTAGTCCACCTCTCCATGCATCGAACCCAGTACTTTTCACCATGGTTTCGTGATCCTCAAAAAACAGGATCACAAAACCGCAGGGAAAATCGGGCAAAGCCGTGGGTCAAAATGCAGCCGCATGGCTTCAAGTGGGAAATTGACCAATGGAAATGGGCCAAAGGGAGGCGCGACGGCGGCGCAGCTCCTTGTGTGAAATCAGCCAGAGTTTGACATTGGGCTGAACAGGTAGCTGCAATTCCACCCTCCGGCCATCTGTGGTGGTAGTGCAGTGGTTCCCTTCTTTATTAAGCCGCCCCAAAGTCAACACGCCCTTATCCAGAGCCCTTATTTATCTGTATTTTCCCCCAATGCTTGTTTCTCATATTATTCAGCTGTTTTATGGTGCATTCGGGCAAGTTTTAGCCCTATTAGTGGCCTAGGTTGGTTCAGCAATAAATTAAAGTAAGTATTTTAAACAAACATATGAACATGGATGGTAACGTGGAAGGCCCTATCTTACGCTCCCCTTTCCGATGTGGAAGCAACACGACACCCAGTTACAGCTCCAAAAGCCACTATTGAAAGAGGCCATTTTTATAGACCCTTTTGACTTTCACAGGCATAATAAAAGGGTGGCAGGTCATTTCCAGCATTTGACTTCCTTGCCATAAAACTGTATTTTTAAAATAAATGGCATCATGAGTGCTCCACAATGTGACCCAAATAAATAACGCAGGGTGCACAGAATCAGGTTATTACTGCGTCAGCCACTGAGCCTACCTCAGACACTTACAAAGGAAGACCGACGGGTGAATGGCTCATACCACATACGCGAGTACAGCACTCTCTGGGTTAGGGGGGGGAGGGGGCAGACTTCTCCAAATTTCAACTTTAAAAATTTTATCGAGAAGAAGAGGGGAATGGTAAAGATAATGAAATATGTCAATAAACTGATAAAAACTTTATAAATGCATATACTGTGGCTGAATATTTTTGCTTTGACGACGTGTCTCAGAGTTTCATATGCAGCAAGAGATGGGTTCCTGACCCCCAAGAGATGACAAGCAGAATCGAACAGTCAGGGCTATTTTTGGGCAGGAACGCACAGGAACGGAGGTCCGGCTGGCTCCCAAGTTGGCCACACCTATCAGGAACTCATTAGCATAATAGGCCACACCCAACAGCAGAAACTCATTAGGATTGGCTACATTAGGGGTGTGTGGCCTAACATGCAAAGGAGTTCCTGCTCCAAAAAAAGCCCTGGGTGTTGACAACAAACAAGGTAAACGGAATAAGAAGCAAAAGGTGGGTGTGGCTGGGTGAGCACACTTCTGGTAACATGGGGGGTGTGACCTAATGAGTTTCTGCTGTTGGGTGTGGCCTATTATGCTAATGAGTAATGAGGTCCTGCTGAGCTTCTTCTAGAGAAAAAAAACCCCTACGAACAGTGATGAAGAAAACCGAGTGGGGGGAGGAGAGGAAGAGACCGTGAAGAACGTCCCGAAAGTTTGTTCCTCCAGTTACATCACCTCAGAGAATAATTCAGGTGGGGGTAGCCGTGTTGGTCTGAAGCAGCGAAACGAAGTCTGAGTCCAGTGGCACCTTTAAGACCAATAAAGTTTTATTCAAAATGTAAGCTTCCGTGGGCAAAGCACACTTTTTTCAGACAGACAGAATAAAATATCCTCAAGGGCTACTTACAGGAAAAAAGAGGGTGGGGGGCAGCCGTTAGGAGGGGCCACTCAGAGCCAAGACGCAGATGCAGAGCTGAAATTGGATCAGGTGGCCAGTAGGATCAAGGGATAGCAGCATAATTGCAAGAGTTGACAAAAAGATGTGAGGATGAAGCTAAGAGTCCAGCAGTACCCCCAAGACAAACCAAGCTCAACAGAGAACAGGTGTTGGAAAAGACCTTTCTCTGTACAAGATGCTGCCATTTGGAGCAGGGAATGCTAAAACCAAACAGACCAACAGTCTGACTTCATATATACACCGTCCTTTCAGCTTACCAACAATACAATTCACAGTGATAATCAAGGTCAATGATAGCACAGACACTAGCCAATACGTTCCCACTGCTTGAAAGCTTGCAGCTCATACCAGGGCAAGAACGTATGTGTTCATGGCAGCGAAAAAGAATTCAAAACACTTTGGTGATGTTCACTGCGGCTTGACCCGCAGATGCCCTAGCTTGGAGTGGCACCTGAGTGATCCACTCTGGCACTGGCAGGTAGGGCTGTACACCCCATTTCCAGGGGGCAGCGCTAACTCAAGCGTTTAGAGCAAAGGCTTTCAAGAGTCAACATCCTTATTGCACACACTGCCCTTTAATACAGAAGGCAAAGATCACTGAGCACGGGCATTGGAAAAACACTTCTGCTCTGACCGGGGATAACCTTTCAAGCTGACGAGGCAAAACAACAACAACAACCACCCAGGAACAGGCACCCACGATTGAGGTTATAGGATGAAAACAGGAGGAAGAAAGAGGAGGTCCATACAGGGTTACACTAAAACAATTACGAAATCTCCATCCAAACAGCTGTATCCAGAGGGGCACTGCCCTTCTGTGGGCATAAACAGAAGCAAGCATCCTGTGGGGTTGTCCTTGGTTTTCTGCCAGGCTCCATCACACAGAGTTGGGCCACTTTTGACCAGCGACAAGCCCGAGCAGCCACGACACAAACCATGTAAAGAGCAGCGAAACTCTCTAGGAGGAATGCCATTAAATTTGTTCCCCCGGGCTGCAGGCCAAGATTCCCCTGGAAAACCCATTTGGCCTTGTACACCAAGGTGTTCCAACACAGCTGCCACCCGTTAATCAAATCAGTAGTTCTCTGAATTGTATTCCAGCACACCTCAATGAGATGGGTAGCAACGTCAGACAAGCTTCCTCGACAGAAAGCTGGCTTGCCGCTACCGATCTCCTCCTGAAATGCAGAGCTGTGGCAAGGAAGAAGAAGAGATTGGATTTATACCCCCCCTTCACTACCTGAAGGAGTCTCAGAGCATCTTACAATCTCCTTTCCCTTCCCCTCCCCGCAACAGACCCCCTGTGAGGTAGGTGGGGCTGAGAGAGCTCTTTCGAGAACTGCTCCTGAGAGAACAGCTCTGAGAGAACTTGTGACTGACCCGAGGTCACGCCAGCAGCTGCATGTGGAGGAGTGGGAAATGAAACCCGGTTCTCCCAGATTAGAGTCCACACTCTTAAACACACCACCAAACTGGCTCTCTACACCACAGTGTCAGGTGTCTTCTAGGGCAGTGGTTCTCGACCAGTGACAAGTGTTCCACTGGTGGGATGCAGAGTTTTCACAACAATTACTAAGAATTCACTCTCCCTCAATCCCTGTGTCCACCTGCCAAGTGTGAAGTACTATCTTCTGTTGATCTTACTTGCCATTGATTATCCAACTATGGCCTTTTGGCATGCTAGCAGTAATCTGGGCATTTCTTCTGCGTCCCCAATCCCGCTGCCCACCAGCAAGTGTCTCTGATGTGTCACTTCCTGCCTTCCTGCACTGCCAACTTTGGCTTGGGAAATTCCTGGAGATTTGAGGGTACAGCCTGTGGAGGGGGGCGTCTGAGGACCTGAGCAGGGTATAATGGCATACAGTCCACGCTCCAAAGCAGCCATGTCCTCCAAGGGAACTGATCTCTGTTGTCTGGAAATTAGTTGTAATTCTACAAGATCTCTGGCCCCTCACCTGGAGGCTGGTAACCATACTTCCTGTTGACCCTACCTGCTGAGGATTATCCACTGTGTTGCTACCATCTGCACATCCTTGAAACTTACCAAAAATGTTAAATATAACAGCGTACCTATAAATACAGTAAAAGGGGGCTTTTTGCTTCTACCATAATTGGACTCGAGTTCTTTGATAGAGTGATTGATGGGACATCAGATACAAAAGGTTCCCAGGTGCCCCCATGATTGCTGCCGGGCTGGCAGACTCGTGCGCCCTCAATGAAATTGCTGAGCACTTGGGTTAGAACAGATAGAAGGAAGTACTTCTTCACCCAAAGAGTGATTCACACATGGAATTCATGCCACAGGAGGTGGTTGTGGCTACAAGCATGGACAGCTTCAAGAGGGAATTAGATAAGCATATGGAGCAGAAGTCCATCAGTGGCTATTAGTCACAAAGTATAGATAGGAACTCTCAGTCTGGGGCAAGTGATGCTCTGTATTCTTGGTGCTTGGAGGGGGGCAACAGTGGGAGGGCTTCTAGTGTCCTGGCCCCACTGCTGGACCTCCTGATGGCACCTGGTATTTTTGGCCACTGTGTGACAGAGTGTCGGACTAGATGGACCATTGGCCTGATCCAACATTGGCTTCGCTTACATTCTTATATAAGAATAACATCTTGCCGGGTCTTTGCCAACGTGGCATTCAGTCTCAGGCGTGGCAGGCCAGTTTTGCCCATGCCACACCAATGCCCTTAATCCCCAAGCAATGCTGTATCCAGTATCAACATCTCATTATAGTCTACAATTCACCACAACACACCATCAATCATCACAAGGAATTTTAGTAGCATGTTCCAGCTGAAGCTCACTTCTGCTTTTAAACGCTCTAAGCGTAACCAAAGTCTTTCTCTTAGCCGTACGCATCAAAAGACACATCTGTGAAACTCTCGCCCCCTCCCAAATTTCAGGCAACAAACATTACCAGACATGCCTTTCACTGTCTGGGATGGGGGCAGACCACTCGCCGTCTTGTCATACGCCTGTGCAATTAAAACACGGTGCTTAATATCATTCTACTGCCTCTCCTCAAAAACTACCCCCCCCCCCGCACAGGTATGCCATCAAGAAAAAGAGATGGGTCATCTTAAATTTGCATGCGAGTTAAAGTTCAGTGCAGTAATTTAAAAAAACGGTGCATAACGGTTTTAGTGCAGGTAGTCTTCCTTTCAAGCAGATGTTTAACCACACTTCTGCTCATTTGCTACAGAACCGGAAAAATCTCCCGATACGATGCATTTTCTGAATGGGTTTTTTGTTGTTAAAACACTACAACCCACTTCAGGATTTAACAGAGGACAGCATTCGACATTGTATTTCCATAATTGCCTTTTAGAGTTTCATAAGGCATTGATGTAACCAACCAACCAACCAACCAACGAGATAAGCCGTTAACTTTTTGGTTGTTAAAGATAAGAAACTGAGGTGGAGAATGCTGCTTGCTCCGGAGGGCTAATTAACAAGGCTAGGACAGGGGCACAATTTAAAATCTGGTCTCCCAACTGACTTTGGCTACCTTGATCTTGTCAGACCTCAGGAATGAGTCATTCCTGGTTAGTATTAGGAGGAAGTCGAGGGTCGCTATGTAGAGGCAGGCAATGGCAAACCACCTCTGTTCATCTGTGCTCTGTCCTAGATAGCCCAGGCGAGCCTGACTTCATTAGATCTCAAAAGCTAAGCACTGTCGGCCCTAATAAGTACTTGAAAGGGAGACCCCCCAAGGAAGCCCAGGGTCACTCCACAGAGGCAGGCAATGGCAAACCACCTCTGTTTGCCTCTTGCCTTGGAAACCCTACAAAGTCATCTAAGTCGGCTGCAACTTGACAGCCTTTCTCACCACCTCCCAATCACACATTCTCCCCACCCCGCAAAGGTCTTAAAATAACCACCCATGTTTCGGCTACAGCATCATTTACAATATCTACAAAAGCGACTAGCCCTCCGAACTTTTCAGCCGGTTTCTGTCAACAATAAGACCTCGCTGAGATGACACAATAAGACCTCGCTGAGATGACCGCAAAAGGAAAAAAAGAAGCAACTTTTGTTAACGCTTCCATGCCTAGTCACCTGGAATCCATTCTTATTCAGGTGGCCAGCTATTTATAGCCCCGGTTTAAAGCACTGTCCTCATTTTCTGAAGCCAGCTGTGCACATGTCTGGGCACACACAGTGCGCTTCACAATGCCGCTGCACAAGCCTCAAGTCTGATTGGGCACAGAATCTGGTAACTGCTCCCCAAAGAGATATAACTCGCTTTTTAAAAAAAAGCAAGATTCTAGCTCTCATTAATATCGAGAAACATCTGGACGAATATCTGTGTCCTTCCCTACATCCATTTCTCTCTGCTGCCCCAGAAGCAGAGCCAGTTTGGTGTAGTGGTTAAGTGTGTGGACTCTAATCTGGGAGAATCAGGTTTGATTCCCCACTCCTCCACTTGCACCTGCTGATGTGACCTTGGGTCAGTCACAAGCTCTGGCACAGCTGTCCTTGAAAAAGAGCCCTTTGTGTCAGAGTTCTCTCAGCCCCACCCACCTCATAGGGTGTCTGTTGTGGGGAGGGGAAGGGAAAGGAGTTTGTAAGCCGCTCTGAGACTCCAAGTGAAGGGCGAGGAATAAATCCAATCTCCTCCTCCTCTTCTTCTTCTTCCAAAAAATATCCAAATGATCTCAAAACCAAAGACCTAAGGACAAAACAAAGATTAGGCAAAGAGGCTCTTTGCATTAATTTCTCCCAACAGCTGAGGTCTGGCTTCTTGGATGCCAAAACATGCAAGCACAGCATCCTCTCTAAACAAAAGGACAGCAGCAGAGTAAAGGTGTGGCAATACATGGGTTTGCTAGAGCTTGTCTCTGCTTTATCGGTTCCTCAAAGAGTACAGAATTCACAGCTTGGGAGAGCAAATGACCGGCTAGCAAAGAGCTGACTTTCAATTCAAAGCGAGCGCTGCTTAGTGTGTGGAGGGAAGCCGGAGGCGTTGCCGGAAGGGCAAAGAGGAACAGCTGATAAAGGAGCAGTGGTGAGATGGGAGCTGACAGCTGTGCTTAGCCCCCCTCCCACCACCCACCCACCCACCCAATAAAAACCTGCTTTCTTCCTGGCTCTTAATGGCTTTGATTTCAAGGGTGACAGGAGACAGCGTTGCCTCCAAGCGCTTACAAATACAGCAACCGTAAAAAGGCTAGCCATCAGCAATAAAACAGTGCGTGCCTTCCTCCATAGCTGCACTGCCCGTTGTTTCCCTTGGGCCAGTCCTACTCACACCAGGTTTGTAGTTATGAGGAGCAGGGCCGCAGCAGTCTGAGCCGTCCTCCCAAAGATGCTTCAGGACGCTTCGCTGAATTTTCTGCTTCCATTTGAAGCAAACCAAGGCTCTAGTCCCTAGGCCAGGCACAATCCCTAGTGTGGCATACAGTTAGGGTTGGCAATTCTGGCCCGGGGAATTCCTGAAGATCTGGGGGTGGTACTGTCAAGCGCAGGCCGAACTTTCGTTTCCTTAAGTTTTGCTTTCCCTTCCCTTGTCATGTTGAATTCCTGGGGGGGAGGGTGTTGTGTGACTGCATGGGAGTATAGTAGCCATACTCATTCCTCAAGTTGTACCCCAAGAGTAGAGATGTGAAGGCCCGGGGGAAAACCGGAAAAATTCGGGGGGGAAACTGTTTTTCCCCGTTTTTTTCCTGAAGCCTTTTGTTTTTTTCCGAAAAATTGGAAAAATTGAAAAAAGAAAAGAAAAAAATTATGGAACGTTTTATTTTAACACGATGAATAAAATATTTTAAGACAAGGTGTTCAAATATTTTCCAATTTCTGTGCACTGAGGACAAGCAAGTCCTAGGTTACAAACTGAACTCTCCAATGCAAGAACAAGATGCATTTCTTCCTTTAGGAGGTGCTAATGTCACGAGAAAAGAAAAAGGTTTCCGTTTTGTTTTTGCATGTGGGCGGGTATTCTGTTTGTAATAACTGTTTGGACACACTATATTTTTAATATGCTAGTTGTGATAATTTCATGCCAAGTAAAAATGTCCATAGTCATATTTTGTTTCTAAAGTAACATAATGACTTTCAATCTAGAAAAGACAAAAGAAGTGCTAATGTAGCATTTTTTTCAATTTTTCCGAAAATTTCCGTTTCCCCCCAAAAAAAACTGGGGAAAAAAACGGGTTTTTTCCTGAGCTTCAAAATTTCCGGAAATTTTACATCTCTACCCAAGAGGTGGCTCTCATGAGATCGACCTTGGAGACTCTTTGTGCCTAGGCTAGGTTACATAGACATGATGTATGAGTGTGTGGGATTTCATGCTTTTACCTATAAGCTGCAAGTTCCCATGGTTTTCTTTAGTCCTAACAAAAGTTCTCTACCTACAGCAAGCAAATCTCTAACAAAGCATTTCACTGCCAACAGTGTGTGTGGAGAGTGTTTTAGCTGGGGACCTGACACGTACGCCTGCAGAGGGGGAGAATCTGGGGAGGGAATCTCACCGACCATAGTTTGCCCTCTGAAGCTGCCATTTCCTCTAAGGGAACTGATCCTCTCTCATCTGAAAAACAGCTGTAATTCCAGGAGAACCCCAGGGCCTAGCTGGGGGCTGGTGACTCTACATACCGTGATGCCTTTCACAAACCACGTGCAACTACTCTACTGAGCACATGAAGCTGTCTTAAAGGGAGCCAGTTTGATGTAGTGGTTAAGTGCGCGGACTCTAATCTGGGAGAACCGGGTTTGATTCCCCACTCCTCCACTTGCACCTGCTGGATGACCTTGGACAAGCCATAGTTCTGATAAGAGCTGTCCTTGAAAAAGAGCAGTTCCTGTCAGAGCTCTCTCAGCCCCACCTACCTCACAGGGTGTCTGTGGTGGGGAGGGGAAGGGAAAGGAGTTTGTGAGCCGCTCTGAGATTCCTTTGGGTAGTGAAGGGCGGGGTATAAATCCAATCTCCTTATCTTCTTCTTATACTGAATCAGACTCTTGGTCCATCAAAGTCAGAATTGTCTACTCATGATGACTTGCAACAGCTCTCCAGGGTCTCTCAGGTTGAGGTCTTTCACATCGCCTGCTGCCTGCTCCCTTTTTAGCTGGAGATGCTGGAGATTGAGCCTCGGACCTTCTGCATGCCAAGCAGATGCTCTGTCACTGAGCCACAGCCCCTCTCCTTGGCTCCCTGGGGTCCAAGTCAGTCTCGATGCTGTCTGCACTGGCTCAAGCCAGCTTTCTGTTCCTCTCTAATCTTGGGGATCAGGACTCTGACCCTGAACACGTGAAACTGCCTTCTACTAAATCAGACCCTTGGTCCATCAAAGTCAGTAGTACTGCCTACTCAGACTGACAGCTGCTCTCCAGGGGCTCAGGCAGAGAGAGGCCCTTCACATCAATTACTGCCCAGTCCTTTAACTGGAGCTGCTGGGGATTGTACCTGGGACCTTCCACGTGCCAGATGTTCTACCACTGAGCCACAGCCCCTGCAGGGGCAGAGTGCAAAGTTAAAACAGTCCCGGAGCAGAGCACAGCAGCTGCTGTGGGGTGATGGGACTTGCCATGCCCAGCTCTGTGGCCCTTTAGGGCAACAGCCCATCGGGAACTGAAGAGCCACTTCGCCCATGAGTGTAGTCTTCAGCCTCAGAGGACGTCCATTCCTGCCACTTCGACAGATCCCATTACCAAATTCCACTGCTCAGAGAGGCCGAGGCGCACACATCCCAGTTTCCAATTTGCCCAGGAGACCCAAAACCAAAGTGACAGATGCAAAAGAAGTCAAGCCAGCCTGAAACCCCGGAGATCCAGCAAGCAGTGAGGGAGGCGGGCAACACCGAGAGTGGGGGAGAACCAGGCGTCCTTAATGAGCAAAGCCTGGGAAGTCACGTCACAGCGTGGAACTCACATATGGCAGGTCCCTTTAATCAGTATCAGGCCTGCAGCCATTCAAAAAAAACAAAAACCCTTCTTGGACTCAAGCTGGAAAGAGAGACTTGGAAATGCAGATAAAGATCATTAGTGATATGTCAGCGCTCCCAAACCAAGGCTCTCTCTCAACAGCCTCCAACATGAAAAGGCAGAGGAAAAGGCGGCTTGTCTCTCTTGCTTAGGGCTAGAGGAAGATGGTCAAGTGAAGCCTCCACTGCAGTGAGACCGGGGCAGTCTTGGGCCCTGGGCAAAACACAAGGATGGGACCCAGAATCACTCAGGTGAGGGAAATGGATCAACTGCAGGGTGTTCTCTGCTGTGTGTATTCTAAATTATGCAGAGTGAATAACGCAGCATGCCACTGCTATTAGCTTTAAAAGAAAAACTTTACTAATGAGGAAAGGGTTTACTGGGAGATTAAAGAAAACAAACATAGGATAAACATCCTGTTTGTCTAGCTGCTCTAATCTACATCTTTACGGTTTCTAAACCTCTGTGAGAATGAAGTCGGAGAAGAACAAAGAGAAATAAAACTGAGACCCAATGTTTACTCTCTAGTCCATCCCCAAGGTTACTGATTACCCAACTGGAGAATCCCAATGCTAACTAATTATGCCTTTTGTTACCTTGCTCTGGGGGCAAATACGTGCAGGCTCTACCATTGGGGCCCTAACTTGACTACCTAGGACATTAGCATGCATAAACAGACATGTTCATTCTTTCGCGGCTACAAAGAGAGTGCTTGCAAATCCCAAAGAGTCCTTCCCCGCCCTTGCACAACAGCTGATTGTTCTCCTCCCCCACACTGCCTGATGTTCAGTGGTTGGAGCAGCTGGTTCCAGGGCCGTTAGGGCTCCCAGCAGGGCCCCCTGTTGGATCCCCAAGCATCGAGAATAAATCCACGTTTTCAAGAAAAGCAAAATTTATTTCAAAGCGTTGAAGACATACTCAAACACGTTCTTTGTTAGAACTGGGGATACACAGGTAGGGTGAGCATAATAAAGGAAATTCAAACAGATACACATCCAATGAATAATATTCCCGCTGGCGGGCTAATGAAACGGTTGCGCGCCCAGTCTATGGGAACCAGGCAGAACATCAGACAAAACACAGGTGCAGTTCTCATGAGATAGCAATAGGCAAGCATTACAGCATCTTCTCCCCCACACATCCACCAGTAGTTATCTTATGCATTCCAGCACAGAAGCAGGATAGTAGAAACAAGCCGGGAGCAACAGGGTAAGGATATGTACACAGAGGTCACAGAAAACAGAATGGCAGCTTGCTGACCCCCCCCCAGCCCAGGACGGCTGCCCCAAAGGCCCCATGGCTAAGACTACACCTATGGTGAGAGAAAAGGAATTCCCAATGCTCCGGAGGGCTTTTGAATGGATGACAATTTCTCATCCTGGTATTTAAATAGCACAAAGTGAAAACCAATTCCTCCCTGCGATGCCGTGCGATGCAGAATTTCATTGTGTGGAGATGTTTTTTGCAAACCAGGAGGAGGAGTCATGGCGCAATCTACATCATCCCATGAGCCAGAGTCCTTAAATCAAAACTGTACCACTTTCCTAAAATAAGAGAATGAGGCTTCCTTAAAAAAAAAAAAACCAATAAACAAAGCCCGACGAGGAGTCACAAAGCCCACCCTCAAATCTCAGGAGCAGGGATGATGGAAAAGGTTTTCTGCATGCACCGATAATACTTACACCTTCATGTCACTACGGTAACCCAGTAATGCCATGGCTCAGCTCCTTGGCATCTCCCAGGATCACTCCCCAGCATCACCAGCACCATATGTTTATATATTCCATCTGTCCAGTGGTTCAGAACTGTTTCCTGCGCTCTCCACTTGATCTGTTCTCCCCTGCAGGAGAACCAGCTTTGAAAACCCATACCAGTCAGATTGGCAACTATATACATTGTTGGGTAGAGTGTCCTAAAGGTAAAGGTAAAGGTTCCCTTGCTCGAAAGCCAGTCGAGTCCGACTCTAGGGTTGCGGTGCTCATCTCCGTTTCAAAGCCGAAGAGCCAGCGCTGTCCGAAGACGTTTCCGTGGTCATGTGGCCGGCATGACTAAACACCAAGGCGCACGGAACGCTGTTACCTTCCCACCGAAGTGGTCCCTATTTATCTACTTGCAATTTCTTGCTTTCGAACTGCTAGGTAGGCAGGAGCTGGAACTAGAGACAGGAGCTCACCCTGTCTTGCGGCACCCGGGTCTTGAACCGCTGAACTACTGACCTTCCACAGCCTGCAGTTCAGCGTCTTAACCACTTGAGCCACCTAAGTTGAAGCAATTTTGGAAAGATATCTTAGCTCAAAATAAGAATATAACTGGTCAGGTAATAGAAAATACAGCCGAACATATTTTTTGTTGAATAGGTGGCAAACTAATATAAGTTCAAAATGCATACTTGAACGAGTAGCAATTTTATTAGTAGCTGCAAAAAATTCTGTTGCATTAGTATGGAAAAGTAAGAAAAATCCTACAAGAAAACACTGGCATGATAAGCTGTGGAAAATTTATATAATGTCAAAAATATCTGATAAAATACAAGATAATGCATATAATTCTGCATTATGTTTTTGCTGCAGTTTGGCTACCTATCCTAGAGTATTTGCTTGAACAAGGTGAAATTCCTGCAATAGTTAATGATTTAAATATTTGGTGAATAATCATAGGCATATATGTTAACACTATTTGTATTGAAACTGAAAGAATTAATGTATAATGTATTATTTAGATTGTGAATGTACGTTACCACAATGCTAACTTACCTGTATTATATTATTCCTATTATTAATAAAAGGTTATTTGAAAGGGGGGGGGGAGAAAACCCATGCCAGTGACCAAAGTGACCTCTTCACACCAGGGTCGTTTGACCATTCGGATCATCCTCCCAAGGGGCTAATGGGAACATTTTCTACACGGAGTGCAAATGCATGGTCAAATTATCATCTATATGGACTCCATATATAGTGAGCTGATCCACGTGGGGATCCATCCGCTTTGAGACTGGCTTTCCCCAGGCTCCTCTTGGAAGGAAAAAATGGGGATTGAGACAGGTCAGTAGTGAGAGAAGTATTGTGGCCTGTGCTGCATGAACAGACCAATGAAGGTGGTACAGTCCTGATGCATAAGAACATGAGAGACGCCAATGTTGGATCAGGCCAAAGGCCCATCCAGTCCAACACTCTGTGTCACACAGTGGCCAGAAATACCAGTGCCATCAGGAGGTCCAGCAGTGGGGCCAGGACATTAGAAGCTCTCCCACTGTTGACCCCCCCCCCCCAAAGCACCAAGAAGACAGAGCATCACTTGCCCCAGAGCCCCTATCTATACCTTGTGGCTAATAGCCACTGATGGAACCTCTGCTCCATATGCTTATCTAATTCCCTTTTGAAGCCGTCCTGGCTTCCTGTGGCAGTGAATTCCAAGTGTTAATCACTCTTTGGGTGAAGAAGTACTTCCTTTTATCCGTTCTAACCCGACCACTCAGCAATTTAAATGCAGTAAAGGGACTGTACCTGCTTCAGACTACAGATGGAGAAATTCGTACCTGTTAAGGCTCCTATGCCCAAATATCTCCCTGCAACTAGGAAAACTGGAGCAGACTGGTACGGAATCTCTCCCCTGCAACACGTACGTTTCCTACAAGAGGGTAGCATTCAAAAATGGCACCTGAAGTGGTACAGTCCACACCACCAGCTCAGGACCTCACCATCTCTGGCCTGCTGCACAAGACTAGGCCTAAACTGTATAAACAGCCGGCTTGTTTCCAAAGCGAACACATGACTACCCGCCCTCTATGAGGAACTTTCAAGCGAAAGGAAAGATTCCTTCTTCCCTCCCAAGGACCTCTGAGTGGGAATTGTGTCCCCCTCACACACACACACAAACATTTCCCAGATCCAGACTGCCCCACTGCCAAAAGAACAGAAAGCAGACAGGGTCAAAAAGAGAGGGGAAAGTCAGAGAGGAGGCAGAAGGGAATATAAAAAAGTGGGGTGGGTGGGGGGGTCATCTTTGAAAATTCACTTTTGCTTAAGGCAGGCAGGCAGGCTCCGGCAGCCCGACCCCGTTTCCATGGGTCTCCATGGAAATCCAGGCCTCTCCTTTTCGCACCCGCCACTCACAGTTCTGTTCCCCGTTCAGCAGACAGTTGCGCCTCTGTCTTGCGCCCAGTGGGCCGTGCAAGGGAGCCTTTTGTCTCCCGTATTCTAATCGGGAATCACATCGGTGCTCTTCAACGTGCCAGCTTGCTCCCTGCTTGCCAGCATCCCCCCCCACCCAATCTCAAAGCAGATTCCTAATCAGAGCCCGCGGGACTTGGAAACCACCTCCCTGCCACCCACCAAGTATTAAACTGCCTGACAACACAGCACTGGGGATGAGGAAACCATCCATTTATCTGGAGCTTTCCCAACATGTTTTGGCTGTTCAGAAGCATGGGCTGTAAAGGGTGGGGTACAAAAGTCCCCTTCCTTCTTGATACAAATGAAGCATCAGTAGCCACAGGGGCGGGGGCAGACTGGCTCTTCAACCCATCACTAGGGTCCTACCCTGAAGGGCTGTCGGGAAGCCAAGAGCACCTCCAAGCTGAGCCCGAGATGCAGAGGATATTTGGTTTGGACCCAGCCAACAGGAGCAGCAACCGCCCATCACCACCACCACCACCACCAACAACAACAACAACTGGGTCTAGGGATGCCAACCTCCAGGTGGGGCCTGGAGATATCCCCTTTATGCAACTGATCTTGGAGATCAGTTCCCCTGCAGAATACCATGGGTGGACTCTATGGCATCGTACCATGCTGAGGCCCAGCTTGTACTTCTGACAGTTCTCTATACTCGTATTGCTGAAGCCTAGCTTGTAGGATCTTGAGCATAACCTTGCTAGCATGTGAAATGAGTGCAATTGTGCGACAGTTTGAACATTCCTTGGCATTGCACTGCTTTGGGACTGGAATGTAAACTGACTTCCAATCCTGTGGCCACTGTTGCATTTTCCAAATTTGCTGGCACTATAACAGCATAATCTTTTAAGAATTTGAATAGCTCAGCTGGGATACCTCTGCTAGCTTTGTTGTTAGTAATGCTTTCTAAGGCCCATTTGACTTTGCACTCCAGGATGTCTGGCTTGAAGTCAGTGAGCATACCATCGTCAGTGTCAAGGACATTGAGGTTCTTCTTGTATAGTTCTTCTGTGTATTCTTGCCACCTCTTCCTAATCTCCTCTGCTTGTTAGGTCCCTATCGTTTTTGTCCTTTATCATGGCCAGCTTTGCACGGAACGTTCCCTTGATTTCTCCAGTTTTCTTGAAGAGATCTCTAGTCCTTGCCATTCTATTGTTTTCCTCAATTACTTTGCATTGTTCATTCAGGAAAGCCTCCTTATCTCTCCTTGCTGTTCTCTGGAAATCTGATTTCAGTTGGGTAAATCTTTCCTTTTCACCTTTGCCTTTCGTTCTTTCTTGCCTCTGCTATTTATAAAGCCTAATCAGACAACCACTTTGCTTTCTTGCATTTCTTTTTCTTTGGGATGGTGCTGATTGCTGCCTCCTGTACAATGCCATGAACCTCCATCCATAGTTCTTCAGGCACACTGTCCATCAAATCTAATTCCTTAAACTTATTCTTCACCTCCACTGTATATTCATAAGGGATGTGATCTAGGTCAGACCTGAATGGCCTAGTGGTTTTCCCAACTTTCTTCAATTTAAGCCTGAATTTTGCAATGAGTAGCTCATAACAGAAGCCACAGTCAGCTCCAGGTCTCGTTTTTACTGACTGTATAGAGCTTCTCCATCTTTGACTGCAAACGATATAATCAATCTCATTTCGGTGTTGCCCATCTGGTGATGTCCATGTGTAGAGTCACCTCTTAGGTTGTTGAAAGAGGGTGTTCGCTGGTCTGACAACACTCTGTTAGCCTTTGCCCGGCTTAATTTTGTTCTCCAAGGCCAAACTTGTCCATTATTTTTTTTTGGTAAACAAAATTTTATTTTTCCTTTCATTGAGAAATCATTACATCCATTAAGTCTCATTGTTCATTGTTTACCCTATTCCCAATTCTCCCCCCTCTCCTCCTGGCTTCCCGCAATGCTCTCTCCCTTTCCTCTTCTATTTCAACATAATCTTAATATTTTCATTTTTCTCAACATTATTATCAATAGATAACAAACATTATATCAATATTGTTCTAAAAATAGTAAATTTTGCTGCACATCCCAGTTGTTTTCCAGATAAATTTTGAAGTCTTTCCATTCTTCTAAAAATTCTTCATCTTCTTTGTTGTTTAATTTTCTGGTGACTTTGTCCATTTCTGCCATGAACAGAACTTTTTGTAACCAGTCTTCAATCTCTGGTACTTTGTCTAATTTCCAATATTGTGCATAAATCATTCTAGCTGTTGTTATTAAGTACCAGAGTAAAGTCTTTTTTGATATATTCACTTCTTCCATTTTAAGTCCCAAAAGCAGAATTTCCGGTGCTTTCTTAAAAGAACATTTAAATATTTTTTGTATCTCACCATGGATTTTTGTCCAAAAATCCATGGCTTTTTCACATGTCCACCACATATGGTAAAATGAGCCTTCGTGTTTTTTACATTTCCAACATCTATTTGACATATTCTGGTTCATATTTGCTATTTTTTTAAGGTGTCATGTACCATCTATACAACATTTTGTAACAACTTTCTCTAACATTAGTACATGTCGATATCTTAATAGAGTTTTTCCACAAATATTCCCACATCTCAATTGATATTTCCTAAACTTGTCCATTATTTTGACTTCCTACTTTAGCATTCCAGTCCCCTATGATGATGAGGACATCTTTTTGTGATGTTAGTTCTAGGAGGTGCTGTAGGTCTTCATAGAACCAGTCCACTCCAGCCTCTTCTGCATCAGTGGTTGTTACCGATGCTCCCTTGAAGCTGTGGAGTTTTGTGAGCAAAAATTCTACTTTGTGAGCTACTGGCATTTAAGTTGTGAGCGAGCGATTTGGCTACTGCATAAATTAGTTTGCTCTGGAACCATCCTTCCTGAGCTAAGACAAAAATGTGTGAGCAGGAGGCTAAAAAACTGTGAGCTAGCTCACACAAACTCATCTTAGAGGGAACACTGGTTGTTACCTACCTTTACTATGCTCATTTTTCCTATATGCTCCTGGATTATAGTTATTGTTCAATCTCTTTAATAAAACTAGTTTATTACTCTGTCTGGGTCCTCATGCCTCATTCAGTCAATTATAAGGGGAAACCTGTTGGAAAAGAATGTACAAAGGGGTAGGGTGGGTGCTCTGGGCCCGCCCAAGGAGACCCATATCAGTGTGGTAGCAGCCATTAGAGAACCCTTCTAGCTGCTGCCTGCGACAGGCTGTCTGAAGGGGGGCCCCCTGTCCTACAGCTGCTGCACTTTCCCTGTCGCCACCCACAGCACCCCCAGAAACTGCAGAGAGGTGGGGCCCAGGGCTGCTGCCCGAGTTGCCCTACAGCAAAGACCATCCCTGCTTTCCATCTCAAAACAGACAACCCCCTCCTCCTCCACAGCAGCTTACAAATCGAGGTTTGAAGGACTGTCCGAACTAAGCTGGGGGTTTTCACTCGCAAGTAAATATGCTGAGAGCAATTCAAGCGGGCAGGGGATAAAGGAATTCTCCCCCATCTCTGCCCAAGTCCAAGAAGAACAGAACCCCTTTTAAGTGCGCCTAACAGAGATCTATAGGAAGGAACATAAACACGACGCATCAGACTGGCTGTCTCTGTACTCTCCTGTGCAAGGCCGCCTTGAATCTCCTGGTCGAGGTTTGTTTTGTTTTTTAATACCTTCTAAATAGCAGTATTATGCCTTCCCATTCAACAGACAGCCCCACCTCCCTGAACCAGTGGCCTGCAGTAAATGCAAGCTTTGATTTCTTGCCCAGACTGGCTGAAGGCTCCGTCTGTCATTCAAGGCTTAGAAAACATTTGTCCAGAGAACCGATATAAACCCTTCTCGGATTCTTTATCCCCTGCCCTATTAGGAATTTGTCCAGCTGTGGAGTAAGCAAGATTCTTTTTTTCCAACAGACGCCCAAAAGCCATTTAAAGGGTGCCCCCACCCCCACCCACCCCCGCCAGAAGCGGAAAAGAAGTATGCATGAAACATTACTCATTGCAAAAATTGGTTTTGGACAGCCAGCACCACCCGATTTCTGCACCGCTTGCGTTGGTGTGGGCAAATTCGATAAAACACACTTGGATCTCATTGACCAGTCCACTTGATCAAATACTGAAACTGTGACGGTGTTGGTGTTTTGTCACAACTGAGAAAGCTGAATTTGGTACACAGAAATTCGAACACGCCCAAATACTAGGGGATCGGGGGGGGGGAGAGACACTGGGAAGACTCTTTCTAGAAACAGGGACAAGTATGCCACCAATATTCTGCAGAACTTCCATGCCACCTGGAAAGCTAAAAATGTGGCACAAGTGCAGACACACCACCTCCTGTAAAGGTGTAAATGTTTTCCACTGCACACTTGACAGTCAAAACTTGGCGAATGAAGTTCGCCATATCATAGGGGCCAGTATTCCCGTACAGAGGAAGATGACTGGCATGTGGATGGAACCCTGAGTTGCAGAGATTGGGTTTCCTCTTCTTTGATTTGGACACTTCCTGAAACAGGCAAGAATGTGGATCTGTGCTTGCAAAGCATGGTGTTCAATTACTAGAACAGATCAAATTATCTCACGATTATCCTTATATCTAATAGTCAGAGGACGGCACTTGGGTGGATCAGAAATCCACACAATGGGACTAGGACACACATTTCTGCAAAGTGAAGGAAACCCACAAGTTTACAGGAATTTAAAGACCACCCTCAAAAGATTGACATTTGTAGATACACAGATGTGTTTAGCTGGAGTTGTTTCCCCTGCACTCTTCTTCTCCACTCTCGCCGCAGAGGGCATTGAATAAGCAGGCAGGCAGGGGCAGAGAAACCTGAGCCAGAGATAGAGAGCGGAAATGGGATTTCCCCTTCCACGCGGGTCCTTCTCATCATATTTAGAAGTTTTATCTGGAGAACCAAATATTCGCCTAGAGCGCCTGCCACAAATCATTTTATTGCTCAGGGCTCATCACATCCAACAAGCCATTTCTGCCCCTATTGTCAACAACAACTTCAAAACTGACAAGGACTGTTCCCCGAGCTACACCATCTCTTCAGGATCAAGGTGGTGTTCTCAGTGGTACAGCTAGATTGAACTCCAGTAGCACCTTAGAAACCAACAAGATTTTTGGGGTATAAGCTTTCAGAAGTCCTAGCTCCCTCCGCCAGATACCTAACTTCTCAGCATTGGGGTTCTCCCCCAAGATACTAGATATTCTTATACCAAACAGGCTTCTGCTGGCCAGGGACGGCATAAAATAATCAGCACACAGATATGCATACATTAAATTTTTAAAAATCAGGGCTATTTTTGGGCAGGAACGCATAGGAATGGAGTTCCGTCTGGCTTCAGAGTTGGCCACGCCCACTGCAGCCAAAACCTCTGCATGCGTGGCTACAGAGGGAAGGCCTAGAGAGAAACACACACACCCTCGCGACTCCAAGGCAGGCAGGCTGGGGGGGGGGGCTGGAAGGATCTGGGAGGCATTTAAATGCCTCCCCGTACCTCCCCCGGCCCGTCCAAGAGCCAGCTTGTCCAGGCTCCCTGCTGCCGTAGGGTGTGGCCTAAGATGCTAATGAGTTTCTGCTGTTGGGTGTAGCCTATTATGGTAATGAGTTCCTGCTGGGCTTTTTCTACAAAAAAAAGCCCTGTTAAAAATAAAACACTGTATCCTGCACTCAGCGGAAAAACAATTTAATCCCTGTCCCCAAGAGGAGGTCTTGGGAATCCATCACCAGGAAGAGACCCACAGGAAGCCAAGAGGCTACCGAAAAGCCAAATAAATTTGGGGAACGCTCATATTACAATGTATGTTGCTTTACAGCGTTACTGGCTAATAACATCCAAGCTGGGAAATTAAATTATAGAGCGCATGTTTGCCGCTTGATTTCTGCCTTTGTTGCTAATGAGTGTAAATTGCACATTAAACCAGACACCTTGTAGGAAGCCCCAAGATAACTGAGCGTATGCACAAACATGCCCGGGTGAATGAATAGTCTCAGAGTGCTTCGGGCTGCCGCTTTGCCTCCTCCCCTCCGGGGATTCCCATAAGCCCTTGGTTATGGATTTAACCTCGAATGCTCTTCTCCTATTCGGTGTCACTCAGGAGGCAGCCCCCCCCCCCCCCCCCCCCCAGTCTTTAAAAAACAGCTATGCAAAATATGGCACGAAAGACTTCCAGCTAAGATAACGTCAATCCACTCCCTGCTGGGCATAGCTGAGAAATGTTCCTCTTTGGCTTGCTCGCGGGGGGGGGGGGGGGGGGCATTTTTGTACATCTGCCAAACAAAAAGCAGTCTGTTAAAGGGAGTGGGGTTGAAGTCATCAGCCTGGAATTGTTGCCCGGTTTGCCAGTAGCCTTTAATACCCGCAGCAGCTACAATCTCTAGTAGTTCAAGCCAGTAGTAATGTCATCGACCCATGCTAATTAAAAACCACAGTGTTTTCTGGGTTTTGCTTCAGGTGCCACATATTAATTACTTGTTTTGTTTCAGTAACTGTTTACTTTCCCCATGTCGTGAGCTCAAAGGCTCCTGAAGCATTTTGGAGAAAGGTAATTTTTTAAAAAAGCGCAAACCACCAGGGCACAGCCCCAAATCCAATTAACTCCCTGCTTAACCCAGAAGCTGGAAGAAGCAGTCTGGGATTTTCTGCACAACGTGTAGCCAGAGGTGTCAAACTCATTTGTTACGAGGGATGGATCTGACACAAATGTGACTTTGTCGGGCCGGGCCAGGCCATGTGTGCCATAGAACGTAATACCAGATACTTTATAAACTTTATAAAGGACAGCAGTTGATAAGATCGGAGCTGGTGTGTCCTTACTGCAGGAAAACCCGCATAGGCAGACTGGACAGGTAGCAGGGCTGGGCTGACACTCCTGCGCTGCCTGGAAGGAAGGGGGGGCGAACCTCTTCCCTAGCCTGCTCCCACTACCAATGCTGGGAACCCAGACCCCAGGGTAAAACTGTGAAGCAGCCGGGTATTGCGAGCTCCCCATGGCCCCTGAGCCACTATGGAAGGGGACTGGGAAGACAAGTTGAACTAAAACCCCCCACCTGTGGAAGAAGGGGGGCAGTGGCCCATGTCCAAGGCCATGTGCATGGCAGGACCCAGGCCACTGAAGCGAAGGGGTTCTGCTTGACCGCTGCAGACAAGGTTGTTTCACTGGGCTGAAGCCACAGAACAGCCCCGCCCACTCCCCTCCGAGCAGCCTCCTGTTCCCTTCGCACCAGTTGCTCACAGGGCCAGTTCCAGCCCCCAAGCCTTGTGTTTGACATCCCTGGTAAGCGACCTTCCTCAAGGCCAGACATTAGATCCATTTTACAGACTGGGGCTGAGAAAGTCAACAAGTTGGCCAAGTCTACCCAATGAATTCACAGCAACAACAAAGCATCCGTGAGGTTGCCAAAGTTTCTATAGCAGCTTGGTCCAAAAACATTGGGTATGGTATTAATCTAAATAAATGGGGGAGGATATGGAAGACTCTGCGATGGTTGAAAGCCGTGCCGCTAAAAGAAAATGTCCTCAAAATGGTACACCGTTGGCATTTGACTCCTGAAAGATTGGCCCGGATTTATCCGGGGACCAATAATAAGTGTTGGAAATGCAAGGTCCAGGTTGGTTCTTATTATCATGTATGGTGGACTTGTAATGAAGTAAAGCAATATTGGAAGGAGGTTCAGAAAATATTAGTACAAATAACTAAACTGCAAATCCCGTTAGATCCTGAAATATTTTTATTGAACATATTTCCTGAAAGATGGGGAAAAGACGAAAAATATGTAGTGTCACATTTAATAGTGTCAGCAAGAATAGTACTTGCAAAATTCTGGAAGAATGAAAAGATACCGCACAAGTGGGACTTTATCAATAAAGCAATAGAGGTGATGGAAATGGATAACTTAACTCATAAACTGCACGGAAACATGAATTCAACGTTTCAAAAGGTTTGGCCACATGTATATGAATGGCTAGAATCCAATGTAAATTTATAAAAATTCTATGAAAAATAGGACTTCAGCCATGCAAGGAGAGCTGAAGGATCTGTTATATGTTATACGTTTACTGGTTGTGGTGTTGTGTTATTGGATGTTGTGATGTATTAGTTTATGGGTTAGGGGTTGTGTTGTGTTGTGTATGCATATAGTGTCATTAATAAAAAGTATATTAAAAAAAACCAACAACAACAAAGCATCCGCATGACTCTCACGGGTTCTTTCCTGCCCGACCACCCATCATTCCACACTGACAGCTTGTAAGTATTACATAAAATTCACAGATGTCCATTTGAACGTTTCAGGCTTTTGTAGCTTAACTACAACTATTTGGCTATACTTCATCTCTTCAGAAATGTTTCCCACACCAGTATCTCAATGAAAGGTGGAACAGGAAAAAAGTAAAACATATCTACTCAGGGAATTTATATGCCACCTCTCTAAAGTCCTGCTCAGGGCAGCTCGCAACAGAACACAATAAAAACCACAACACAAATTAACAATATTAAAGACAAGCCATGGCTCTGCTGGTTGACCTTCTAATGGCACCTGGGTTTAGGTCACTGTGCAACACAGAGTGTTGGACTGGATGGGCCATTGGCCGGAGCCAACATGGCTTCTCTTATGTTCTTCCAACATTATATAGGCAGCAAACAGTCTTAAAAATATCCAATAAACAATCCCCAGGCTGGAGACAACCCCCCCAAAAAAGCTAAAATTAAAAGCGATGGCAAACCTAGACAGAATAATAAAAAGTAGAGACATCACCCTGCCAACAAACGTCCATATGGTCAAAGCAATGATATTCCCAGTAGTAATGTATGGCTGTGAGAGTTGGACTAGAAGGAAGGCCGAGTGCCGAAGAATAGACTTATGACTCTTGAGAGTCCCTTTTGGACTGCAAGGAAATCAAATCAGTCAATCCTAAAAGAAATCAACCCTGACTGTTTCCTGGAAAGACAGATACTGAAGCTGAAGCTCAAATACTTTGGCCACCAAATGAGAAGGGAGCACTCACTGGAGAAGACCCTGATGCTGGGAAAGACTGAAGGTCACAGAAGACGGGGACGGCAAAGGATGAGATGGTTAGACAGTGTCATTGATGCAATGAACATGAAATTGGGCAAGCTCTGGAGGACGACGGAAGACAGGAGGGCCTGCAGTGATGTGGTCCATGGGGTCACAAAGAGTTGGACTCAACTGTGCGACTGAACAACAAAAACACCACCCTACTCAGGGTGGCTTAACAGCAAAGATCCAACAGCAAAAGCAAACATGCTACTTCAGGAGATCGTCCTCATATTTCAAATTCCGATTCGGAGGGGAGGGGAGGAGAAGAGAAAAGAGATTGGATTTATACCCCGCCCTTCACTTGGAGTCTCAGATGGTTTACAATCTCCTTTCTCTACCCCTCCCCACAACAGACACCCTGTGAGGTAGGCGGGGGTGAGAGAGCTCTGACTGAGAACTGCTTTTGAGAGAACAGCCCTGAGAGAACTCTGACTGACCCGTGTTCACTCCAGCAGCTGCATGTGGAGAAGTTGGGAATCAAACCTGGTTCTCCGAAATTAGAGAAGCACTACACCAAACTACACCAAACTCTTAAACACTACACCAAACTGGAGCTGTGTTAATCTGTCCCACAAAGAACATAGAGCCAACACCTTCAAAAGACTAACTAGATTTACTGTGGCATCAGCTTTTGTGGTTCAGAATCCACTCAGCGAGAAACATGAAGAACAGATACGGACAGACACATAGCTTGAGGAGGGATGTTATTACACAGTGAAACCAGAAGACCCAAAGAAGCAAGCGACAAGTGGGCTCATTACTAAGAACTAGAT
>NW_015164181.1:2274847-2278230 GCF_001447785.1 Gekko japonicus | reverse complement strand
CAATTACTTTATATAGGTTCTGAACTACTCCCCGTGCCTACTAAGGCTAAGTCTGATGGTGTCTTACTCCATAATGAAACAGAACTCCTGTTGCACTGTAAAGACTAACAAAATTCACTCCAGCATAAGCATCCATGAATCAAAGTTCACTTCATCAGATGCACAGAGTGCATGCCCATCAGAAAAAAATATTTACATACTTAAAGGCACAAGCCACAGAAATCGGGGGTGGGTGGGTGGGTGGGATGTTACCAAGAAAGAACAGTTAGAAAACAACGGCCAAGCAAAAAGAATTCGGTCCGTTCAGAATGAGTGTGTGGACTGTAGGCAGAGTAGGATAACTGTTAAGATCACATCTAATAAAAAAGGTGCAAGGTGAGAAATATTAAGTAGAGCTTTTAGTACCTGTAAAGGGTGGGGCATGTAGGTCTGAACAGAAAACCTTAGAGGAAAGCCCAAGGTCAAAGTTCAGGCTTCCTAGTTCACAGTTTACATTCCCGCAGAGACACTCTCCCGGGAGAATTGGCAAGCAGGAAACAAGGTTTTCTGAGTTTGCATGAGACTGCTAAATTCCTCTTATAACAATGAATTACTGAGAGCATACAAGCTTTTGCAACATTCAAAGATTGTCGTGCCTGAGAAGAACATTCTGTATTCCTAACATAGAAAGCTTGATAATGTAACAATGTTCAAATGAATGAGCTTGCTTTTCTTTCTGTTAATAAAAATGCTGCTGAGAGACAGCCTGTCAGATGAACAGGGACAGTTTTGGTACAGAGAGAGAGAGACAGAGCTGATCTGCAGCTTCAAAGAAATCAGTGTGTTGTGTGATTCTTGAACACCCTATCTAAAGTCTTCAGGGGCAGACTGAGCTATGCGTACCTGGCAGTGAATGAGGAAACCCAAGTCCTTATTGAGCCTGGGGGAGAGACGGCTGTCCACACCCTGACTAATCCTAATTCTGCATTTCCACCTTAAACCATTAGATTATTGGTCCATTCTAGCTCAAGACTGTCTACCTAGACTGCCAGAGACTTTCTAGGATCTCAAAGAAAAGTCTTTGTGAGGGGCCGTGGCTCAACAGCAGGGCATCTGCTTGGCATGCAGAAGGTCTCAGGTTCAACCCCCAGGCAGTAGGTGATGGGAAAGACTTCTGCATGAAACCCTGGAGAGTGCCTGCCAGTCTGAGGGGACAATACTGACCTTGGTCCAGATGGTCTGACACAGTATAAGGCAGCCTCATGGAGAGTTTTCAATTAGTAATGCCCGGGACTGAATCTTTGCCCCTCCATATGCAAAGCATAGGAGCTGTGGTGGCTAAAGTAGTTAAGACGCTGAACTGAAGGCTGTGGAAGGTCAGTAGTTCAGCAGTTCAAGACCCGAGTTGCCGCATGACGGAGTGAGCTCCCGTCTCTAGTTCCAGCTCCTGCCAACCTAGCAGTTCGAAAGCAAGACATTGCAAGTAGATAAATAGGTACAATTTCGATGGGAAGGTAACAGCGTTCCGTGCGCCTTTGTGTTTAGTCATGCCGGCCACATGACCACGGAAACGTCTTCAGACAGCGCTGGCTCTTCGGCTTTGAAACGGAGATGAGCACCGCAACCCTAGAGTCGGACTCGACTGTCTTTCAAGCAAGGGAACCTTTACCTTTACTATGCAAAGCATGCGCTCTACCACTAAGCCACAGCCCCTCTCCTTATTCAGCACTCACAGGAACTACAGATAAATACATCTGTGTTTTTTTTCCCCCTGGGGTATTGCAAGTGAGGGCCAGGTAGCCTGCAGTGAGACTGGAGCCAAGCAACCATTGGGTTCAGGTTTGCCTTCCCTTCTGAGTACCAGCACCAGTGTTCCCTCTAAGCTCCGGCTCACAGATTTTTGCCTTAGCTCAGGAAGGGATGGTTCCATCTATCAATTTAAAACCATGTCCGGAGATTTATTTGTTAAACATAATTCCCAAGGAGTATAAAGAAAATGATGTATATGTACTGACATTCTCACAGCAGCTAGAATTTTGATAGTGAAATATTGGAAACAAGAGAAGATACCAACGGGAAAGGAATTCGCTATGAAACTCTTGGAAGTGGCAGAAATGGACAAACTGAGTGTAATACTGCAAGGCAAAGATGATAAAATATTTCAGAAAAGATGGGCAAGGATATATAAATGGATAAAGGAAAAGAATAAGCAATAGACTCACTTATGTTATATGTATATAAATATCAGTATATGTATGAATATACTCTGTAAAATAATAAATCTTTCCAAAAAAAAAGAAAAAAGGAAGGGATGGCTCCAGAGCAAACTATTAGATGCAGTAGCCAAATCGCTCACTCACAATTTTAATGCCAACAGCTTACAAAGTAGAATTTTTGCTCACAAGACGCCACAGCTTATTTCTTTATTTACTTTCAACGTATATCCCGCCTATGCTAGGGCAAAGCTTAGAGAGAGCATTGACTAGCACCATACCTAATTGTGGAATTCATATAAAAAAATTGCCCATAGCACTGTTCACAAGTTAATGTGAGTGCCCATACAATCTTTATACTAGATTTTTCATAATATGCGCATCAAGTAAGTATCATGTTACATTCAACGCAGGTACGTCTGATTTAAGCCCCACGTTTATTCAGAAAACGATCCCCAAGTTTCATTTGTCAAGTGAAAATGTGCACCAGCTCTTTCTTACAAGCCCGTGTACATGCACACATGCAAGCCACGTATGCATTCACTGCTGCATGCAAACACAGATTCAAGGTACGGCCCCTCGCAAAAGTCCATAAAAACAGTATAAGAAATCAGCAGCCTGAAATCAGCAGCCTAAAATCAACATTTTTAAAAAGGACTATTTCGTGCCCTTGCCAAAGGGATGCCTCCCTCTGGCACTCTTATCTTCTGTTACAGTGCTAGGCAAGGGAACCTCTGCAAGACCCATTCATGCTACCGTGGAGTCTTAATCACCCGGTTCATAAAATGAATGAAAGCCCACCTGACAGGAGCGATGCATCTGCAGCAGTGAATGGGGAGGAGGGATTAATCATCCATCCAAGACTAGCAGCTCTGATCAATCTTGGGAGAGCCACCCGCTTCCTCAATGGGCAACGGATCAACAGCTTGCAAAGATAAAGTGGCCCATTCTCGGCTTCCTACTGTGACTATCGGTCTCTAGCATCTCCCTGTATTTTAAGGGTAACCTAAGCAAGCGTATAAAACATTTCGCACACCAACACAGAGGCCTAATTCCATCAGGCTAGCTCCGAAGCACGTGACACCCCGACCATAATATTTTATCGTGGCTCACAACATTCCAACGCATTCAATGGTTTCCAAGTAACGGAACTGGGGGGGGGGGGGCAGCAGGCGCCTTGGAAGAAAAGGC
>NW_015164181.1:2248497-2274793 GCF_001447785.1 Gekko japonicus | reverse complement strand
GTAGGGAAAAAAGCGTACACCTCTGAAACACTCCTATACAGGGATGCAACGTGTTTCTATGCGCAAAGCCCAGAAGAGATGTACTGGGTGCACAAATACACACACACATGCACCCTTGCAGTGCACTTATTCCACCCGTCATAATGACAGGCGTTTTGCTAGAGATGAATAATGCAACAAGGTGTGCACTGAAAAGCGGGGGAGGGTCAGCAGGACAGGGGGGGGGGAGGCGAAAGCAGTTTCCTTGTCTTGTATCTGGGAAGAACATGCACGCTACAGCAGGCACAATAAGCACCTGCAAGCCACAGGGAGGGAGGGAGAAAACTGGGCTCCATTGATTAAAAGGAAGGTGGGTGGGAAGAAGGCAATACAGCCATTGCCCAACCAATGGGGAGCAATTCACACACACAGGGGCAGACACCAGGTGTGAAATGGGGCCACAGCAGGTAGGGGTCAGCCACAGCTGTAGAAGGGTGTCACCACAAATCAGGCTGATGATCTGGTTCAAACTGGCCCATCTGTTCACTCTGGTGTGATAGAAAGCAGAGTCCATTCAGCCGAACAATAACTATCTCATGCAAGGGCTGCGTTAGGTTGCCCAGGTTTATTTTTTAATGACAGTTACTATAAAGAGCGGAAAAATAGGAAACCTCCTCGAGAAATCTGTCCATGCCTGGGCACCGTGAGTGGAATTGTTGATCTAGCCTTGTGTACCCACAGAGTTAGGATCTGTCCTGGAAAGGGGAGGGTGGGAATTTCTCCCACTCAGACAGATGTGTGCATGCACACAGACACACTCCTGGTGGCTCGGGATGCTGAAGAGCAAGAAATGCCACTAAAGCCTGCAGCCCAAAGTGACACGCCGGCTCTTTTCCCTAAAGGGCTGACCTCTCCGCCAGGCCTGCAGCACACACCCATGTACGACAAAAGGTGCACAACCCCCAAACTCATTTACCTTTTAAGGGAAAACAAAAGCTGCCTTGACCTGGAGAGCCCAGGCTAGCCTCATCTTGTCAGATCTCGGGAGCTAAGCAGGGCGGGCCGTGGCTGGTATTTGAACGGGAGACCTCCAAGGAAGTCCAGGGTCCTGACGCGGAGGAAGGCGACAGCAAGCCATCTCTGAACGCCTCTTGCCCTGAAAACCCGACGGGGTCGCCATAAATCGGCTGTGCCTTGACGGTCCACCGCCAAATCGGCAAATAACAACGAAAGGGTGTAGAAGGGGGGGGGGGAGGTCCGTGCAAATACCCCCCCCCCGGAGAGGGGGCTGTCTTCACACACAAACACCCGCGCGTTGTGTCTTTCCAGACACGCCGCAAAGGCAAACGCACACATTAATCCGCACGTGCAAGCCGACACACCAGCGATTAGAAGCGGGGCACAAAAATAAGGACGGCAAGAAGCCAGGGAAGGGGGATGCGGGGCAGGCAGGAGGGGAGGGGAGGCGAGGGGGGGGGGGGATCGGCTTCTCCAAACAGCTGCTCTGCCGCCGCCCTCCCTCCCTCCCTCCCGCGTGCGCCAAGATCAAGAGCTTAAAATAAGGCGCCCCTGAAAGGAGACACCCGCGCCAGGCGAGGCGAGCGGGCTCCATTGAAAAAAAAAACCCGCCAGGAGCTGCAGGAGATCGGCGAGGGCGCCGCGCTTACCGGGCTGGGAGAGGCACGAGGGGCAGCTCTGGCTGCTGCCGGCCGTCTGGAGGCTGCTGCTGCCGGGCTCAGTCCTCGAAGAGCGGCCTCGGAAGCGTCGCGGGCGGAGGGAGGGGCGAGAGTGTGGGAGAATTGCCCTTAACAACTACGATTTGCTTGTTGAAGAACTAGTGATTAACAATCTTTAATATAAATCACAGTTCACAGATCATATCAAGCCAACGTTTCACATCATGGCTTGTGGGCAGTCCTTAATTATTTGAGTATTGATGCTTAAATATGTTTAAGGAAAAGGAATCACAATAAACTTTTTACATATTTAGACCTTAACTCAGATCATTCACATTTATGAAAGCCTCTGATCTGACCTGTTGATCAGACAGGGCTGCTAAGCCCCATATGGAAGGGGGGCACTTGGAGTGGTGGCAGGATATATATATATATATATATATATTTAAATTGCAGTGTGCCAGTGTCAAGTCCAGGCCCCCGCCAGAAAATCTTTGGGGGGGTGGCAAATACCGGGAGTGGGGAGCGTAACTAGATTACAGCGAATTAGATTAGTGACTAACTAAATTCCCCTTTATCCACGATTAGAGCGGCCCTGATATAAGTGGGGTTTTTTTCTTTAAAAATGCATCAGAACATGTGCAGAGTGCCTCCCATCCGCAATTTGGTCTAGCCACTGCCATCCCTGATGTACAAAGCCCAGGAATACGAAGGGTTTTTTTTTAAAGGTACATTTGGAGCTCTTGCAGAGGGCCTCCTCCCCACAGTAAGGACTACTAACCCCTTCCATCCCTGACACGCAAAGCCCTATGTCCCTGGCTAAGGGCTGTGAGCTGATCTGCAGGAGCTGTTTTATATGTTTTAATTATGGCACGGCTAATTACCTTGCCCTTGTTAGCCGCCCTGAGCCCATTGGGGAGAGCGGGATACAAATGTGAAAAATAAATAAATAGATAGATAACCCAATCTTGTCAGGCCTCAGAAGCCACGCAGGGTGGGCCCTGGATAGGACCAGGGGTCATTTGGGGGGGGTACGCGGGGTGACGCCCTCCCCCCGTGAGGTGCGGGAGGGCGGGGCCTTGAGCTCCCTGCTGGTGCCCGCTGGAGGTCGCCGCTGGCTGTGGGGAGGACACACATCCGGTGATGTCAGGGTGTGTGGCATATGCTAATGAGTTATGCTAATGAGTCCCCCTAGCTCTTTTTCTAGGAAATGACCCCTGGATAGGACTAGGACTGGAGATCATCAAGGAAGTCCAGGCTCACTATGCAGAACTGGGTCATATCAGTCTCTTGCCCTGACCTGGATGGCCCACCGGCTAGCCATGGCTCATCAGATCTCGTAAGCTAAGCAGGGGCGGCCCTGGATAGGACTTGGATGGGAGAGACCAGTCCAACGCTCCCTCTAAGCCTTGGAGTCTTGCTTGCAAAAATAACTTTGCGAGCTGCCGGCATTAAGGTTGTGAGCGAGCGATTTGGCTACCGCATAAATTAGTTTGCTCTGGAGCACTCCTTCCTGAGCGGAGACAAAAGTGTGTGAGCCAGAGGCTAAAAAATTATGAGCTAGCTCACACTAACTCAGCTTAGAGGGAACACTGGAGACCACCAAGGAAGCCGAGGGTTGCTACACGGAGGGAGGCAGGCAAGGACAAAACACCTCCGAGCACACACGCGCAGACATCTCTATATATATTCAGGGGTCATTTCCTGCAGGAGCGCACAGGAGCGGAGCTCCAGCAGTAAAGAGCCCAGGGGGCAGGCACATACAACAAGCCCCACCCCCTGCTCCCAGCAGCCCTCAGTCAGAGCAAGGAGCAGCCAGGTAAGTTGCAGAGCTCCCCCCGCCCACCAGTCCAAAACAGTCCAGTGGCACCTTTAAGACCAAGTTTTATTCAGGTACAAGCTCTCCCTCAGAAGACAGATCTGCACGTTTCCCCCCCCCCCCCAAAGCTGGCAATCCAAAAATTAGTCCAGTGGAGCCTGAGCGGTGGGTGTTGCCTTCTGGCACACTTCCGCGATGTCAGGGGGTGTGGCATATGCAAATAAGTGATACTAATGAGTTATGCTAATGAGCTCCTGCACCTCTTTTTCTACAAAATGACCCCTGTATATATTGAAAAAGGAAGAAAAAGTTGGCTGAGCATGTGCAAAGTGCAAAGCCTGAGCCAACCCTGAATTTAAAGAAAGCCCAAATGGATCGCATGAAGGCATCTTCAGAATGCCTTCCTTCCTCAGTTAAGGCTAGCCATAGCCAGCCTAGAAAAATGAAATAATAAAGGGGAAAGGAAGAGGGGCCTTGGGCAAATATGGAATGTCTTCTCACACTATGGAATAAACTTGTCCAGAGTCAACCCTGATGCACATGAAGCCATAACTTGAACATGTGCCCTTGAACATGTGCAGAAGGCCGTGCCATGGAGTCATCTTGGCAAGAGCCAATCCTGGGATTAAGTATTCATTTAAAAGAAAAAGGTGAAATGCCTTAGTACACCTGCAGAGCACATTCCCTCCCCACAGCATAAGATCTATCCCCACACACTTCATATGATTGTATACCATCATATGTATACCAAACTGAGAGCCAGTTTGGTCTAGTGGTTAAGTGCGCGGACTCTAATCTGGGAGAACCGGGTTTGATTCCCCACTTCTCTACATGCAGCTGCTAGATGACCTTGAGCAGGTCATAGTTCTGACAAGAGCTGTCCTTGAAAGGGCAGTTCTTGAAAGAGCTCTCTCAGCTCCACCTACCTCACAGGGTGTCTATTGTGGGGAGGGGCGGGGAGGGGAAGGGAAAGGAGTTTGTAAACTGCTCTGAGACTCCAAGTGAAGGATGAGGTACAAATCCAGTCTCCTCCTCCTCCTCCTCCTCCTCCTCCTCCTCCTCCCCCCAACCCTGGGACCGTGGGATTTGCAAGACAAAAGAGGAGCAGAGGTGATTTGTCGGTGCCTGCCTCTGCATAGCAACCCTGATCTTCCTTTGAGTTGCAACCGACTCATGGTGACCCCGAGACCATGGGCTTTTCAAGACAACCTCTGCATAGCAACCTTGATCTTCCTTCACGTTGCCTGCTTCTGCGCAGCAACCTCGGTCTTCCTTGGTGGTCTCCTGTCCAAATCCTGACCCCGGCTGACACCGCTTAGCTTGTCAGGCTCTAACAAGATTGGGCTAATCGGGGCTATTCAGGCTGCTATGCTTCATACGAGAGATTCCAAACTGTATCGACGGGGGCGGGGGAGAGCTGGGGAATGAGCATAATTTAAGGGGAGAATGGCGGCATGCATCCATCAACTTGAGAAGTAGGCCGTAGAAATAGCTTCATGCATACACACCAGCTTGTGCGGCAATCAATTGCACTGACAAATCCTTTACAAGGATCAGAGAGGCTGTGCTGGAAGCCTTCTCTCTTCATTCCCCTAGAGAAAAATATAGCTCGTGCTCCTGTAGAACAGTTAACAGCCTTTCACACTCCGCTACTCTGATGGCGAGGGAGGGTATGGGACCCAGAAGGAAGTCTGGAGCAAGGTCATGTTTTGATTGTAAGCTCCTTGGAGCAGAGACCCCAAGCACCATAAACCCGAAACAAGGCCTGTACCATTAAATAATAGTAATGTTCCACATGTGTCTTCTGTTTCCTAGTTAGAATAATAGAATCATAAATCATAGAATCAGGGGTCGTTTTGTAGAAAAAGAGCTAGGGGAACTCATTAGCATAACTCATTAGCATATGCCACACCCCCTGACATCACCGGAAGTGTGTCATAAGGCCACACCCCCTGACGGCGGGAGTGCAAGGAAGCCCCGCCAAGGTCCTCCCTGGCCCCAGGCAGGCAGGGGTGTGGAGAGGCGGGGGGGGAGCAACTTACCCTCCCTCTTCTCCTGCCTCCTCCTGGCTGAATGAGGGCCGGAAGCAGGGCGGCCGGAAGCAGGGGGCGGGGCTTCGTCATGTGCCCCACCCCCCGTACCTCACCCGGCGGAACTGCGATCCCCCGCGATCCCCCCCTGAAATGACCTCTGCATAGAATCATAAATAAATATACAATCATAGAGTTGGAAGGGGCCTCCAGGGTCATCTAGTCCTACCCCCTGCACAATGCAGGAAGTTCACAAATACTTCCCCCTCCACACCCCCAGTGACTGCTGTTTTATGCCCAGAAGATGACAAAACCCCTCTAGGATCCCTGGCCAAACTGGCCTGGAGAAAAATTGCTTCCTGACCCCAAAGTGGCGATCAGCATTTCCCTGGGCGTGTAAGAAAGGGCCACGAGAACTAAGCGCTGATGCAACCCTCCCTGCCCTCCCTCTTGTGATCTGCCTAAATTCACAGTCGTAAGCTCCCTGAATTTGGCATGAAAGCATGCAAGTCAAAAGGAATAGCTGTTACCTTCCAACTTTTCTCAAAGTCCCACCTTGTACATCATCCAGATAGTCGAGCGGCCCGAGCGGAGATTGGCCAGCGAAGCACGGCGGCGGGACAATGCCGTAGGCCGGAGCCAATTGGGACAGAGGCCGGCTGCGGAGCGCGCGCTGTCGGCCCACGCCCCGAAGGAGTCACTGCGACCGGAAAAAGAAGATCTGCGCCGCGACCGGAAAAAGAAGATCTGCGCCAAAAAGACGTCGTCGCCTGGATTGAAGAACCTCCGCAAAAAAGAAACAAGAACTAAGTCCCTGCCATGGGTGCCTGATAGGTTGTCACTTCCCCCTCATTGTGTGTGGCCCTAGTAAAAGGTAATGTAATTAGTAGTTGTACAAATGTAAACCGCTCAGAGCCCTTAGGGGGTGAGCGGTCTATAAATTGAATGTAAATACAATTTTTAAAAAGATAATCCAACATTAATCCTAATATTAATCCAAATATCCCAGCCCTGGCCGGACAGTCCTTACCTTCTGGACGGAGCTGCTGCTCCCCTCCCCCCGCCCGACTTGACTGTTCCACAGTTGCCAGATCCAAGGAGTCTGGGGGGGAAATGTCCCCCTCCCATCAAACTTGAGAAGGCCATTCATTTGATTCATCCTTCTTCCCTTTGCCGCCAACGTTTCCATTTCATATTGATTGTCATTTCTGATGATTCCACATTGATCTGCTGCCCTCGTTCCTGAGAGAGAGGGAGAGGGAGAATCTGGCCATGCAGATAGAAACTGGCCCACGGATGAAATCACCTTGAGGCCCATGAGGTCTAGAGGGGACGAACCTGGATGGGGAAACTACCATTATCTTCCAGGCTGCCAACGTCCAGGTGAGGCCTGGAGATCTCCCCCTTTTACAACTGATTTCCAGACTAGAGATCAGTTCCCCTGGAGAAAATGGCAGCTTTGGGGTTGGACTCTAGGGAATTATACCCCCGAGACTCCCTCTCCTCCCCAAACTCCACCCACTCCAGGCTGCCCCCCCCCAAATCTCCAGGAATTTCCCAACCCAGAGCTGGCATCCCTAACTCATCTGCGAGTCTCCCTCACTGAATCAAGGTGGGTTCGCATTTCTGCTTCGTATCTGGTTCGAGATGCAAATTGTGAAATCTGACAAAGTACAGCCTCAACGGGTTTGAACACAAGACCAGGCGAAGTCACACCATCAAGCACAAGTATTGCCTACCTCCAACTCTCTCTCAAAATTCATTTATTTTATTTATTTATTAGACTTATATCCAGCCCTTCCACATGGGCTCCGGGCGGCGAACATAACCATAAAACCAAATAAAACCATCAGGTTACATTTTACATTTAAAATCGGTGCTCACAACAATATATCATCCAAGACGGGGACTCCAGTGTAATGCTTCAGAAGGCACTACTGTCTCTTCTTGATCAGTCTTCACTCTGTCCGTTCTCCATTCCCCAAGGCCAGGTCACATCCCCAAAAATGGCGACGTGATGGTGGTACAGTGACAGTGTACCTCAAAAGCCTGGTGGAAGAGCTCTGTCTTGCAGGCCCTGCGGAACTGCATACGGTCCCGCAGGGCCCTGATCTCCTCCGGGAGCTCGTTCCACCAGATAGGAGCCGCCACCGAAAAAGCCCCGGCCCTAGTTGCAGCATATTTAGCATCTCTAGTAGCTGGGACAACCAAAAGATGTTTTGCCCCAGACCGTAGTGCCCTTGGGGGAACATATGGGGAAAGGCGGTCCCTTAGGTAAGCTGGACCCTGGCCATATAGGGCTTTATAGGTAAGAACCGGGCAAAGGAAGGTCTTTCCCAAAACCTTTAAGTGGAAATGCCAAGAATTGAACACACAAGAAGCTACCATAAGTAGTGAATCAGAGCACTAGTCTATCAAGTATTGTCTACTCTGACTGGCAGCTGCTCTCCAGAGTCTCAAACAGAGGTTTTCTGTTACCTGGTCATTTCAGCTGGAGATGCTGGGGACTGAACCTGGGACCTTCTGCATGCAGAGCAGAGAAGGAGAAAAAGAAGAGGAGAAGAGAAGAGATTGGATTTATACCCCGCCCTTCACTTGGAGTCTCAGAGTGGCTTACAAACATCTTTCCCTTCCCCTCCCCACAATAGACACCCTCTGACGTAGGTGGGGCTGAGACAGCTCTTTCAAGAATTGCCCTTTCAAGGACAGCTCTTGTCAGAACTACGGCTTGCCCAAGGCCACCCAGCAGCTGCAAGTGGAGGAGTGGGGACTCAAACCCAGTTTCCCCCGATTAGAGTCCGCGCACTTAACCACGACACCAAGCTGGCTCTACTGCTGTCCTTTCAGCTCAGCTGAGGGCGCCTCACAGAATATACCCAAATTTCCCCTGCTGCAGTTAAGCATAGCATAGCAAATTCAGTACAGTGGGCAGTTGTCTTTAAGGAAAGTTATCCACCATTGATGACTTCCTCACTGAGTACCCCCAGTTAGGGCTGCCAGCCTCTAGGAGGAGACTGGTGTTCTCCCTGAATTACAACAGCCAGAGCTATTTCTGGGCAGGAACACACAGGAACGGAGTTTCGGCTGGCTCCCAAGTTGGCCATGCCCAGCAGGAACTCATTAGCATAATAGGCCACACCCAACCGCAGACACTCATTCGGATTGGCTACAATTAGGGGTGTGTGGCCTAACATGCAAAAAGCCCTGGGTTTTGACAACAAACAAGGTAAAGAGAATAAGAAGCAAAAGGTGGGTGTGGCTGGATGACCACACTTCTGGTAACATGGGGTGTGGCCTAATATGCAAATGAGCTGTGCTGTCAGGGGTGTGGCCTAATATGCTAATGAGTTCCTGCTGTTGGGTATGGCCTATTAGGCTAATGAGTTCCTGCTGGGCTTTTTCTACAAAAAAAGCCCTGACAACGGCTCTCCAGACTGCAGAGATCAGTTCCCCCGAGAGAAAATGGCAGCTTAAGAGGGCGGTCCTTATGGCACATCACATGACTGCTGAGCTCCCTCTTCAAACTCTGCCTATCCCAGGCTCCGCCCCCAAATCTCCAGGGATTGCACAACTCGAGCCCCAATAAAGACTTTAAGAACTTCCAGGATTCCCCAGAAAGAGTCGGAAAGCTTTCAGCAGGGTTTGTGGCTTACTGGTGGTGCACTAAATTTCCACTATCTGCATCTGGGACTTTCTGCATGCAAAGCATTTGCACCAATGGTCCCTCTAGTCCCACACCATGTTTGGTTTTCCCCAGCAACCGGCACTCAAAGGTATACTGCCTTCAAATAAGGAGGTTCCCTTTGACCGTGATGGGTTAAAGCCACTGATGGGACTCTTCGGTGAATTTGTCTCCCTTGCCCCCAAACCGTCAAAACTTACTGTATCCCCTGACAGTGAGTTCTGCAAGCAAATTATGCATCGTACGAAAAAGTCCTTTCTGACGGAGACCCGACACACAAACCAAGTGCGCATCATAGAGAGCATGCGCAAGAATCCTCTGCAATACACAGGTGTTTGGAGGAAACAAAGCAAATACATAGGGTTGCCTGTTCTGGGTTGGGAAATACCTGGAGATTTGGGGGGGAGGGGGGGTTTGAGGAGGGGAGGGGCTTCAGCTGGGTATAGTGCCATAGAGCAGGGGTGTCGAAGTCACTTGTTATGAGGGCCGGATCTGACATAAATGAGACCTTATTGGGCCGGGCCACATGTGTCATAAAATGTAATGCCAGGTAGCAGAGATATAAACTTTATACAGGACACAAACACAAAGGGGTTTTTCCACTTAAAATAAAAACATGCTTAAAACATTAGCACTCTTGCAATATTTTGTTTATTTAACAGTATCTGATAACTGACACCTCTTGCTCTGAATTATTGCATCAAAATGTCTGGGCTGTTGCAGTCTTGAGTATGCTGTTCAGGTGTGTATCTGCGGGCCTCATAGAAGCCCTCCGGAGGCCTGATCCAGCCCCCGGGCCGCATGTTTGACACCCCTGCCATAGAGTCTACCTTCCTAAGTGGCCATTTTTCTCCAGGTGAACTGACCTTGGTTGTCTGGAGATCAATTGTAATAGTGGGTAATAGTGGGAGATCTCCAGGTGCCAACTGGAGGTTGGCAACCCTACAAATGCAGGAAAGCTTCCTGGAAGCTTGAAACATTTGAAACCTACTGCCCTTGGAGAGAGAAAGAAATCCCATTGAAAACAATGGGACTTGATTCCAAGTTCCACCTGCATGGATTAGCCCAAGGTATCTTCCACTGACTCACTAAGGGCTAGTTGGAATTCAGCTAATCCAAAGCATCACAGAGCTTGGCAGACTCATCCATCTCCCTCTCTGCCACCTGCTCTGGATCATCCTTTGATTAAAACTGGCAAAGCACATCTCCCTCCTCCACCACCTTGGTGCCTGCATGGCAGATAACGGCATGTCTCCCATGCAGTCAACCATGGCACCGAATAATGCTCTTCTTTGTACAGCAGAAAAATCTGAGCGCAGCAAATCACCTAGGCCTGTACGCAAGCAGGCATGACGTTCTGCTTTCCTGAGGATCCCGGGTGACGTTTGCCTTCCCCTGCTAAACAGCTGGCTGAACATCTTTCAACAGAAGGATGTCAAATCTGTGCTTCCTTGCTCTCCTGCTGTGTCTCTTAAAGATCCAGGTGGGTGGCCGTCAATGCTCTTTCTGAGCTGTGGAGTCTTGTGAGCAAAAATTCAACTTTGGTGAGCTGCTGGCATTAAAGCTGTGAGTGAGTGATTTGGCTGCTGCATACATCAGTTTGCTCTGGGGCCATCCTTCCTGAGTTCAGTTTGTAAGCTGCTCTGAGACTCCAAGTGAAGGGCGGGGTATAAATCCAATCTCCTCCTCCTCCTCCTCTCCTTCCTTCATTCCTCCCTCCCTCCCTGAAGTGTGCTTGCCCAAAAAAGCTTTTACCTCTCCTCCTCCCTTCCTCCCTCCCTCCCTCTCCCTCTCTTTCTTTCTTTTCCTTGGGACTGTCTTGCGCAGGGCTCTTTGTACGCTCTTAACCACGACAGCTGTGAATGGAACCTCCACGTACAAGCAGCAGTGTAAGAGGCAGAACTTGGGTTCTCCCAATGCATTTGGTCAGCCAGAGCTGGAAAAAAGAGGGTGGACTTTGGGGCTCTGATCCAGTAGGGCTGTTCTTATGGATCTTATGATCCATCCACTCATGGATGATCGGCTTTGTACAAAAGTCTGTGAATCAGCTAGGGTTACACATGAAGCTGCCTTATACTGAAGCAGACCACTGGAAACTGGGGTGAACGTAAGCCAGTTTGGTGTAGTGCTTAGGAGCATGGACTTTAGAGATGCTTTAGGCTGGTCCTGCATTGGGCAGGGGGTTGGACTAGATGGTCTGTATGGCCCCTTCCAACTCTATGATTCTATTACTCTAATCTGGGAAAACTGGGTTTGATTCCCCCACTCCTCCACATGTAGCTGCTGGTGTGACCTTGGGTCAGTTACAAGTTCTTTCAGAGCCATTCTCTCAAGAGCAGTCCTTGAAAGAGCTCTCTCAGCCCCACCTACCTCACAGGGCATCTGTTGTGGGGAGGGGAAGGGAAAGGAGTTTGTAAGCCGCTCTGAGACTCCTTCAGGTAGTGAAGGGTGGGGTATAAATCCAATCTCCTCCTCCTCCTCCTCTCCTCCTCCACCTCCTCCTCCACCTCCTCCACCAGTGTCAGTATTGTCTACTCAGACTGGCAGCGGCTCTCCAGGGTCTCAGACAGAGGGCTTGCACATCACCTATTGCCTGGTCTTTTTAACTGGAGATGCCAAGGATAGAACCTGGGACCTTCTGCTTGCAAAGCAGAAGCTCTTCCACTGAGCCACAGTCCCGCCCCTTAGGGCTGCTAATTACAACTGATCTCTAGAAGACGTCAGTTCCCCTGGACAAAATGGCTGCTTTGGAGGGTGGACTCTGTGGGAGTGTACCCTGCTGAGGCCCCTCCCCTCCCCAAACCCCGCCCTCCCCAGGCTCCACCCCCCAGATCTCCAGGACTTTCCCAACTCGGAGTTGGCAAACCTTAAGATCAGCCAATCCATATGCGCCCGCCCAAAGCAGAACAGCTGATGGAAAGTATTTGCTTCCTGTATTTATCAGAGCCTTGATGCGTTCTTGCTCCGTGCAGCAAAGTGGGCCTTGGCACTGCCCAGGCGGGCAATCGATAGAGTGCAGAGAAACCCTTAATGAAATCTCAAGCTAAGAGCCTATTGATTGTTAAACTCCTTTCTTTAAAAATGTATATGAATGGGGAAGGAACTTTTTTTTAGTGTGCCAGGGAGGCAGGGGGAGATGCGATCAAGATTTCAAAGGGAGAAAGTGCAGGGCACCTACGCCTCAGTGCCCCATCCAAAAGTAGGCTGCGTTACTCAGCAGTGCCCTTCGGAATAAGTAAAACTGACCTTGGGAATGATGTGACAATAAAGATAAGTGCGCAGAAACTGTATTGTGGACATCGCCTAGTTTTCTGCAAGTGGTAGAGCATCTGCTTTGCATGCAAAAGGTCTCAGGTTCAGTCCTCCACACCTCCAGTTAAAAGGTCTGGCAGTAGGTGAAGTGAAAGACCCTGAGACCCTGGAGAGCTGCTGCCAGTCTGAGTAGACCAGGGATGTCAAACATGCGGCCCAGGGGCCGGATCAGGCCCCCAGAGGGCTTCTATCAGACCCGCAGTGGAACTGGCTGTCTTCTGCTGCTTCTTCCAGGGCTGCTGCGTCATCGTAAGTTTGCAGCTTACAGATACACACCTGAGCAGCATACTCAGGATTGCAACAGCACAGACATTTTGATGCAATAATTCGGAGCAAGAGGTGTCAGTTATCAGACACTGTTAAGTAAACAAAATATTGCAAGAGTGCTAACGTTTTAAGCATGTATTTATTTTAAGTTTTAAAAATTCTTTGTGTTTGTGTCCTTTATAAAGTTTATATCTCCGCTACCTGGCATTACATTTTATGACACACATGGCCTGGCCCAACGAGGTCTCATTTATGTCAGATCCGGCCTTCATAACAAATGAGTTCAACACCCCTGGAGTAGACAATACTGACTCTGATGCACCAAGGATCCAATTCAGTATAAGGCAGTTTCATGTGCTCATGTGTTCACTCCCAGGACGAAACTTTTAATGTTTCCATTTCTTTTGGATGAGACAGCACTGCAGAGTCCTGGTGTCTTTGCGAACTTTGTATGTCTTATCATGTACAAGTGAGTCGCACAAGGAAACAGATATCTACAAGGAAGTTAGGGTGAAAGTAAGCTGGTACTTTTTTCTTCTTCTTTTGAACTATGGTGCTGGAGAAGACTCTTGAGAGTCCCTTGGACTGCAAGAAGATCAAATCAGTCAATCCTAAAAGAAATCAACCCTGACTGTTTCCTGGAAGGCCAGATAATGAAACTGAAGCTCAAATACTTTGGCCACCAAATGAGAAGGGAGCACTCCCTGGAGAAGACCCTGATGCTGGGAAAGATTGAAGGTCAAAGAAGGCGGGGATGGCAAAGGATGAGATGGTTAGACAGTGTCATAGATGCAACGAACATGAAATTGAGCCAACTTCAAAGGACAGCAGAAGACAGGAGGGCCTGGCGTGATCTGGTCCATGGGGTCGCGAAGAGTCGGACTCGACTGTGTGACTGAACAACAACAAAAGCTGGTACGGGCTGGCAGCAGAAAGGACAGAGTAGGAGGAACATCACTGCTGCCGGTGTGCTCTTCCTTGCCTCCAGATATAAACCAGCCTGGGCAGAGGTGCGAGCCCTTGGGCATGAGCCAAAGAGCTCCTGGCTTGTGACTCATGCTCTTACATGTGTTTGCTGATTTCACATAAAATACACCATGCATAACTTAGTTAGCATACACAATGATACCATTTGGCAGGTGTATGAAACGTAAAAGCAACATTGTGAATATACCCAACGCTCAAGAGAGGAGGCTGGAAATTGCTCCCCCCCCCATGCTCCAGAAGAAGAAGAAGAAGAGAAGAAGAGATTGGATTTATACCCTGTCCTTCACTACCCAAAGGAGTCTCAGAGCAGCTTACAAACTCCTTCCCCTTCCCCTCCCCACCACAGACACCCTGTGAGGTAGGTGGGGCTGAGAGAGCTCTGACAGAAACTGCTCTTTTTCAAGAACAGCTGTGCCAGAACTATGGCTTGCCCAAGGTCATCCAGCCAGGTGCAAGTGGAGGAATGGGGAATCAAACCTGGTTCTCCCAGATTAGAGTCCGCACACTTAACCACCACACCAAACTGGCACATGGATCTCGGTTTTTGCCATCTGAGGGGGGGAAAACAGAAGTTGAAAAGAGAAAGTTTCTGCAATGAACAAAAGAGAGTATGTTATTTGGAGTGAAATAGTCAAAACAGACTAGCAGCATGTCTGGATTGAAAACACAGGCGCCAGGGCACAGAAGAAGATGAATAAATTATATAAAGTAGAGACTACTTACAGACCTAGAACAGCAGAAAAGAGAAATTGGAGATATATAAAAAAGAGGGAAATGACTCTATTAATCTATCAGTCATCTCCTGGACAAAACCTTGAACACTGTTGTGAGGGAAGAAAGAGAACTGAGCAGGTGCAGTCGTAAGCTGCATGTCTGTTGGGGGAGATTTTTTGTGCCTAAAAGCTAGTTCTAGAAGTTTCCAAATTGCAATTTCCAAAAATGTGTACAAGCCCATTGGTATAGCCCACAGACACCATGAAGTAGGGCTGCCAAGTGGGGGCGGGGGGCGGGTAAACCCCCGCTTTGGAGGCCCGATTTCCGCCGCCACGGAATCGGGCCCCGGGGGGAACTCCGCCCCCCGAAGCGCAGCTTGGCTACATCACCAGAGGTGACACAACCACGTCGATCACGTTCCGCGATCGTCGGAGGGAAAACTCTATGGTTTTCCCTCCGACGATTGGGGCCACGCCCCCAACGTGATCGACATCGCGCGTCACTTCCGGGACGTGCTGGCGGCGTGCACGCGCACACATCATAGGAGAGCTCCCAGAGCCCAGCGATGCTCCCCCGCCGGTAAGGATAGTCTACTTGGCAACCCTACCATGAAAAAATAATACAAAACTATATAAATAGTGCATTATTATAATTATCATAGAGTTGTGGATACACTGCCGCATTTAAACAATGAACATATCTTTGAAAACATGTTGTACAGTACATACAGCATGGATGTCAAACATAAGGCCCGGGGCCCAGAACTGGCCCGTCTAGGGCTCTTATTTATTTACTTATTTATCTGTTTGATTTATACCCTGCCCTCCCCACCAGGGCAGGCTCAGGGTGGCTTACATGAAATTCGACAGACAAAACAACAATTATAAATACAACCATAAAAACAAGACTTAACATGCTAGTTATCACCTTATACGGCGATGGCGAGGTAGTAATAGCAGCAGACATACTAAGAATACAGTCAGCAGTTGTTATTACAATTTGGCTAAGCACAGGCTGTCGATGGCGGCATTGGGCACAGGGTCTTAGTAGTTAGATGTGGCTCCTTAACTAAAGGTCTGGTGGAAGAGCTCTGTCTCTTCCTAGTATCTTCTGGGAGCTCATTCCACCAGCGTGGAGCCGCTACTGAGAAGGCCCTGGTCGCTGCTAGCCTGGCACCATTGTGACTCGGGAGGGCCAGATGATTTTGAGACCCCGACTGTAGTGCTCTCTGGGGAATATGTGGGGAAAGGCGGTCCCTCAGGTAGGCAGGCCCCTGACCATAAAGGACTTTAAAGGTAAGCACCAGCACCTTGAAGCAAATCTAGTATGCTATAGGCAGCCAGTGCAATGCTTTTAGCACAGGCTGAATGTGTTCCCACATGGGGAGACCCAACAACAGCCTGGCCACTGCATTCTACACCAGCTGAAGCTTCCGGATTTGGGACAAGGGCAGCCCCATGTAGAGAGCATTACAGTAGTCCAGTCTCGAGGTGACCATCGCGTGGATCACTGTTGCCAAGTCGTTGCATTTGAGAAAGGGAACCAACTGCCTAATCAGCCAAAGATGATAAAAGGCTGACTTAGCAGTGGCTGCTACCTGGGCCTCCATTGTTAGGGAGGCATCCAAGAGTACTCCCAAGTTCCTAACCTCTGGCGCTGGCACCAGTGGCGCCCTGTCGAAGGTCGGGATTGGGATCCCTAATCCCAGACTGCCTCGATTGAGGCCCAGGACCTCCGTCTTTGTCGGACTCAATCTCAGTTGGCTCAGTCTAAGCCAACCAGCAACAGCCAGGTCCAGATCTCCCAGATTAGAGTCAGACTGGCGGCCCGTGAGCAACTAGTGCAAGGGAGGGAACATGAGACTGTTTGGGGCGGGGGAGTGGGCAGAGCCACTCTGATTGTGGCTTCAGCATGGCGGAATAACCTCGTCTGCAGCAGTCAAGCAGCGTGGGAGCATCTGCCCGGTGCTTCTCCGCTGGCTCTGAAGTCTGCTCATAGGGGTTTTCCTTTGCACCCCCCTCCCAGCCCATGGGGCCTTGCAGTGAGGATGCACCAACCTGGAGCTTACCAGCTGCTGTCCTTTATGCAGTTTATATCTCCAGTACCTAGCATTATGTTTACGGCACACATGGCTTCCGCCTGGCCTGACGAAGTGACATTTATGTCAGATCCGGCCCTTGTAACAAATAAGTTTGACACCCCTGACATACAGGAATTATCTATGTATCTGGCTCCTGGGGGGGAGGGGGGATTCAAAACATCCACACAATGGGGCCATGTACAGTTATGGGGGATTTTCCTATAAACCTAGTGGAACCCCCAGATTTTCAGAAATAGGGGGAGATAGTTTAAAAAAACAACAACACACAACAGGCTTGACATCACGATGTCTTAGCTACTGTTTGGGAGCCCCTAAAAACCCAAACGGTGCTCGGGTGGAGAAGGGGGCAGTTTTGCTTGCAACAGCAACTTGATCAACAATAATGTTACATTAAGGAACAAATTAATGAGCAGTTATTAAGAAAATTAATTAGCAATTATTCTGACTGCAGTGAGAAAAGCAGTAATTAACACCCCCACCTAGAACTGATTAAGGATCGATTCTGGACTTAAGCAAAAGCAATTGTGAAGAGGGAGGAAAGGAAAGTAATTTGAAGGGACAATTGCAGAGACAAACGAGGCAATAACTGAACGGGCCTTATTTCCACATAAACATAGGATGCAGCATTGCCCACAGAGGCCAGATTCTTTAATGGGAAATACAGCACTGCGTCCGATGCCATTTGGAATCCCAGTTTTAACTCTGCAAGTAGCAGATTGGGGTGGGGGGGGGAAGAGAACAATTGAGCATTGTGCAGAAGTGCCTGTGTGTGGAAGCAACCTCTGTTTCAGTAGGACAGCAGAATTTATTCTTAATAATCAATGGAAAAACATTTACTGTTACAGCCTGGAGCATTACCAGACTGGGGGTGGGGAGTGGGAGGGAATAGCTTTGGTCAGCGTTAGAGGGCTTTGTCGAGTTTCTAAGCCACCCAGCTTTAACCACAGGCACAGCGAAGGCCACAGAAGTGCACCAGAAAGACAAGGGGAGGCTTATGTAATCTCCATTTCCGCTTGCAACATAAAAAATTTATTCCGCATCCTCTCTTCCCCCCCTCCCTTTTGTTGCAGACACACGAGGTTTTGATTTCTGCTGGGTTCTCACAGCTGTTAGGGATTGCACTGGGTTGACCTTACCGAGCACAATCCAGCTGCCCGAGAGGCGGGGGAGGGGAGACCAAGATCTGCCCAACCCCAACCCCCCTCAGAAAGAGAATCTGACCTCTGTTGCTGCCCTCTTGGCTCCCTGCAGAGAGGGGAAGGCCGACCCTGGGATGGCACGGTGTGCCCTATAGAGAGGCGAAGCCAGAAAAACTTGGGGGCAGGGCAGGTTGAAAGTGTGGGGGAAGAGGAGCAAGGAGGCCAGAGATGGGGGACCTCCAGAGAATACCAGGGCTGAGAGGCAGAGGCAAGCGATCGAGCTACATCTCGGAACATCCTCCATGCCCTGGTAGGAGTCACCAGAGGTTGCCGTGACTTGCAGGCACGGGCACACACACAAAGTGCAAAAACACCCTCTCCCCCAACAAGAAGTCTATAGAGGGATCAGTAGAGTTAGGTAAAGGTAAAGGTTCCCTTGCTCATACGCCAGTCGAGTCCGACTCTAGGGTTGCGGTGCTCATCTCCGTTTCAAAGCCGAAGAGCCAGCGCTGTCCGAAGACGTTTCCGTGGTCATGTGGCCGGCATGACTAAACACCAAGGCGCATGGAACGCTGTTACCTTCCCACCAAAGTGGTACCTATTTATCTACTTGCCATTTCTTGCTTTCGAACTGCTGGGTTGGCAGGAAGAGCCCAGGTTAGGACTAAACAAAAATGGCTGATAAAACCTGGGTGTTGGAGAAGGAAAGAAAGTTGGGCAGCAGCAGTTTAGAGTTTATCTGGCACTTTGGAATGTTCAGAACTCTTCACATAAATTGCATCGTCCAGTTTGGCGTAGTGGTGAAGTGCGCGGACTCTAATCTGGGAGAACCGGGTTTGATTCCCCACTCCTCCACTTGCACCTGCTGGATGACCCTGGGCAAGCCATAGTTCTGATAAGAGCTGTTCTTGAAAAAGAGCAGTTTCTGTCAGAGCTCTCTCAGCCCCACCTACCTCCCAGGGTGTCTGTGGTGGGGGAGGGGAAGGAAAAGGAAAGGAGTTTTTAAGCCGCTCTGAGACTCCCTTGGGTAGTGAAGGGTGGGGTATAAATCCAATCTCCTCTTCTTCTTCTTTACAACAGCCCTTTAGCTATATGGGAGAACGCTGAGAGGGAACAGTTTGCCAAAGGTAAGATTGAACCAGTTGTGAGATTTAACCCAGGACAGTCCCCGGACTAGCCCACATTAAACAGAGGCAAAAATTGTCTTGGATTCTGGTCCATTGGCGGATGGCACGTCATGTTCTGTGGGTAGGGTCTTAAAATAGCTGGATATCACCACCTGGATTCTCTGTCTTTAACTGCTCGGTTACAGAAAGGTAGTAAGACACGGTGGCATTGAAAGCATATTATTTCAGTCAACTTCACAATAGCCCTGTATGGTAGACTGATGCCTCCTTTCTTGAGGGACGATGGAAGCAAGAGAGAAAGGGGTTTGGCTAAGACCACTGAGTAAGTTTGTGGTAGATGTAAGATTTGAACTGGGCACCTCCTGTATCTCAGCCTGTACTCTTTGCCACTACACCTGTAGCAGCTGCAAATGCCTGTGCTGAGCTCCTGCCAACCTAGCAGTTCGAAAGCAAGAAATTGCAAGTAGATAAATAGGTACCACTTCGGTGGGAAGGTAACAGCGTTCCGTGCGCCTTGGTGTTCAGTCATGCCGGCCACATGACCACGGAAACGTCTTCGGACAGCGCTGGCTCTTCGGCTTTGAAACGGAGATGAGCACCGCAACCCTAGAGTCGGATTCGACTGGCTTTCGAGCAAGGGAACCTTTACCTTTACCTTTACTCCATACTTTATTTTTTTTAAAGCAGTGAAATGAAACACGAGGAACAGCCCTGGGAGGCTTTTATTCGGGAATACTTCACAGTGAGGTTTATGAAAAGCCTTTTACATTCCCCAATGTGCTTCTGTGTTAAAATCAATACATTTCATTTTATTTCTGTGTTTCTGACATTTTCTGAATGGTGAAATGTTTGCTACAAGAAAAGTACATTTTTTAAAAAAGAAAAAGACTTTGCCGTGCGTATATTTGGGAGCAAACCTTGCTCAATTCAGTGGGACTCATCTCAGAGTAAGCATGCATAGGATCTGGCTGTAAAATTGCTGTATGAAAAAGAAGAGACCCAAAGTTGTCTAGAGAGAAACAGAACGGAAGGACCACCAGAGCACCATCAAGGTTTTGCAGTCTTGAACACCATTTGGCAGAAGCCAATGGGTTGATGCAGGGCAGAAAAGTGTCTTCTAGAGAAATAATAATAATTATCACATGACAGTGTGTGTAGTATAACCAGGAGATCCTAAGACTGTCTGGCAACCAGAAGTTCCAGCTCTTTTATCATTATGCACCACGAGGTGGTGAGCTAGACTTGCTTTCAAGGCAAGAGACTTTTCAGAGGTGGTTTGCCATTGCCTGACTCTGTGTCAAACCCCTGGTATTCCTTGGAAGTCAGCCTTCCAAATACTAGCCATAGTTGACCCTGCTTAGCTTCCAAGATCTGATGAGATCGGGCTAGCCTTCTAGAGAAAAGAACTCAAAATGACTCGTATGAGTGAGCCAAACTATACAATACACATCCCCCCCCTCCTGGACAACTTCATCTTCTTGACCTCCAGGGCTATTTTTGGGCAGGAACGCACAGGAACGGAGTTCCGGCTGACCTCAGAGTTGGCCACGCCCACTACAGCCAAAACCTCTGCATGCATGGCAACAGAGGGAAGGCCTGGAGAGCGACACCCCCTCCAGTGACTCTGAAGCGGGTGGGCCAGGGGCCCCCTGGAAGGATCGGAGGCATTTAAATGCCTTCCCATGCCTTCCCCGGCCTGTCCAAGGGTCGGCTTGCCTCAGCAAGCCAAGGGAAGAAAGTTTAAACTGCCTCCCCTCCAAGGGCAAGCCAAGGGAAGGCATGGGGGTGTGGCCTAATGCTAATGCACTCTGCTGTCAGGGGCATGGCCTATTATGCTAATAAGTTCCTGCTAGGTTTTTTCTACAAAAAAAGCCCTGTATGACCTCCAAATATGAAGACCGGCCTGTGGCGTCCTCTCTTTAGGGAGGACTGGTTTTCTCTTTAAATTTATATTTTGTGTTCATAAACAGGGTAGATTCGGCTGCTGCCAGGAATTTAAACAAATTCCAAATCTTTTCTCATTAGCTGTTGGTAAAGTGACCTTGAGTCTAGGCTTTTCAAGGGTCTCTGTGGTCCTGAGGGAAGAATGAACTGAATTCTGGAACTCAAAGAAAATGTGATTTATTGAATAAAATTTTAAACACAAATAAGTTGTTTGTTAACTATAACTGTTTAGGGGAAGAGAAACTGGAAAAATTAGCTGTCAGGGTATCACACACATTCTTTTGTCACAAGATCCTTCTCTATTAAGAATCTCCTTTTCAATAGACCCTCACTCTGGCTAAGCTCTTTATTTTGTGCTTAGTTTTCTCTTATACTTCAGGATGTCTCAGATCCTTCTCGTAACTCTTCCACATTTAAACTTTCAACAACATATTTTCTGAACACTTCACGTTTTCACACAGCACTCTGTCCTCGTTCTCTGACAGACTCCCTAACTGACTTTCATAACTGACTTCCAGACACACACAGAGATTCCTTTCAAAAACCCCTCCCACACTCTCTCATCCCCCAATCACACCACACTTGTCTCCCTCAATAATTCTACTCTGCTATCCCCCTCATGGATCACTGCCTTGTCGTGGCGAGGGGGCTTGCGCAGTTCAATGAAGCTGTGGGCTATGCCGTGAAGGGCCACCCAAGACGGACAGGCCACAGCAGAGAACTCAGACCAAGCGTGATCCACCTGGAGAAGGAAATGGCAACCCACTCCAGTATGTTTGCCAAGAAAACCCCATGGACAGTATCAAAAGGCTAAAAGATATGACGCCGGAAGATGAGCCCCTCAGGTCGGAAGGTGTCCAATATGCTACTGAGGAAGAGCAGAGGACAAGTACAAGTAACCCCAGAAAAAGTGAAGCGGCTGGGCCAAAGCCGAAAGGACGCTCAGTTGTGGATGTGTCTGATGGTGAAAGGAAAGTCCAATGCTGCAAAGAACAATACTACATAGGAACCTGGAATGTAAGATCTATGAATCAAGGTAAGCTTGACGTGGTCAAAAATGAGATGGCAAGACTGAACATCGATATCCTAGGAATCAGTGAACTAAAGTGGACAGGAATGGGCGAATTTAACTCAGAAGACCATTATATCTACTACTGTGGCCAGGAATCTCGTAGAAAAAATGGTGTGGCCTTTATAGTCAACAAGAGAGTGCAAAAGGCAGTACTGGGATACAATCTCAAAAATGACAGAATGATTTCTGTCCGATTCCAAGGCAAACCATTCAACATCACAGTAATCCAAGTCTATGCCCCAACCACTGATGCAGAAGAGGCTGAAGTGGACCGGTTCTATGAAGACCTACAACACCTCCTAGAACTAACACCAAAAAATGATGTCCTCATCATCATAGGGGACTGGAATGCTAAAGTAGGAAGTCAAAAGGTAACTGGAATAACAGACAAGTTTGGCCTTGGAAAGCAAAATGAAGCAGGGCAAAGGTTAACAGAGTTTTGTCAAGAGAACACACTGGTCATAGCGAACACCCTTTTCCAACAACCTAAGAGGCGACTCTACACATGGACATCACCAGATGGGCAACACCGAAATCAGATTGACTATATAATTTGCAGTCAAAGATGGAGAAGCTCTATCCAGTCAGTAAAAACAAGACCTGGAGCTGACTGTGGTTCAGATCATGAGCTACTCATTGCAAAATTCAGACTTAAACTGAAGAAAATCGGGAAAACCATGAGGCCATTCAGGTTTGACCTAGATCACATCCCTGATGAATATACAGTAGAGGTGAAGAATAGATTCAAGGGTCTGGATTTGATAGATAGAGTGCCTGAAGAACTATGGACGGAGGTTCGTGACATTGTACAGGAGGCAGCAATCACCACCATCCCAAAGAAAAAGAAATGTAAGAAAGCAAAGTGGCTTTCTGATGAGGCTTTACAAATAGCAGAGGAAAGAAGGAAAGCGAAAGGCAAAGGCGAAAAGGAAAGATTTACCCAACTGAACGCAGATTTCCAGAGAACAGCAAGGAGAGATAAGGAGGCCTTCCTGAATGAACAGTGCAAAGTAATAGAAGAAAACAATAGAATGGGAAGGACTAGAGATCTCTTCAAGAAAATTGGAGAAATCAAGGGAGCGTTCCATGCAAAGCTGGCCATGATAAAGGACAAAAACGGTAGGGACCTAACAGAAGCAGAAGAGATTAGGAAAAGATGGCAAGAATACACAGAAGAACTATACAAGAAAGACCTCGATGTCCTTGACAACCACGACGGTATAATCACTGACCTCGAGCCAGACATCCTGGAATGTGAAGTTAAATGGGCCTTAGAAAGCATTGCTAACAACAAAGCTAGTGGAGGTGATGGTATTCCAGCTGAGCTATTCAAAGTCTTAGAAGATGATGCTGTTAAAGTTCTGCACTCCATTTGCCAGCAAATTTGGAAAACGCAACAGTGGCCACAGGATTGGAAAAGATCAGTATACATTCCAATCCCAAAGAAGGGCAATGCCAAGGAATGTTCAAACTATCGCACAATTGCACTCATATCACACGCTAGCAAGGTCATGCTCAAGATCCTACAAGCTAGGCTTCAACAGTACGTGGATAGAGAACTACCAGAAGTACAAGCTGGGTTTCGAAGAGGTAGAGGAACTAGAGATCAAATTGCCAACATTCGCTGGATTATGGAGAAAGCAAGAGAGTACCAGAAAAATATCTACTTCTGCTTCATTGACTATGCTAAAGCTTTTGACTGTGTGGATCACAACAAACTATGGCAGGGCCTTAAAGAGATGGGAGTACCAGACCACCTCACATGTCTCTTGAGAAACCTGTATAAGGGCCAAGAAGCGACAGTTAGAACCGGATATGGAACAACTGATTGGTTCAGCATAGGAAAAGGAGTACGACAAGGATGTATATTGTCGCCTTGCTTATTTAATATATATGCAGAGTACATCATGCGAAATGCTGGCCTGGATGAATCACAAGCGGGAATTAAGATTGCTGGGGAAAAGATCAACAACCTCAGATATGCAGATGATACCACTCTAATGGCTGAAAGTGAAAAGGATCTAAAGAGCCTCTTGCTCAGAGTAAAAGAGGAGAGCGCAAAAGTGGGCTTGAAGCTCAACATCAAAAAAACTAAGATCATGGCATCCGGCCCCATCACTCCTTGGCAAATAGAAGGGGAAGTCGTGGAAGTAGTGACAGACTTCACGTTCCTGGGATCCCAGATCACCGCAGACTGTGACTGCAGCCATGAAATTAAAAGACGCCTGCTCCTTGGGAGGAAAGCGATGGCGAACCTAAACAGCATGATAAAAAGTAGAGACATCACCCTGCCAACAAAAGTCCGCATGGTCAAAGCAATGGTATTCCCAGTAGTCATGTATGGCTGTGAGAGTTGGACTATAAGGAAGGCCGAGCGCCGAAGAATAGATTCTTTTGAACTATGGTGCTGGAGAAGACTCTTGAGAGTCCCTTGGACTGCAAGAAGAACAAATCAGTCAATCCTCAAAGAAATCAACCCTGACTGTTCCCTGGAAGGCCAGATAATGAAACTGAAGCTCAAATACTTTGGCCACCAAATGAGAAGGGAGCACTCACTGGAAAAGACCCTGATGCTGGGAAAGATTGAAGGTCAAAGAAGACGGGGACGGCAAAGGATGAGATGGTTAGACAGTGTCAGCGATGCAACGAACATGAAATTGAGCCAACTTCGGAGGACGGCGGAAGACAGGAGAGCCTGGCGGGAGATTGTCCATGGGGTCGCGAAGAGTCGGACTCGACTGTGCGACTGAACAGAAGAGTCGGACTCGACTGTGCGACTGAACAACAACAAAAATCACTGCACTCCAACCAAACATTTAAAGAGACACACACACTCTTAAAACAAGGAATCATTACACGGCCAAGCCCAAGTTGTCAACAAAGCCCACTAGCTGGGTCAACAGGTTTTAAATGCAGAGCACTTTCTCACTGGCTTGGCCATACCAGAAAATCCAGAAGGGGAGTGGCTGCGGTATGGCAAACAGCGCAATAATCAATGATATGTGTACCCAGCCTTGACCTGTGGGCCCACAGTGGTCCTCAGTCGCCCCCTGCCCATGATCGACAGCCTGCCCTCAGCCATCCAGCAATCTCTGGACCTCCTGCAATTCCACCCTGTGAGGACCCCTTCTCAGGTAAAGGGAACCTCAGGAGCCCAAACCTTTCCCGACAGGTAAGAAAGAATGGCACCAATAGCAGGGTTTAAAAATGAAATACGAGGAAAGATTTATTCTTAACGAAAGGCAGGGAAATGGGAAAAGGTTTTATAATAGCAAACAGTTGGCAACGAACAAATGAAGTTATACAACCAATAAACTAGGGTTCCCCTGATTAGGCTCTGAATACCAACTAGCCCCTGTGTGAGTGGATGTCTCTTGTTTAACCTGGGTCTGACCTTTTACTCTGACACAACCCTTCAGTGGAGTCTGCTCTGCCCCTCTCTCTGGGACATCCTGCCACTGTCTCCCAGACTGAGTGTTTTCTCTCTGAAGGCAGCCACTCAAAAGGCCCCCTCCTCCATTAGATTCACTCTCTCCCAAATAGAACCCCTCCAACCACCCTTCCAACTGTCAGCTCTCCTTCCCCCCCAGCCCCCTCATGGATGCTTCCGTTGTCCTGGAGGCGACTCACCAATCAGAGTGAACCTCTGCTACTACCTCCCCTCAGAGTGGTTTTTCATAGTTCATCACACACCCTTTCTGCCTAGCTGCCTTTATAGGCCTAACCTAGCCCCCTAGAACACCTGTGTGATGCTCCACCTCCCTTTGCTGTCTTAACATCCCTCCTCAAGAGCCACCGATTCCAGAAAGCCTCTGACACAACCCCTCACGTGCCCCCTCTTTAACTGAAACGAAGCCCCAATAACCAATGCTCCCTCTGAGCCATGGAGTCTTGTGAGCAAAAATTCTACTTTGTGAGCTACTGGCATTAAAACTGTGAGCGAGCAATTTGGCTACGGCATAAATTAGTTTGCTCTGGAGCCATCCTTCCTGAGCTAAGACAAAAATGTGTGAGCCAGAGGCTATAAAAACTGTGAGCTAGCTCACACAAACTCAGCTTAGAGGGAACACTGCCCATAACTGGAATGAAAACAGATCATTTCACTCCCCCTCCCCCTTATTTATTTATATCTGCCTTTTACCTCCAACGGGGCCCAAAATGGTTAGTAATATTGGGTTAAATGTAAAAAATAAAATAAAATCATTTGCCTTGGAAGCAGAGAAGCTTTTCACAGTATCCCCAATCCTCCATGTTTCCCAATTACAGGGAAAATGCTGTTCAAACAAATGACAAAGATGACTTGACTCCAACGGTAACAAGAGAAAGAAATGTTACTTACAGAAATAGAAGCACATCTTACACAACATATTTATGTAGGTACATTGAACTTTTTTGTGAACAGATTAACTTGGGGGGGGGGGGGAGGGTAAATTTTTCAGGACCCGAA